>NC_020491.1:7872477-7929021 GCF_000184155.1 Fragaria vesca subsp. vesca
CCCTTCTGTGTCAAGTTGACCATTTGCTCGCTTCTTTCCTGTCTCTTTGGTAACTTGAGCTGACTGTGGACTTTCATTGAGGTCAAACTCCTCATAATCAAGATTATCATCCAACGAAATAACGTTGTCCTTTGGAGCTTTCTCATTTTAAGGCGATGGCAGATCAGAAGAAGGAGCCCAAGCATATTTACCGGTAGCTACAGCGCCATTAAACATCATATCCAACTTCGCCTCCATATCAGGATTGATGCCTCGAACACGCAATTTCGCATATTGTGGATTTATCTATAAATCATAAAGGTAACAGTTAGTATGGAGACATAATACTACAATATCAAACTAAATAACATTAGAACATAGATAACTTTGTGCTACATACCTGGATTTTATTCCTCCACCATTCATCTGATGCATCAACAGTATTTTTAGTGGGATTCCAACCAAGGCCAGTTTCCTTCCCAATCAGATCTTTCCATAATTTCCATTCTTTTTTTAGTAAATCCCACTTGTTCTTCAATTGTGATTTGTCATAGTTATTTCCAGTCTCTGCATGAAAGTTTGCAACCAAGCTAGCCCATCCTTCTTTATTAAAGTGAGTACCAGGCCTTTGTCCTTTCCTAAGTTCTTTGATACATAAGTCGCAAAATATAGCTACGGTTTGAGGATTCCAGGTAGCTGATTTAGTTCCACTTTGCCCATTTTCAAGGTTGATCATCTCAATGCAATTGTCACCAATAATCTTCTTTCTTCCCATGTTTACTAAAGAATTATAAAGTATATGCTACAAATTACATACACCTCTTAGGAACTACTGAAATAACCAAACAATAGCATCAAAACTATATATCGCTATATCTAAATGCTTAGGAACTGTGGCTAACATACTAGAATGCAGAACCATAATCAATGGAAGTTCAAACAAAACAAAAGAATTTTCACAATATGCCCTGTGTCCTTTGTATGCCTTGATAATTCTTCCACCACCAAAACTTTCCAACGATAGCAACATCATCTTCCATTAGTGAAATACATATATATATATATATATATATTTATGCTTCTAAAGAGCAAGTACTCTAAAGACTTGGTATCAATTACGTTTGTTCAGAGTGGCTTTTTCCTTTTGACTTTCAACTTCAATATTTACACAACCTAACCAATTCGGCTTCAAGTTATACATCTAGTGAGCGTATGGATCAATTATATTCCCAAAACAATTAATATAAACCAATTCACATGATTCATTAATTCATTACATAGCACACAGAACACAATTCAAAATTTCATACCATGAAAACACCAATTCAATGTTTCAGAGAATACTACTGACCTATTGCAGAGAAATCGCCTCTTCAAGATGGCACCTGCAATCAACCTTTTGGCCTCCCTACAATAGAATTATAAATATATCAATTCATGTATAAGTTAATAGGGATTATATACAACCAGAGAAAGATAGAAACAGAGAGATAACCTTGATAAAACGAGATTGAGAAGAACGGCATAAAGAGGAACACCTTTGCAGAATTTATATAAGAGACAAACCCTAGAATTGAAAGAAGGCATCGCGCCCAAATTGAGGAGAAATAGGCAAAATGGCGGGCAGATTTGACAGAAAAACATAGCAAACTCGCGTAGATTTGAGAGGAAAACGGAGCAAGAGCGCGAATCAGATTTGGATTTGGCGCTGGGTATTTTAGGATTTTACAATTGTAAGCGAGTCATCCGCGTCTTCCCCGAGCGTTTCGGAAACCCAGATCTGAAAAAGCAAGTCGCGACCTGCTTATGAAAATTGAGGTTTTGCGCCGTGATTTTTATAAAAACACGGATTTGGAAAATTTACCAAACGGGCTGAAAGCCCAAAACGTTAAAAATAAGCTAAAATTTTCGTGAAACCGAAATCCCAAACGGAGCCTAAGTGAGTTTGACAATCTATACAAACGCTAGAATCAAATTATGATTTGGTTCTAAAATTATAAATTGTCAAAAATATCATATAGGCTAGTAATGAATTCCACTATCAGTTTAGTTAGCTTGTGTTGGTAGTAAGGATATAACGAGTCAATCTAAAAATCAAACTCGCTCGTTCAACTTTTGAGTTTCTACTAAGTGAAGTTGAGCTAGACTAGCATTTCAATTTCAACTCAGCAAACTAATCCCTTGTAATTTCTTGATGAACATTTAGGTATATAAATTAGGGATTGTGTTTTTGTATGGGAACTCTCTTCATCTTTGACATGCATGAGGGTTAGCTTAAGATGTGTAAAACGTGGTACATAGTTCGTTAACTGTAATTGGTAATATACTTGTAATCTTCTTAATTTCTGCTTTTGTGTATATGAACATTAGAAAAGAATTCTCCTTTTTCTTTCTTTTGACTAATTCGGACGAGTTCATTGTCCGTATTATTGCAACCAAAGACGAAGTCTCTGGTACTTTACTTTTTTGTTTTACGTGCACAAATTTTGTAATGCATCCTTGAAATTCAATTGACAGCTAAAGGGTAGATGTAAGGTCTCAATTCTCAACATAGATCTCCATATCCAGTACGTCAATTCGTCAAACTGGGTTTGAACCATGCTTACATGTTGCACTTATATATCTGTTTAGCTAAATCTGCCATGGATGAATGAAATTTCACATTTTCAGAAAAAAAAATTAATTTCTTGCGACATGCAATAAATAAAAGATGTTGAAAGAAAAGTGTTAGAGAAAAGAGTAACTAGGAATTTTAGAGTTCTAAAAATAAAAGATTTCAGCCGGCATGCACGTTAGAGAGAAAGATAACTAATAATAATCCGCAACATTAATCGACTAATGTTAAGCAGGCCTCTATGTTGCTTGAGAATTTTTGAAGCATAAACTAAGCTATTAGGACTATACAAATAGTGTTGACCTCACGCTGTGGCCACAATCGCCACATATTGCGTGTGATTTAGAGTCTGAAAACAACCAAACCTATCTTAGTTTAGTCGGCGATGGCTTAAAACAGTTAAAGTAAGCATTAGTAAATGACGACTTTTAAGTTTTAAGAAGAAGAAGAAAAGCAAAGTCACTAATAACCGAGTTTCATGGCGACTCCCAAGAACACCAGGTCCAACCCTCCAACCATATAAATGTCCACCAACCAACACCTAAAATTCACTTCTCTCATTCTCTTTTATTTGCTCTAGTTCCTTCTGCAAATTATGATCCTTGTTGTTCTAGGACAAAAGAGAGAGAAGTAGTTAACAAAGCTGAAAATGGGTATCTGCTTTGGATCTCCTGCTAGTCAACCCAACACCATCACCCCATCAACTCCAGGTAACTAGTACTACTTCAAGTTCCATCAAAGCAAAGATAATTGGGTCACTAAAAAGATCAAAACTTTCTCTGGATTCTCAAACAAAGATGGGATCTTTCTTACTTTGTGTTTAATGTTCATATATCCTTATATATCTGATGTATGCATCTTTTGTGTTCATTTCTATAGGGACAAGTGAAAATCAAAGCAGGTATAGACTTTCACAGACAAGCAGCAGCACAGGAAGAAGTCAATTCTCTCATTTTTCAGAAGCAACAACATCAACACTAAGCCCAAGATATGATGATCAGGAGTCAACAGATGGTGAAATTTTGGAGACATCAAACTTGAGAGTCTTCAGTTTTGCAGATATGAAATCTGCTACTAAGAATTTCAAGTCAGATCAAATTCTGGGTGAGGGAGGATTTGGTCGAGTTTTCAAAGGTTGGGTGGATGAGAAAACTCTTCAACCCTGTAAGGCTGGCACTGGAATGATGATTGCTGTCAAGAAATTAAACCCAGAAAGTGTGCAAGGCTTTCAAGAATGGCAGGTGATTGTTATTCCAATCTATGTTGCATTATTGAGCCTTATTAATCATGACCATGTGTTCTTTACTTCTTTTTATCCATCTGGTTTAATAGAGTTGGCATCTCTGATTGGCAAAGCCTATTGCTCACAGGTGATCTATTATTTTCAATTCCATTAGAATTCAGCTGAACTAGATGGGGCCCACATACCTCCTCCATTGCTCCATGTAACTGTTTTTCCAAGCTAATGAACGTTTTGGAGGTTGACTAATGAATAATGAAACAAGGAATGATTTCAAACTTACCTATACAATATTTCTATGAGTTGAATTTGTCATAATCCAGGAAATTCTTTCTAGAGCATTTTTTTTCTTGCACCATTTTGTTCGGAAACTTAATCTTCCTAATTATGTTCCAAACTATTTCATTCCCTAACTTGATCAGAGTTAGCTTGGTATACCATTTCAGCTCAGTAATTTTTATTGGAAATGGTTTATTGAACAAAAGTTTTTGAATCTTCCATTCCCCAAATTTGTAGCGAGTTGCATTATGGGAAGTTGATAATTAGTATGGGATAGCATTGGGATTACAACCCATTTTCAATCGAAACCACCAATTTTGAGTTGAAGGTCTCAACCTTCAACATGAAGATCACAATGCTTCCTTTGGCATCTATATCTAACTCATTGAAGGCCAAATAACTCTTTTAAACCCCAATGCCAGATAGTGGTATTACTGGTATGATTCTCATGCCACATTGTGATTGTTCTCCTAGTTTTATGGATCGTTTGGTTCTCAAGGGTGTTAACCCATTTTTATCTATTATGATTTCTTTTGAAGCTAATTAACCGTCATACTTGATAATGCAGTCAGAAGTGAACTTTCTAGGTAGGCTTTCTCATCCCAACCTTGTAAAGCTATTGGGATACTGTTGGGAAGACAAGGAGCTACTCCTTGTTTATGAGTTCATGCCGAAAGGTAGCTTGGAGAATCATCTTTTCAGAAGTATGTATGAAATCATTGTGAAATAAAACAGTTGTGCTTAAGTTCATCATCATAAAATCGTGGTATTGACTATATAAGTCACTTTGAGCAGGGAATCCTAACATTGAACCGCTATCTTGGGACATCAGAATCAGAATAGCTATTGGAGCAGCTCGAGGCCTGGCGTTCTTGCACAGTTCAGAAAAGCATATTATATATAGAGATTTCAAAGCCTCAAATATATTGCTTGATGGGGTTAGTTCTGTTATCCAATCCCAGCCTTTCAAATCTCATTCACTATATTGAATTCTGCTTTATTTTGTGCTTAACATCGTCTGCTGGTATCTTCTGCAGAATTATAATGCAAAAATCTCAGATTTTGGTTTGGCGAAATTGGGACCAACTGGTGGAGACTCACATGTGTCAACTAGAATTATGGGGACATATGGTTATGCTGCTCCAGAATACATTGCAACAGGTAATGTTTCCGAATTTCATATATGAAGTATATCTGTGTTCTTTTCGATCCCCTTTCTCATCACCAAAACCAAGCTAGTTGGTTTCTACTAGGAAATTGATAAATGAGGCTCTAATGCTCTAATACTCAATGCCTTTACAAACGGGCATTTGTACAAAACTGCAAACAATAGTTGACATGTGCATCATCTTTTCAACAGGTCATTTGTATGTGAAGAGCGATGTGTATGGTTTCGGTGTTGTGCTGCTTGAGATTTTGACAGGGTTACGAGCACTTGATACAAAACGCCCTAAGGAGCAACTTAATCTGGTAGACTGGGCTAAACCACTTCTCCCTCATAAAAGAAAGTTGAAAACCATTATGGATGCGAGGATGGAGGGCCAATATTCCTTCAAGGCAGCTTTACAGACAGCAAATATTACTCTAAAATGCCTAGCACCGGATCCTAAAAGCCGACCTTCCATGAAAGAAGTCTTGGAAGAACTGGAACAGGTTCAGGCAATCAGTGAAAAGCCAAAGCCAGCGTTACTAAATACCTTTAGGCAACCTACTTCTAGTCCTCGATCATATGTACTTCAAGAACCTCCTCGTCGTTCCCCGGTTCCCTCCAGGTACCAAGCCACTAGATGAGATGAGAAATGTCAACCAAGCACTTGAAAAGACCAAGTATTAAGGTTGGATCTCACAAATTGTATCTTCATACATTGAGATTAATTAGAATGTTAGGCCAGTCGATCACCTTTTGTTCTTTTTCCCAATTCAATTTTTTATTTTTTATAGCCATTGTTTTTATTCATAACAATTCATGTAGACAGCAATTCAGCTGAATCAGATGATATATTCTTCTATAGACCACACCAGAATCAACTTTTCTATCTCTTTCATTTTCTTCATAGAAAGTGTTTTGTTACCATAAAACCCCCATTTCCCGGTTACTTTGGGAATACACAGTAAACAAGCACATAAACAATCTCATCTTTCCTCGTAAGCAGATTCTGCTGAAACTATCCTTATGAGCATAGTGTAATCCATATAACAAGCACTAGAATAATTGTAAGAACCCTAATCCATACATTCATTAGCAGAAAGATGGTGATGCTTTAAGAATGGATCATGAATCATGAATCATTAAAGGTAATGAGCATGATTATATTCAATTAGAAAGAAGATTAGTGGGATAAAAAGGCCCGGTTGCGGTTGTTGAGAGTTGAGGCAGCCAAAGTGAAGTGCGCAAAGTGGTGTAAACAAATGAAATGCCCATATCCACCAAATGCAAAACCAGCTCATGTTATTTGCATGGTGGACTAGAAACCAGTATAAATATAGCATTTTCTATTAAACTTTCATAAAGAAATGTTTTGAATCTTTAATCACGGATTAGTCACAAAAAATTAATTGGACTTTTATCCGGCGTATGGAGAGGTATTCTCTGTAACTTGTTCTTTTCTTGGATCTAAAAATGAAAAACCATAACGTTTGCAGTAAACTTGCCTAAATTTCTATACATGTTATAGGGAATGAACCCATAAATCGAACAAGGCACAACCAACATTCCCTTAAGGAGTGTGTGCAACTGCGCAACGTTATGAAATGCAGTGTGCAAGTGTAACTGCATGTGTATTCTCTGTGCATGTATGGCTGTCTTATGCTTTCGGTTTCTCAACTCCCTGCTAAACCAACCCATCAGTTTCTTCTGAACTCTTCTTCTTCTTAGGCTCTTACTTTCCATCTTCTCCATTGTCTTCCATTTATTGCCAATCACTGTTTGTAATAGTTTTATACATTGACATGATTTTGGGCTCCTAGCTTCCCATAACTGTTATAAATAAGCCTCAACTCTCTTGCTTCTTGATGGGGTCTCCGGTTCAGGTGTATCGATTTGTAAAGGTAGGTCCTTTATCTATGAGAGCGTATTCAGCGCACCCGTCCATCTCCGCCGTCCATTTGACGCGGACTTTTGACTTTTTCAAAATGGACAGCGGAGATGGACGGGTGCGCGGCGCACCGGGTGCGCTGTATAATTTTCACTTTATCTATATTATTTAGTTATACAAATTCGCTTATGTTATTGATGGTGATGCTTACTTCTTCACGTATATGTTCTGCTTTAAAAACTGAGAAAGGAAAGAGAAAAAGTTTCAAACTTTTGAATTTTTCGGGTTTTATGTGTTCTTCATTTGGAATCCGAAATTGGGTTTGACTATGAGTTAAGTTTCACCATATTCTCTGGCTTTGTTGATGTGGGTTTCTCTTTTTATGTACAAATTATATGACTTTTGGCTTATAATCCTTATATAACTTGAAGTTCTTAGGTATCTGCTGATTACTTGATTTAGATTAACACAATGTTAAGCATCAAGATGATGAATTCAGTTAGTAATGTTCAAGAAAAAATGCATTAACCATATAGCTTAACACAACATAGGTAATTTGATCCTTAAGTTGGTGTTAATTTAAACCAACAGTACCTTTATTCCTTGTGCTTGGGTATCCTATATGGTGTTTGATGAAATGCTTCAATCAGTAAAGTTTCCTTTGTTTGTGGACTTTCTGTGCAAATTTTGTACTTTATGTTCTTTTGGACCTATTCTACGTATTTTGAATCCCTTTGCTTTCTGTAGCATGTATGACTACGCAGACTGAGATTTTGTTCCTCCTGAGCAGAAGGTTGTCTTTGATTTAGTCGATTAGCTTCTGTTCTTGATTATAGAATGGACGAACAAAGTCGTGTTGCCACGAACCAAACTTATGAGGGTTTGGCTTCTTTTATGAGGAAATGCTTGTTCAGTGTTCTGTCTGTTGGCCCTATTCCTGCTCACATCGCCTTCATCATGGATGGGAACCGAAGGTATGCAAAGAGATGGAACTTAGCAGTTGGGGAAGGCCACAAAGCCGGATACTGGTGTGTCATGTCTCTTCTTAGGTACTGCTTGGAAATGGGAGTGAAGTACGTAACTTTCTATGCCTTCAGCATTGACAATTTCAAGAGACCCCCAGACGAGGTACAACTTCTAATGAACCTTTTGCAGGACAAGATTGAAGAAATGCTTGAGAAAAAAAGTTATGTGAACCAATTTGGTGTTAGAGTATGCTTCATTGGTAACTTGAAGCTTTTGAGCGAGCCTGTCAGGGTTGCAGCTGAAAAGGCAATGAAGGCGACTGTTAATAACTCCAAAGCTGTGTTGATAATCTGTTTGGCCTATACTTCAACTGATGAGATTGTCCACGCTGTAGAAGAATCCTGCAAGGAGAAAATGAATGAAGTTCAAGTACCTAATGGAAGAAAGGTTAGCAATGGTGTGATTCATCGAGTCAAAGAGGGAGGGAAGGTTAATGGTGTGACTGAGACTTATGCTCACATATCCTGCAACAACAATTTTGATGGAGAAGCAGCTCTAGGTACTAGTGCGCCTTCCAATGGTAATAGCAAAAGAGTTGAAAAGGTGAAAAGGGAAAATGGTACAGTTAATCATGCGGTTGCGAGTAGTGGTTTTGTTGAAGAGAGTGGGAAGCAGCAGCAGAAAATTCCTCAACTGAAGCTGGTTGATATTGAGAAGCACATGTACATGGCAGTGGCACCTGATCCTGACATTATGATCCGAAGTTCTGGCGAGACCAGGCTGAGCAATTTTCTTCTTTGGCAAACTACTAACTGCCCACTGTACTCTCCGGCTGCACTGTGGCCAGAACTGGGTTTATGGCAATTGGTTTGGGCAGTGCTGAACTTCCAGCGCGACCACTATTATATGGAGAAGAAAAAGAAGCAGGTGTAACATCCTCAATGCTACTGTACTCCTTAGATAAAAAGGATCATGATTAAATTCGTAATGAGTTGTATTGTCAACCTGAACTATGTATGGCCTATGAATTCTGTAGTTTGTTGTTTACACATATTTAACCACCATAGTTTCTAATGCCAAGCTCATTATGCGACTCTCAGTGACTATGCCTTTAAACCGTTTGTCAATTTAGCCAAAAGGCGTGGTTATGCAATAGTAAGCTTATGCAACTTCTTCTGTAATTGGTTGATGTACACATGTACACAGTCACATACCAAATGAATTTAGGAGAATTCTATGGCTCTTGAATAACTGCATTTGATTTTTAGTGGGTTATGAGTCGGAAAGCACGACCACCCACTTATATAGAGGAGACGTATGTCACTAGATCAAATGGTAATAGGCGAGGAACGAACATAAAACATTTTCGCCTAATGTTAAACTATGAAACAATATGCACCAAAATAAACAAATAAACATACAATTTGCAATAAACTTATTGCCTAAGTCTCTAGACATGATGCAGAGCATGAAGCTAGGCGTGAAAAACCACATAAAGCGCCAAAACCAACGTTTAAAGGGAGGGAGTGTGTTATTGGAACTGTGCAACGTTGTGAAATCCAGAAAGTACGAGACCACCTCTCGTTTTCCTTTCTTTTCATAGCTTTTGTAGCTTTGTACACTCTCTGTGTATTCTCAGTTACGTACCTGCCAAACCCTTCAGTCACTTTCTTCTAAACTCTTCTACTTCATCTTCTTCTTCTCCGGCTCATATTTTTCGTGTTCTTCTCCCATTATCTTCCATTTATTGCGATCACTGCTTTTCATAATTTTTAATAACTACATGTTTTTGTGGCTCTTAGCTTTCCTAACTGTTATAAATAGGCCTCAACTCTATTCCTTCTTCATCAGTTCATCATGGGGTCTCCGGTTCAGGTCTATCAGTTTGTAAAGGTAACTCCTCTATCTTATTTTGTTTTACAAAGTTACTTATGTTATTCATGGTAATGAAAGCCTCATGCATGTTCTGCTTGGAAAAACTGAGGAAGGACAACGAAAAAGTGTCAAACTCTGAATTTTTCAGATTTTAATCATAGTCAAATTATTGACTATTGTATAAAGGTCAATAATTTGATTACATTTTCTGGCTTTCTTGATGTTGGTTTCTATTTTTATGTACCAAGTATAAGACTTTTAGCGTATATTACTGGAATTCTTAAGTATTTGTTGATGCACCAACTTAAGCATCAAATTTATATAGAATTTACCCCAAGTAGATTTATATGGTTAATGCATATTTTCTTGTGCATTACTAACAGAACTGGACTATTGAGAATTTTTTTGGAATTTTGTTGTGCTTGGGTATCCTCAATGCTTCCATTTACTAAAAGTTTTCTTTGTTTGTGGACTTTCTATGTAATTTTTGTCCTTTATGCTCTTTTGTTTCTATTCTTAGTGTTTTGAATCCTTTGGCTTTCTTCTGTAGTACGTATTATTATAGAGCTTGTCAAGCTTAGTTGTAGTGTAGACTGAGGTTTTGTTCTTCTTGAGCAGGGCTGTGTTGGATTCAGTCGGTTAGATTCGCTTGATCATACTACAATGGATGAAAAAAGTTTTGTTGCTGCAGCAAACAAAACTTTTGGGAGATTGACTACTTTTCTGAGGAAATGCTTGTTTAGTGTTCTGTCTGTTGGCCCCATTCCTGCTCACATTGCCTTCATCATGGATGGAAACCGGCGGTATGCAAAGAGAAGGAACTTGCCGGTTGGGGAAGGCCACAAAGCCGGATACTGGGCTCTTATGTCCCTTCTTAGGTGCTGCTGGGAGATGGGAGTGAAGTATGTGACTGTCTATGCCTTCAGCATTGACAATTTCAAGAGATCACCAGAGGAGGTGCAAACTCTAATGGACCTTTTGCAGGAGAAGATTGAAGGCTTGCTTGACAAGGAAAGTTATCTGAACCAAGCTGGTGTCAGAGTATGCTTCATTGGTAACTTGAAGCTTCTGAGTGAGCCTGTCAGGGCTGCTGCTGAAAATGCAATGAAGGCGACTGCCAATAACTCCAAAGCTGTGCTTTCAATCTGTGTGGCCTATACTTCAACTGATGAGATTGTCCATGCTGTAGAAGAATCCTGCAAGGAGAAAATGGATGAAATTCAAGTACCTAATGGAAGAAAGGTAAATGGTGTGATTCATGGAGTCGAAGAGGGAAGGAAGGTTAATGGTGTGACTGAGACTGATGTTCACAAATCCTGCAACAACAATTTTGATGGAGCAGCAGGTACTAATGAAGCTTCCAATGGTAAGATTGAAAGAGTTGACAAGGTGAAAAAGGAAAATGGAACAGTTGATCATGAAGTTGCAAGCAATGGTCTTGTTGAAGAAGTTAAAGTGAATGGGAAGCAACAGCATGAATTTCCTCAAGTAAAGCTGGTTGATGTTGAGAAGCACATGTACATGGCAGTGGCACCTGATCCCGACATTATGATCCGAACTTCTGGCGAGACCCGGCTGAGTAATTTCCTTCTTTGGCAAACTAGTTGCTGCCCATTGGAAGCCCCGGCTGCGCTGTGGCCAGAACTGGGTTTATGGCATTTGGTTTGGGCAGTTCTAAACTTCCAACGCACCCACCACTATCTGGAGAAGAAAAAGAAGCAGGTGTAGCATCCTCAATGCCATTCTACTCCTCCATAGATCCGGAATATCATGATTAAATCCTGGGATGAGCTGCATTGTCAACCTAAATTATATATGCCTAATATGCATGCTATGAATTATGTAGTTTCTGATCCTTATACTGATATACACAATTATACATCATAAATTAACCATCTTAATTAGTTTCTGATGCCAAGTTCATAATGTATGACTTTGCCTCCAAACCGTTTGTCCATATGGCCAAAAGGCTTGGTAATGCAATAGTATGCACTTCAACTTCTTCCATTTGTGGATGATCGATTTAGTATCTCCGATGATCAAATCTTGCTAGTAAAATATGCCCATGCCAGTGATCAACTACACTCGAATACTGATTGGAACTCAAATAGGAAAGCTTCCCCTTAACCATTCTATAATCCCCAAGTGCCATTACCATTCTATAGTACTCCACATCCATTATGTTTCTGCTGCACAATGAAGCCCTAAAAGGGCTACTAACGAGCTGAGGGGGTCCTGCCTCCGGCCACCACCGGAGGACCTCGATCAGTAGAAGATTAAACTTGCTTCACTTCATCAATTTGATCACTGATTACAGTTCATGGCAGCTACAGCTTTTCGAAAATGACGTAACACCCATATCAACTTTTCTTTTATAAAATAGGACAATTTTTTCCTGATAATCAACCCAACTCCTCTTTGGATGGTCATGATTCAAAACCCCATAGTCCGTGATTAGTGAACTCAATGACAGATGGTATCATGTTGACGAAGTTAAAACCTTTATTGAGACAAAAATGTGGAAAAAGATAGCCTCTGATACAAGGCAAAAGATGATTTGGCTATTCCTAAATCAAACAGAAGAAAGCTAAAGGAGATAGCAACAGATTGATACGAATCAAATCAGAGAGAGAGACTAAATTCAAGTGGTTAATAGTTCATTGGTATCTGATATTAGTTGTCATCAATTTTCCTCCACTGAATTAAACAGAAAAGTCACCACCTACCAACTGCTACTGATACTATAAAGATTGCTAAAAACCATAACTAGACTACCTATCCCATTATGCCTCTCTCTGTGGTTCATGCTCTACTTGTAGCCCTCCTCTTAGTTAAAGCCACCTCCACCTCTCACCACCACCACCACCACCATCATCATCACCACAACCAACTCAAGTCCCTCCACTTCGCGCTCTTTCAACACGAAACCATCAACAAAACCGGATACATTGTTGTTAATGGCGTGGCCGGAACAGGTGTTAGTCAAACCACAACTCCTTTCGGCACCCTCTTCGTTTTCCAGGATCCGATGACTGTCACAGCCAATCGCTCTTCAAAGGTAGCTGGGAGAGCTCAAGGAACTTCCATCACTTCCAGCTTGGATGGGCTTGAGAGCATTTCCATTGCTAAGATAACATTGCGGTTGAAGCACCACCGTGGTTCGATTTCCATTGTCGGAGGCACACATAACATCAAGCCGGCTGATCATCCTGTTGTGGGAGGCACCGGTGATTTCAAGCTTGTGCAGGGCTATGTGACATCGTCTCCAGTCAATCTTACGGGCTTAACTGTTACCTACAAGATTGCATTCCATCTTTACTGGCCTCCCTATGCAACTCAAGCTTCTTAATCCCAGAGGGTCATTGTGACACAAAAATGTTTTGTGCATCTCCACTTTTGCTGTAAAGTCTTTAGAATTTGAATAATAAAAGCTTAAGCGAGTGATTAGATCATCGATTAAATCTAAAGACCAACTCAAGGAAAGAAAACAATAGTTAATCTCTTACTTTGAATCAATCTGATCACATAAGTAAATACAAAAATTTCAAGTTACAGCGTACAAACCACGTCCACGGTCATAATTCCACTCAAAAAGCTTGAACAAGGTGCAAGCATTTACAGAAAGTGTAATGGTAAGATTAGATGGGGTGTTAACTTCACGTATACCTGATTAAGAATTCAACACTACGTGGACACTACTAATCAAAGAATCAAATACTATGAAGCAACCAGGGAAACTTCACAGGTCAATGCATTGGCTACAGCATTCTGATCCCCAAATCAAGACCGAGGCTTGTGCAGACGAGGTCTGTTGCAGAAAATCCGCCCATTGGCCCTCACAAATGCAGCTATAGCCACACTTAGACCAGCCCACAGAAATGAAAAGAACAAGTGCCGTAGATCGTACCTAACTGCAAATTATTCAAAGACAAAAATCATCATTTACTTGAAGATTTGGAGAGATGCCTAAAACTATTGTCTAGAAGATTAACCCACTATAAACCAACATTATTCCAGTCCCATCATTTAAGCTAACTTAGTCAAAGATGTACTGTTATTAATCATTCCTTACCTTGCCTCAATGACAAAGTTGCAAAAAAGAACCCAGTCAAAACGAATGACAAAGCCAGAGGAAATGACTGCAAATTGAAATAATGTGAGTTAAATAGACTGACAAAGGTCAAGATTAGGTATTACAAAACAATTTAAGTTTGCTCTGTATCCGAGGATGAAATCATGTAATAGTGAGACTACAGAAATCCTAAAAATCAGAAATTAATGGACATCTAAGTTTTACTCACAGCAACAGCCTCAAGTCCTTTCTTTTGAGATGGTACTGTCATATCTTTGCTGACTGAGACAATGTAATGTCCTTGCAGGAGGTCAATTGCATCCTTTAAAATTTCCACCAAAATATGATATTGTCAGCAGATTAAAGTTGCAGATATTTACTTCATATAGGAGATGCTAGACATGTGACTCAAATGGATGGGAAAGATATTATGAAGTCAAAGAAATGGCAGTGAATATTTTCACACAAACCCGGAAAAAGAAAAAGAAAAAGGAGAGATAATATTAAAGCAGCCCTACCTGTTTAGTTCCATCACAGAAGTTATTGTAGTAATAGCGTAGAAGGGAATTGATTCCATCCTTAACCAGACCTTGCATTGTCCGCTGGCCACATCTGAGATCCAGCCAAATATAACAAACTTAATACTAAGAAGACAAGGAATAAGATTTTCCCATCTTATTCTTATGGCAATGCTCTAATCCTAGGGACAAAATGTGCTATATATGGTGGAGAAACAATCACAACTCAGAATAGATCCATGGAAGTTTACCTTACAAAATCCCCTTTCAAAGCAGGAGTGCCAGAATATTGCATGCTTACATCATCCCCATGATCAGCCCACACTGGTAAACAGAAAACATTAGAAGTAATACACACATCTGCACAATAGTAGGCATTCTAACTGTAATCTAAAGAGAGATAGAGAGATAGAGAGAGAGAGAGAGAGAGAGAGAGATGGGACTCACAAATTTTAAAGCATTCATCTAAATTGGGGTGTGAGCTAATAGTTTCCTCAGCAGCAAAAATGCCAAGCCTCCTAAGTTGGCATTCCAACATATTTCGGCCTATCATACTCTGCAGCCATGATACTTTCAGGAACAAATGATGCACATAAAGGTATATGACTAGAACAATCAACACTACTGGGAAATAATAAAACATAAAGCAGTAATTTGGTTTAGGCTGCTCTCAACAAATGTGGTTATTTTGAGGTCGGATTATTTTGTGAACTCCATATAACAAACATTACTGATTGATTAAGAAAATTTGTCCTTACCTGGGTAACATTTGTACGATCTAAGCAATCAATGCAATTGGTCCTTACAACTCCTAATTGCTCCTTCATTTTCTCACCCTTTTCATTCAATAGAAGATACCTACATTTCAACCATAAAAAAATGCACAAAAGAATAGGTAAGATTATATTCTCATATCGTTAGTCAGTAAATAAATCTTCAGATATATGCATGGGAGTGAAAATAACAGACTGTGTCTGAATATTGAAAGAAATAGGTTTAGTTTATTTCATCCACAACCACTACTGGAAGTAGTTCTAGAATATTTTCCTAGTAACTTTGAGAACTTCATATGGTTTTTGCAAAAGGAAAAATGACAAAACACTTGGTATACACTACCCCTAAACTGGGATATTTAGATAACAATTCTCTTCTGAGTGATAGCTTGATATGTAGTTGTCTCATCCGCTGAAAATATAATCCAAGAGGTCCTGACTCACAATCACATCCCAGTTTCTCAGTTACTAGTTATTTGCAGGATGGGATGCAAAGTGCACACATAAGTTCATCACTTCATGTGCACGTTAAAGACTGGAGGAGGTTAAGTTGAAATATATTGTTGCTCAATTCCATAACAGCTTAAGCTTTTAGTTCCCGGAGAATGGTGGTAGTGGCAGTATAACACTTGGTAATTACAGTGATAGCTTGTTACGGCATCTATGTAAAATTCACATCAAATATGAAATTTCTATTATCCGCAGAAAAACTGGTGTCTAGTGCTAAACTATTTAAGCTGAACCAAACCTAAAAAAGTAAAAGGACTTCTGAAGCAGCAAATAACTAGTGATACAATAAGTATTTTGGTACATTTATCGACTTAGATATTGATTACAAGGTGATGGAGAACATACCCGTTTCTGTCAAGAAAATCTACTATTTGTTCATAAAGGATAGAGAGGCGCTCAAAATGGACATGTCCACATATATGATGAAAATCGAAGTGCCAATATCTACAATATTCAGCAGCAGGTACCATCAGAAGACAGATCTATTTTGATAGCTAAACAAAGAAAAAGGCTTGAAAAGGATTACATAAAAGAAATTCTACCTTAGATCATCACTCACGATATGCTGCATTGCATTTGCAAATTTTTCACTCAAACGTCCTTCACCTCCATGCTGGAAAGATAAAAAAACTATCAAGATTAATACTACCCCAAGAATTGTATCCTTATATATGATCTATACAAACACATATGCATACACAAGGATATACATGCCTCCATATGGATATTACACAAGTGTATGTATATAATGTGTATTATCAGATATGTCACACAAAAAAAAATGGCAGAGAAAGTGCTCACCGTGTTGACAAGATCAACAGCTAACACTGCCCCATACTTTTTTCTTAAATCCAGAAAATGCCTCTCTGCCACTCGCGGCTGCAAACGTGCAGTGAACCAGAAGTCAAATGCGTACAAATTGCTACAGATCAAGAATAATAGATAAGAAAAGATATAATTGCCAACTTACCGCTTCCTCAAGTCGCACAATTTCAAACTTAGGCTTATATGTCAAATCAACAATTTGATCCCAAAGTAATGGAATTGACCCCCTAACCTGTAATTACAGCCGTAAACATGTAAGATTACACAAATGTATAGAAGACAAACTTATGTGGAAGAAAGCATCTTTGACAGAAACAAATCAAGCCTTTATCTTGACAGTCTTCATACACTTTGAAAACTTGAACCATCAAATGAGTAAATCCCCATATTTACTGTCCACCAGGGTAAAATTGAGAATCATTTCGCATGTTCTAGTACTTTTTATCAGTTTATAATGGTCAGAGAGCCAAACAAGCCATTTGGCACGAGATACTCAGGAAATTGCATCATGGTCCCCATGAAGGGCATTAGCAGTATTCCCAATATCTCCAAAATCTAAAAGTCATAGCTCCCAATCTCCCATCAAGAATAAAGTTCTGGAGGGGCCAGTGTGTTTGTTATTGGCAGATAAATATCATATTTTGATAGAGCAGGTAAAATAAGATATCTCACGATATCCACAGAGAAAGTATGGAACTTATCTAGAGTTTTACATTTTGATATGGAGTAACGTAGGTACCTACTATCTTCTATCTCATTAGGGGAATGGTTTAACCTTCCAATTCTTTTATTTTCCTCATATCAAGGTAAACTAAAAGGAGCAATTAATGTTGTTGAAACTTGCAAGAACTACCTACATACGTTCAAATTAGGCAAAATTCTTATGTCAGCAATTTTCAAACAATCTCATTTCCTATTTAACATCAAGGATTTTGTCGGTGAAAAAAAAAGGACCACACAGACAGAAAATCCATAACACAATTACATATGCACAATTTGGCATACATTTTACCTGGACAAATGATGCAGTAAACCCATTCAAGTGCATAATCTGCTCTGTTTCAACAAAATTTGCTACATAGCCATCAGAATCAGCCCCTCTTCTCCACATCCGAGTACCTTCCAAGAAATGCAAATTATATTCAACTAGGTTGACAAAAACAATTTTATTTATTTCTGTGGACATCATGCAAATCGCATCAGATAAATGTGGCCTCTACATTGCTAATTTTAGCATACATATAAGCCTGTCGGATATCCATATCTTATAAACATAGATCCACACCAAACCACTGGTTTTTGTACTTCCTAGTTCCTACTATAGCAACTGAGTAATGTTCAGCAGATCATTCTCAAGGTAGTCAAGTACTTTCTAATAGTACAATCTGACCATCCTATTTCAGTTTCTGGTTAAGGTAGTCCTTTCATATTTCAAAAACTTTATGACCATGCAAATTTAAAATAGACTAAAGCATATATTTTTGCAAGTAGATATTGTTTTATCTGAAGTTAAATATATTACAACCAGACTTACCATTTCGCCTAGTGCATCTCCTAGCAATCAGAGTAACATCGATAATATCTTTTCCAATGGCTGCTTGAAAATGATGATAACCTGATGATCAGTTAAGGATAACCCTCAACAGCAAAAACAGTTTAAAAATCCAACAACAGCACACTAAGGAGCTAAACAATATGATGTGTGTGTATGTAATATGTGTTAGTGCATCGATGTGTGTATGTAGGCACATGTGCAAACAGCTGGAAGCTGAAAGCAAGAATGACAGAAGGATACTGCCTTGAACAATAGGAAGTAGGTATGGATCAAGCTGCCAAAAAAGACCATAAAGATTATCAGCAGTGACTAAATTGAGAAGTGACTTTTCTGCCGGAAACTGAATTTCCAACAGTATAAACTCAGTGATAATCTAATCCCACCTTGTTATCAATGAGGTTCTCCAACATATAATTGTTCCAAAGAAATCTAGGCTCTGCCTGTGGCATAACATTTGGATGTGAGATCGTATCTTAGGACCAAACATACACACACATGTAAAATCATCAGTGAGACATAAACAAAGACTTACCTGTCTCCAAAGAGGAAGCACTTTAGATTCGCCGCCTAAATCATTCAATCGTTGCGAACTGCAATATACAAATAATTTATTCGTCTTTCTCATGAGGAGGAGGACTGGGGGAAACTTTAATGTGGAAAACAATTCACCTCAGTGTTAAGTTGGCCTCGTACGAGAAGTACAGACCAGGAGTCCTCTCTGCTATGTTTAGCAGCACAGAAAACTCGGTCTCCATCTTTTTCTGCCAAAGAGGTACAAGATTATTGTAGTAGCCACTCTCCATAATTTAAAAAACCGAAAACAGAAATACTCAGTGAGAGTAAAACAGCAACGGAGGCCAAAGCAACAAGAGATATACCTGATCTGCAGGGGAGTTCCTTAAGGAATGATCACACGGAAAAACCTTAAACGAAGAAACTTTATAGATAGGATGCCCCAAGTATGTACCAACAGTTTCCCGCTCCGTTATAACCATCAAATATGACCCTGAAAAACACAACAATCCAACAGCATTACAGAAATGGTAGAAATAACTACATCATAATTACGTAAGCATTATGATTTTGCAACTAATCATATGTAATTAACTGGATTACCTGCTACGAGCTTGAGCACCCCAGCCACACCGAAAATAGTCCTGATTTTCGGAACACGAACAGAGCTGGATTCTGGAAGCTTCTCTACACATTTGGAAATCCAAACACACACACGCAAATACACAAGCAATCAAAATTCCAGTCACAAATTGCTCAAGCTATAAATCGATGATCGAAATTCTTACACAAAACCTACCAATGAGGCTCATGGAGCCATCGACACGACTAACAGCCAAAGACGAGCCGTTGGATCCATCAGTAGGCTCGATCACATACTGATCCGGAAACTCCCATAGCCGCATTCGCGTGTAAAGCTTCGGCGCACCTTCACCTTTCTCCTCCGTCATAGTTATCCACCTCTGCAAAAATCAGCTCTCACATTTCACAAATCCAATTCTATCAATTCGAAATGGTTTGGATGACAGTTGAGAACGAACCTGGTTGAGAATTGAGATCACGATGCAATCCAAGTGTGGAAAGTTGTTTTCTGAAAGTGATGGAGGGAGCAAAAAGGGTGGGAGGTTTTGAGAGAATTGACGAAGTAAAAAGGGAGTAAGGGCGTGTTTGGATGCGTTGGCTTGAGATACGCGTAAGCCGGGAATGGGACTGTGTCTAAAGACTTCACCGATATTTTGGGCGGAAACTTCAACTGATTTTTGGCCGGAGGACTTTGCTTACCACTACTTAAATTGGTCATAGAATAATTAGAGAAGAAGAAGATGTTGACGTGGCTTTATCATTGGCCGTTGGATCTGATTACTGAGTGGTCAACAAGTTACGGTTAGTGATTTTTTTTACGCTTTCTGGTAAGTTTGAGATTTACTGTAAACGGTTTTTTTTTTTTTTGGGGAAGAATAAACCATGCAAACATTGGTTCCACGTTTTTTCATTGACACTTCGTTAGGAAAATTAAAAAAACATATTGATTTAACTGTCGGTAGCAGTAAAAAGATGTAAAGTTTGAGATCAGAGTCATACTAAACCCAGAAAAGATCTGGTAAAATTTCAGCAAATAACCATAACTAGGCAAATTCTGGCTCTTTCGACAAGGCATCAATCTGTATTCAACGAGAGCTTAGCTATATACTTCAACCATTTCTCACGAGTCTATATATGCAATAGAAACTGAAACTTACGCAGCTACCCGATAGTTCTTACAAATTTTCAGGGGAAACAAATCTGCCATACCGTGCATACAGCTAATACTAGTCAACTATGTACACTCGGGTCTGATATAGTTCTTGCGAGAAACCACACCCGGGTACCATAACCTCACACCACTTACAGAGGGCTCATCTTATCAAATATCATCTTATGATTCTTATCCAACAAGATCAATCTTGGCAAACCACGGCCTGGGACATGACCGGAACAAGTAGAGAACCCGTGACTCTAAACTATTGACCTGAATTCCCCAATAGTCGCTCTATTGCAGCATGGACATTTCCAGCAGAGGTCATCAGAGCCCGTATGTTCTCTTGTCTATCGAAGAAACCCATCTCCTGAAGTTGTGAAAGCTGTGCAGCATAGAGTTCTTCCGGTGGCACTGAAATAAATGGAAAAAGATTAGCACAAACCGAACAAAAGGAACCTTCTTTGTTGAACTAAAATGAAAGGTAAGCAGTTACCACTTGGTCTGTTGGGAACAGCTGGGCTGCCAGTGCCAAGCCCACCAAACAGGTTCAACAGCGCCTGTAATCCTGAGTTATCGACTGGTCCTGTTTTAGCAACAACGTTAGCAGATGGCCAATTACTACCATGAATATCTTTAAAAGAGATTACTGCCTCTTTCTTTTCACATTAGACAAAGTAGGGGCTCATTGCCCTAACCTCTTCTGAGGAACTCACTTCACAACATAATTGTGGTCACTGACAACTAGCAACACTAATCCAATATGTCCTAAGTTTCAGCAATAGATTTTAATCTTAATAAATTCCTCTTTTAACAAAGAAATAACCCAGAACAAAAAGAATATAAGTATTAGGCATAAAATCATCCCAAATGAAATGACAAGACACTAATCACACTATAAGGAATATTTTCAGGTAATTTGATTCAAACAATTTGATTTTCCTGTGACCACATTTCCTAGTTCTATGAAGCATACCAGTAACTCAACTTTGGGAAAATTGTAAACAGAACTTGCATATTTACTTGGGATACCTGTGCCTCCATCAGTCTGTCCTGTCTCTCCCGGTTCCCTGCAAGACAGCACTGATTTAATACAACTCAGAAGAACAATACAATAGTCAACAAAAGACTACAAATGGCCCAAACCAGGCCACCAGGTAACAGAAACTTAACCAATTCAAGGTATATCACCAATCTGGAACCTAAGCAAAGAAATCGACGCAAAACAAAGACTACGATGGCTAAAATAATCTGAAACTTATCCAAAGCAAGGCCGGCATGAAAATTTAATTTTAAACTGGGGAATGTTTCCTACCTGACAAACAAAAATAAGATATAGGAGTCCTAAGATATAAAAACACATGCAGAGTTCTATCTTTAATTATTCATAATTGATAAGAAGAATTTATCAATGACCTTATCAAACATTGAATCATCAGGCAGCAACGATATCTCAATTCAGGCTAGATCAATCAGATGTATAAAAGAAAAATTAAACCACTTCTTACTGGGTTGCTTGTTCTTCTTCATCACCTAGAAGCGACAAAAGTGCTTGTATTAACATAAAAAATAGCTGCAACAAGAATTGGGAACCATCAAGTTTGATCAGTATTTGGACATCAAATCTCAATGTTAATGGTGCTAACATTCCATGTACTAGCTCGCAAATTAAATCACTAAGACCCCAAATGACGAGGTTAACAAATTCAACCAGCAAAACTCCAGTGAATTGGATATTTCAGGTCAACAGAAAGCTTATAATATAGAAATAAATTATCGTAATATATGTGTATGCAGCAAACGGGAATTGGATTTCTGAACGGCATAAGCAGCATAAATCAAAATACCTGCATAGTCTCAGGAGAAGCCAACTGACGAAAAAATTCATGGTTTTGAATCATTTCTCTAAAGAGAGGATTGGAACTAAGCATGCTTCGTAACTGGGGGTCGGACTGAATACTCTGCAGTTGAGATATATTAAAGAACAAGAAAAACTAATCTCAATCCTATTCCATTAGAGAATAAAATGATACCTCGCTAATACTCTGAGGATTGGAGATGAAGTTTTGCATGAGCTGAGAAACAGCTGGGTTTTGTACAGCCTGATTCAGCAAAGTGTTATCCTGCGTTGTACCCATCATGGCTTCAAATTCTGGAAAGCCAAGTCCAGTTTGACCAGCTGGTGTCTGCGACCTACCATCCCCTAGAAGGTTCAACCTTGTGGTATT
Organism: Fragaria vesca subsp. vesca; assembly: GCF_000184155.1. Lineage (NCBI taxonomy): Eukaryota > Viridiplantae > Streptophyta > Magnoliopsida > Rosales > Rosaceae > Fragaria > Fragaria vesca. The sequence continues at coordinate 7,895,195 of NC_020491.1, forward strand.
AGTTTAGGCAACTCCAGCAGCTATATACCATGCAATTACTACTTATTGGTAATGACTAAAAGCAACATAGGAGCCCATAATATTGAAACAGGCATAAGTTTTGACAGATTATTTAGTAATTTCATTGTATGTGGATAAAAGTGTTACTACCAACTGTTACCACTGAACCTACGGTTATCTTAAACATAGCAGTAAACAATTCAACTATAGACTGAAAGATAAGATAAAGGACTGCTAGCTTTAAGTGGTAGAACCTATCCACTTCCTAGGACAGGACCCAAGTCTACCTCCTCTTGTCCAGTTTGCAAGCCCAATTGGACTCATATTGATTATTAGTACAAGGACATGAGAACATTTTTCCACTTCTACATACTTGAGGAATTAACAATTTTACATATAGACAAAACAAGCCTTAATGTGGGTTGTCAAAAGGATAAATCTCCTAGTGTAACATGCCCAAACAAGTATGAGGGGCTTAACAAAAACAAAAAATAGTTTTAATTGTGATATTGATAACCAGAACATTGCAAGAAGAGAGTAAGCAAGAGCTTACAGCCTGTAGGTGACCATGGGTTGGGAAGTGGGACGGTGTTTGGAGCAGGGGGACTAGTTGCTGAATCAGAACTAGCAGTTGATGAGTTTGTTAACTGAGTCCTGGTTGGGTTCCCACCTTGGGGGGTGAAAAGAGCTGCTAATGGATTTGAACTATCAAACCCAGTATTACCGGCCATGGTTGATGCATTCAGTAATGGCTCTTGTACATTTTCATACATACGTCTAAGCATGTTGAATCCCTCAGGAGAAGATTCAATGTTGCTCATAGCCCTGTCACTGTTGCGCATCATCTCACGCATAAGCTCAGGGTTTCTTGATGCTTCAAGTGTCTGACGAATAGTGGCAGGATCATTGAGAATGTGCCCTAACTCAGGATTCCGATCAATAATCTCACGCATTTGAGGGTTGTTCGTAACCATGTTCTGTACAATGTCAGTGCTATTCATAAGATCGTCAAAGAGAGGGATGTTCATCATGTCTCTTGTAATTTGTTGCTCCACTTGTTCCAAGTCAGGAAACCCCAATCCAAATAAACCACCAGTGCTACCCATCCTATTGACATTGCCAGATCCTCCCAATGCTCCATCACCATTAGATCCAACACCCCTTGCTTGGGTAGAATTTTCACTTCCAGCATTGGTTGCATCAGCAGTGGTGGCTGCTGCAGATGGTGCAAAGCTACGAACCAAGTGAACAGCATGATCCGCCTCCAGACCTATTTACAATGATAAAAAGAAGTCTCATATGAACATATGTCACAATAGCAAAATCATCTTTCAAGTCAGTTGACATTTCCAGCGTGTTCCCAAAATCCATTCACTTCATTCACCAAATCTTCAATATAACACAATTTTTTCGTTGGTACTTTCAAATGTTTAACCAAACAAGATGAGGAGAAAAAATAATCGGGGGCTGGACCTGAGCAACACTACCAGCGTTCCAAGAAACACAAAAAAAACAAGCAAACCTTTCGACAAACAGAACTTTTTCAAACAAAAAGTGATCCAATCAGTGAAAACTTCTACAAACAAAATCTAAAGACGTGGTAACCTGCAGCAAATTTTTTTTATTAAAACACCTGAACAACAAAACCTGCACTATCTGAAAAGCGAAACCCAGCTGATGAGCTAAACTCTACTCCTAATGAGTAATGACACCTCTCCTATTACTACATCTTCACTCCTGCACTCACAAATCAACTCTCTCGGCCATAATCAAATCAGCGAAAACTTCTACAAACAAAATATAAGGACCTGGTAACCTGGAGCAAAAAACTTACCAAAACTCCTGAGTAAATAAAACCTGCATTAACCAAAAAGCGAAACACCGCAGATGAGCTATACTCTCTACTCCTACTAACACATCTCCTATTACTACAACTTCACTCCTACACTCACAAATCAACACTCTCGGCAATAATCTAAGTAGCCTAGGTTTTCGAGAGCCGATTAGCAGAAACTAAACCTTCTGCTCTCTATGCAAGCCAAAATTAGCAACCTCAAGCACACCGCATTACAAATTTCAACTACTGTTTCGTAATCTAAACAATTTAACTCGATCAAACAGTAAAAACAAGATTTACTGAGAAGAAACAAGAATACCGTAGCTCCGGAGAGTCTGATCATCCTTCAAGATCCGGCCCTTGTAAATCAGCCTCTGCTGATCAACCGGAACGTCGCACTTCGGCGAGAGAGCTTCCTTGAGCGCCCGGACGGTGGCGTCGAGGCTGATTTGAGCGGCGTACTTGGAGCCATTAGGGGTTTTGACGTTGATGTTGACTCCATCTCCGCCGTCCGATTTGGTCAAAACGTCGTCGGCTCCGCCTCCCATAGTCGGAGATGTCTCGGTCGAGCGCGAAGAGGAGATCGGAGAAGCGAGAGAGGTTGAGATTTGACGTACGATAAGGGATTTGAGGGAGAGAGAAAAAGGAGAGAAGAGAGCTTCACTGTGGGGAGTGGCAGTGCCAATGGGAAAGACAGAGAAATATAAATGGGAGGAAAAATAATGAAAGGGAATTTAATTATATATAAATAGATAAATAAATAAATGAATAATAGGTGGAAACTGAGGTGACTTTAGCCCACCGCCGGAAGGGATATAGAAAATCAGGTGATATTTTCAGGAAAGAACAAGTACTGTACAGTGGGATTTTGGATAAGAAAATTAAAACTCACAGTCAAGTGTCGATTTTCCTTTGAAAAACTTTAATTTTAGTTTTCAACGATATTTTTTGGTAGTTGTAATAATTTTATATGACGTGGACCAATGTTTTCAGGTAGGATATCTTTTCACATATAATACTTTATAAAGTGATAATTGAATGTTCTCGGAAAATAAGATCGGAGATACGTGATTATTTATAAATTACTTGAATGATATTTAATTTATATTAAGTCTGTAGAAGGGGACAAGATATAGAAAATCGAGACTGTGAAAGATGATAATGCAACGATCATTGATGGCGGAATCAAGTTGAGCCAAATGTAATAGAATATTCAATATCATTTCATGTATAGTACTTCACGAAGTGATAACTGAGTATTCTCGGAAAATAAGATCGGATATACGTAATTATTTCAAAAGTTACTTAAATGATATTTAATTTATATTAAGTATGTAGAATGGGACAAGATATAGAACATCTAGACTACAGAAGATGATAATGTAACGATCATTGATTGCAGAATCAAAGTTAAGCCAAAAGTAATAGAATATTCAATATTCTTTCACGTACATTATTTCACGAAGCGATAATTGAGTGTTTCTGAAAGATAAGATCATAAATACGTAATTATTTTGAAAGTTACTTCAATGATATTTAATTTATATTGAGTTTGTAGAAGGGGACAAAATATAGAAAATCGGATACAAATTTGCCGACCACTTTTATCCTAGAAAATCAAGACTGCGGAAGATGATAATGCAACAATTATTGATGACAGAATCAGGTTGAGCCAAAAGTAATAGAATTATTCAATATCCTTTCACGTACAGTACTTCACAAAGTGATAACTGAGTGTTTTCGGAAGATAAGATCGAAGATACGTAATTATTTTGAAAGTTACTTAAATGATATTTAATTTCTATTGAGTCTGTAAAAAGAGACAAGATATAGAAAATCGAGACTGCACCAGAAGATGATAATGCAACGATTATTGATGGTGATGCACATGGAATGGTTTTTTTTTGCAAAAAGATACAACAAACAAAGAACCAAATGCTCATGTTTTGGTAGTTGCTTCAAAATGAACGAGGGTTCTTTCTCAGGAATTGCACAGCTACATGCAACGATTTCCAATTGTTTGTATTGAGTAAGTTAATTTTATGTAACGATACTCTTGTTACTTTTGTCACAGCCATCTCATTTTGTAATATCTCATGTACATAAATATTTTCTTCTAATAGTCATACAATTAGACACGAAATTATCATATTGATAACTTTCAAAAACCTTAAAATCAACTATGAATGTGGTTGCAACTTGCAACACAAGATTATAGTTTTAGTTGACCTAGTTTTATATAACGAATTCGGATCACTAGAAACTTTTTACGAGAAAAACTGAAAAAGAATAGAGAGAGCAAATATTTTCTTGAAAAATAAAAACTAATATTGAATTTACATATATAGACGGTGGAAGAAGGCGGTGACCCCAAACTGTCACAGCCAAGTGACAACAGCACTAGGTTTACGGGAAAGCAAAGGCCGAGCTGAACGGCAAAAGAAACCAAAATTTGAGAGGCGGGTAGGGCAAGGCAAAGCAAAGCACGCCATGACCGTAATACTACTATGATACTCGATATATTCCGATGGCGATAACATCCCTGCGAGGCAACAACACCCCCTTCTTCTTCTCTCGCCTCAAACTCCTACTCAACCACCAACAGGTCCTTCCTTCTTCTTCTCTCTCAACCTTGCTTCTTTTTCGTTGAGGCATTTCGTCGAACACTTGGTGACCATGTTTTGAAACTTGAGCAGAGACTCGCCCACGCATTCTCCGAAGCTCCTCAGCCCCGCCCCAAAATGGTTCCTGAAGAAGGTACGTCGATTCAACACTCTCGAAATCAGAGTGTCTCTATGTTTCTGTTGTTTGAGGTGTTTCACTGTGAACTGTTAGGGTTGATTGACATGTCGAAATGGAAGAAGATCGATTCCAGGGTGTTTGGGATAACACGGGCCATGATTCCTGATTCCTCTTATCATGTATTGAGAATACTCCGCGGAAGAGGTGATTATGTTGTTAATATTTGGTACATTGTTTATGCTTCATTCGATTCGACGTCATGCTCATGTTGGTGATGTATATATGCAGGGTTTGAAGCCTACTTAGTGGGCGGATGCGTGAGGGATTTGATCCTGAAAAGAGTTCCGAAAGATTTTGATGTGATCACCACAGCTAATCTTAAAGAGGTTTCGCTACACTGGCTGTTTGATTTTTTGTTTTGATGAATTTTAGTGAAACTCGAATTCATTTGATTTGTATAATGCTACAGATCAAGAGGCAATTCCATCGTTCACGAATTGTTGGACATCGATTTCCGATATGTATGGTGAATATTAAAGGGTCGTGGATAGAGGTTGGTCGGTGATTATTCTGACTCTTATTTGTTTATACATGACTTTTCTTGTTCAATAGTCTGCATATGTTGCTTTCACATACCATCTTGATGTTCTTATGTTATCTTTCTATTTTTCTTAAATCAGGTGTCTAGTTTTGAAACGGTGGCAAATAACCACTCTGACAAAGAAGTTACAATCTCTGAAATTCCAAAAGGCTGTGGCAAGAAAGATTTCATCCGCTGGAGAAACAGCATGCATCGGGACTTCACAATTAACAGGTGAATCCTTTTCCTTTTCTTTTTTTCTACTTTCCTCACTGAATATAAGTTTCAACCTTCGAATTATGTTATCATTTGTAACACTCTATGTTCATTTGAACTCTGTAAATTCAATGTCATCTAACTCCAGGATATCTTGTAAAATTCTGGAAGCAGTTTGTTCTTCGATCCTATATCAAATAAAATCTATGATTATGCGAATGGAATGGCAGATTTGAATTCCTTAAAGGTAACCTATCTGTTTTTTCTTGTTAATAGAAGTCTGCACATTTTCCTGACATATCATTTGAAGCTTATTAATATATATTATTGTTGGCTGACATGGATGTAGCTACGATCGTTGGTCCCGGCCAAGTTGTCATTTAAAGAGGATTGTGGTAGGTGTTCTGAACTTCTGACCATTTATGCATAAACCATGACACTAGTTGATGCAATAGTTGAATGTCATATTGGATTCTGAATCCTATGCAAACTCTGTCATACAGCAAGAATCTTGCGAGGCTTAAGAATTGCTGCTCGTCTGAGATTGTCAATTTCAAAAGAAACTGAGACAGCAATACATAAGTGTTCTTCATCAATTTTGACATTGACTACGGTAATCCTGTTTGAGCTTTATTTGTTTGATTTTTGCTCTTTATTCTTTGTTGTTCTGTTCTCTTATATACAGTTGTCTATTTGAGGACAATGTTACATGCTACTTGTTCAAGCTGACATTCTTTGTCCATTCAGAGTAGAATTATGATGGAAATGAACTATATGCTTTCTTATGGAGCTGCTGAACCATCTCTCTGTTTGCTTTGGAGATTCAATCTACTCAAACTTCTACTTCCAATTCATGTATGTATTTTCTGAGTTCTATGCCATAAGACAAATGGTTTTTTAGTCACTACTTTGCATGATAAGTTTGTTTGTGTTGCAGGCAGCATACTTAGATCAACAGAGTATTAGGAAGTTCCCTCAGAATTCCACGATGTTGATGGTAAGCATATCAATACAAAAACATAAACTCGGGAACATGTTTTGGTGCTAATGTGGTATTTGTATTTCAACTCTTCAGTTAATACAAACAGCCTCAGTTTTCTCAAAATCAAACTTGATAGCACTTAATAAAGTTGAACGTTAAAGCTTTTACATGTCTGTGATTGCCCTCCCAGATAGGATTATAGAAAACTGAGGGGTTTGTATGAATGGTGAGTCCCTTCCATATTGTCTGGGCACCTCCTTCCTCTACCTACCTATCTGTTTGCTAAACAAAGGTTGTAGCTTTAGGCAGGAGGTCCCAATTTTGAGCCAGGCCCACTTAGTGGGTTTGTGAAAATTTCTGAGTGTGTAAAAAGGTTAATTGAACGAGAACTGTTAACAGGTTTTTAATTTTGTTCTTATAATATCAATTCTGATCTAAGAGAGCCTCAGTTTTTTCAATTTCTAAGCTTCAGTGAAGTGGTGAATGATGTGAGAACTTCCACACTTCATGAAGTGTAGTAGAGTGTAGATTTTACAGAAGAAGAATTGTTAAAGCTTTCTAGATTCATTTTCCTACGTTTTATATATATTGTTCTGATGCAGGGAGCAGTAAGAGATAGTGTGAGAGTGAATAGGGTGGGATGGAGAGTGTTGAGAGATTATAGGAAACAGAAGGATTTTAAGAGAAACAGGAGTTTCTTAGTTGAAGAAGGGAGAAATAGAATAAGGGAGGTTAGGGGAGAGGATACAAGGCCAAGCCTTCAAAAGATAAACTCTTAATTCATTCCAATCTGCCCCCGGATTACATTAGAAAGCCATATTTATAGCCTTAGACTCCCAGAATACCATAAGACTAATATAACTGATTAATAATAAGACTCTTAAATACTTAAGACTTAAAGAGACATAAAGACACACTCAAGACTCTTTAAAACACTAGACTCATAATTATTATTTTCATAACTGAAAGTAAATTTTGTAACTGAAAATAAACCTGTTAATACCCTTAACTACCAAGTAGACTTTCCTTTGGACCAAAAATGGTTGGGCTTAGTCTTTGGCTTCCAAAGAGGATATTTCTGTTCCAGCCAGCTTATGGCTGCTCCATTAATTCTCCCCCTCTGAAAAGAACTCAACTTGGTTGAGTTTGGAACTGGACCAAGTATATCATCACTTTCGGTCTGCTTAAGGAGGAACGTGCCAGCTGTCTTTTTGAGCTTTATGATGGGCAAATCTTTAGATGGTACGAGCTTGAACTCGTGACTTCCATCTTGGAAGGAATATGTGTTGTTGTAGCCACAATGCTGCACCTTCTTATCATATAGCCATGGTCGGCCCAAAAGAATATGACACACTTTCATGGGCAGCACATCACAGGTTACCGTGTCAACCAACTTCCCAATGGAATAGGTCACCAAACAACGATCATTGACCTTGAGATTTGTGTTGTTTACCCATGCCACCTTATGAGGATTTGGATGTGGTTCGGTAGACAACCCAAGTTTGCGAACAGCTTCTTCAGAGATGATATTAGAGCAGCTCCCTCCATCTATGACTAGGGTGCACAACTGATTACTGCATCGAACACGGGTTTGGAAAATGTTACTCCTACGCCAATCTTCCTCGTGCTCCTTTTGTGTAGTGAGAACAGGCCGTAGTACTAAACATGGGTCATACACTTCTACTTCCATCTCCGATTCTTTTTCTGCTTCCAACTCAACAACTTCATTTGCCTTCTGTTCAGTGTTGGCAGCTGCAGTAGGAGTCTCCTTATCTGCAAAAGCAACTAAACGATTTGGGCATTGTACTGCCAAGTGTCCAAAACCCCTACATTTCCAGCATTTAATTTCAGTCCTCATATTAGAGGCAGAACCAGCAGCCTTTTGTGCACTCTTAAGGGCAGAAGAACTCACTAATTGGTTGGAAGATGAGGACTCACTATGAGTTTTCTCATTTGAGTCGCTCGATGTAGGGGTGAATCCTCCATAAGATTTGTCTACTATCTTCCCTTTGTTTGAAAATGACATGGACGATCTCTTCTTATATTCTTCCTCCATTTGGTAGGCAATCTGGACAGCATCATTCATCGTATAAATTCGACTTGCTGCTAATCCCGAAGAAATATGGAGATTCAAGCCCTTGCGGTACATCGATATCATGATGTCTTCATTCCATGGAAAATCAGATTTTGCAGCCAAGCTATAGAACTTATTAGTATACTCTTCAACAGTTAAGCTTCCTTGCACCAATTCCACAAACTGTAGATGGACCCGTTGCTTATAGTTAGGTGGCACAAAGAAACGTGTCAGAGCCATCTTCATGTCTTCCCAAGTTCGGATAACTGCAAGATGAGTTTGTTGGTATTTTTCCCACCAAACTCTAGCTGTTCCCTTCAATTTAGCTTCTGCAAAAGAGATCTTTCGCTCCTCCGCCAACTGATGCCATTTGAAGTAACTTTCCAAGCTGTGTAGCCAATCAAGGAATACCTCAGGATTGCTGTCACCATTGAAATCAACAATATCTAATTTTTATGCCCTTTTCTGAAGCAGACTGTCTTGACTCTCCACGCCTAGAGTCTGATCCTGAAAATGAATCCTGACCACTGTCTTTTGAATTCTCCTTAACCAAGGCAGACATATACTGAAAACCATGTTCTAAAGAAGTCAGTTTTTCAAGCACCTCCTGGAACATCTTTTTTTGGCATTCAGATTCTTGAGACAAACTGTCCACTTTGGATGAGAGCTCTGCGTTAGTAACCATTGTAGTGCTCAGGGTAAGGTGAAGGTAAAAAATAGGATGTTTTGGCTCTGGTACCAAATCTGATGCAGGGAGCAGTAAGAGATAGTGTGAGAGTGAATAGGGTGGGATGGAGAGTGTTGAGAGATTATAGGAAACAGAAGGATTTTAAGAGAAACAGGAGTTTCTTAGTTGAAGAAGGGAGAAATAGAATAAGGGAGGTTAGGGGAGAGGATACAAGGCCAAGCCTTCAAAAGATAAACTCTTAATTCATTCCAATCTGCCCCCGGATTACATTAGAAAGCCATATTTATAGGCTTCACGTAAAACCCTTAGACTCCCAGAATACCATAAGACTAATATAACTGATTAATAATAAGACTCTTAAATACTGGTGACTTAAAGAGACATAAAGACACACTCAAGACTCTTTAAAACACTGGACTCATAATTATTATTTTCATAACTGAAAGTAAATTTTGTAACTGAAAATAAACCTGTTAATACCCTTAACTACCAAGTAGACTTTCCTTTGGACCAAAAATGGTTGGGCTTAGTCTTTGGCTTCCAAAGAGGATATTTCATTTTCCTACGTTTTATATATATTGTTCTTTTGGTATTTCTATTGATACTACTTGTAATGTGGATCACTAGTATTTGACTGTATGTTCCACATCTCCACCCAACAATTTATTAAGCTTGTTTTTATTGTTCTTCTTTTTCCCCTTTTCAACAGAAACTATTCTCAAATTTGGATAAAGTTGTCACAGTTGATCGCCCATCTGACTGCAGTTTATGGTGAGATAATTGTCATTATTCTCTCAGATTACAATTTTCATTACGAATTGGATAGTTTCCATGATTGTCATTGTTATTTAATTTGGATAAAGTTGTCACGTTTGATAGACCTTCTGACTCCATTTTATGGTGAGACATATGTCACTATTATGTTAGATTACAACTTTCACAGTGTTAATTTCTAATTTGGTTATGGGGACTACTGGACTAGTATAGCTTGGAATTTGTGAGTATTAATTCCTATTCTTTCCCAAGATTCACAGATGTAAACTTGTTGCTTCAGTATAAACACATGGGTAGTAGTGTGTCTACAGAAATAAGCCAAAAACATATATAAAGTTATATCCTCATAAATCTTCTAAGGTTCATCAAAATAGTTGAGTCAAGTTACATGAGTCATAGAATCACATATTTTTGAATCTATTGGGGATTTGGTGGCTAGTGATTAACCCATGGAATTATCTTCTTGGGGATAGGTGTTTTGCAGGATATTGTGGCTGTGCTTGCTCCTAATTAACATTTAAATTGTGCATATTGTGGAAAAGTTGGTTTTCAATATATATATATATATATGGAGTCTCTGATATTCTTTTTCGGGATAATGAAGCAGGATGTCTCTGATGATTAATTGTGTCTTACAGGGTAGCTCTTTTGGTGGTTCACATGGCACTGGTTAGTCACCCTCAAGACGCTCTTGTGGTGTTCTCCTTTGCTTCTATCCTGTATCATGGGGGATGTGAAAAGGGTCTTAAATCTGCTAGAGACGATGCTCAAGTGACAGTTGACTATTTACCAGAGATCTCCATTCCATCTGCATGTAAATCAGAGGAACAGCTTGAAAAAGAAGTTTCCCGATTTGCTTCTCTTGTTTTAGATTCTATTGCTGCTCTTACTGCAACTGAGAGTCTTGTCGAAGGGATGTCTAAGTATCCTGAAACTCCATGCTCCGGGGTGGTAAGTATTTGATAGTTAATCATTCCCTAAACTGTAACTTGGAGCATCATAGTTCTATTTTGGTCCTTTGGCCTTAAAATTCAACCTCAGAGCATAAAACTTATTGCAACTGTGTTACCTTTTGCCTCATCAGCTTTGATTTTCTACCAAAGGAAAATGCCACACTTGATGCAATCAAACCGAGATTTTTCAGTAGTTGTAGAACTTCTCTGAATCCTGTAGCGACCTACTACTGTGCTATATCTGTCATATGTTGAGAGGTGGCGAAAAGTGTGATTATCTTTTGGTTGTTGTTTTTCATTGGTCATCACAATGTTGATATTAGACACATGTACACATTTGGAATCGGAAGGTCAACTGATGGCAACAAGTTGCTTGGATTGGATGAGTGAGAACTTTAACCTACTCCAGGGAATGATCTTAGGTTCAATCCTGAGTTGGTCACATTTCCATCTCAGAAAATCCAATTGCGATTGTTGCTCTGATTCCTTGTGTTGGTCTATAATTGACAGAGGTGGTACTGAGAAGTTAGAGCAACTATGTTCTTCTCATGCCTTGTGGCAGCCTTGTAATGATTGAGTTTAACATGCTAGTCTGAGTACTTAAATGTAGTTACTGCACGTCTAATATATTGCTACTTGTGTGATTTTTAGGTATTTGTACCAAAGAGAACTGCCCAAGGTGTTGCTGAAATTTTTAGAGTTCTGGCAGATGACATCAAATCTTACAATACAAAAAGAAAAAGCTATGTGATTGATTACCCTTTACTTCAGAAAGGTTTTCTGTGTGAGACTAGTTTTGTGCTTGGCAAAATTATTTTAGAAACCATGGGAAGTGGAATTTTGAAAGGAGAGGAAGTTGTTCAGGAGGACTATGGACACCTTGAGCAGGAGAGCATTAAGGAAAAGTGCAACAAGGGTAAAAAACGTGTCCATAAATCCGATACTCCTGAATTAAAACAAGAGTCTGCAAAGGAACGTAAGTTGATTGAAAAGAAATGCAGAGTTTTGAAGGAAGAGATGGATATTGAAAAGCCAGAGGTTCTCGAAACATTATCACCTGAGGAAGACATTTTTTCAGTTCTGGGACCTGTAGAGAAAAAACATAAATCAGGGATTAACGGCCAGAGTAAGCGGAAGATGGAGAAGGAGCGGCAGTGTATATCACCGGATAAGACAATGAAGCAGCAAATAAAGACAGTCAAGAAGAACAATTTGAATCAGAAGGAGACGTTAAACTTGGAGACCATACTAGAGGACATCAGTGAAAATATTCCGGAAGACAGACAACTAAGATACACGGAGAATGGCAGGCTATCTAGTCTGTTTAGCGGTGAGAAGATACAGAAACGCAAAGAAGCAGCAGACAAGGGGGAGAAAAGCAGCCGACCTCAACTATCTAGTCTCTTCAAGTAAACATAATTTCCCAAGTGACAAAATGACATGTATGTTTAGAAGATCTGTAGGAGCCAGAGACGTATCCTCATACCCCAGATTTTTCTCATTGTAACATTCATTCTTCAGGTTTAGCACTTTTTGAAATAGGCTTAAGGAATAGCTTGTACTACAAAATTTTGTATTATTTATCATATGATTGCTGGCGCTGAATGAAGTGGAATCTTGCTTTCTTAGTTACTTACACATGGGATGGGCCTGAAATTGAGAAAATAGAACTTTGTGTTGGGTCCAAAAGGGTTCCCTTTTCCAGTTCCTTATGCTTGTTGGTTGGTCCACAATTACTCGTTTACTCGATTAGTTTTGTTCCTCCCGATTAAGCAAAATATAATATTTTTAGGGTTACGCTCCTCCCTCTTCTTCTGATCTACCAGCTGCCGGTGTCTCCTCTATTTAATTTTTCCGTTAAAAGTTGTTATTTAATTCTGGCCAACGAATGTTGTCATCGGAACACGTGAGTATTTTTTTTTTGTTTAAGTAACTTTTTTGTAAGCATTTGTGATGCTGCCGTAAAAAGTCTTTTCTTTATTAAACAAGAAGTCATGAGTTCGACTCAAGAAAACATAATTAATATATATAATTATGAGTTGTCGTGATGATAGAAAAAGAAAAGACATAAATGATGTGTAAATAAGACTCGTTTAAAATTTATTTAAACAAAAGTCACTACTAATCACGCTTTTACAACTACAATACATTTTTTATCTTTTCCTGCTCTTACAAACATTTATGACGCACTCCCATTAATTCTTCTCAGGCTCTAATTGAACAAGCTTAGCCAAATAATACCATTACATATAGAAACAGTAATTCACTGTTTTTCATTAAATCCATAAAATGGTAAATCTATTATATTAACAGATTCTTGAAACCTGACGTGATCTCCTTCTGACATATCATGAGATACAATAGACCACGTCCAATTCACAATATCATAATTCCAAAACAATCCCAATGAATACCAAACTTACACAATTTGGTCAGATTCCAAAATCCCACTACTTTATCATCTAACCATATATAACCATCTTAAAATGGCAAAACCATATATAATATCATTGCTTTCTTCCATTGTATTTGTATCTTCAATTTCATCCTAAACAAGAATAACAATAAAAAGCAGGCTCCAGTGGGCTGGAGCGCATATGATCCTGCCGAGTGTACCGACCAACCCCCAATCATTGGGTTTTGATTACAATTAAAAAAAAAACCAAGAAAAAAGTAAAAAATAAAAATAAAAATAAAATTGCCGTTTGATTTGAAACTACGGAACAAGCCACATGCCTAAGGTAGAAGAGACCGTTGTTCAGACACATAGATAGAAAGGTCCATACCAATCGGCATGATCCAACGGCCAGATTTCACTAGCCGTTGTATTTGAAAATGGGTTTAAGCCCTTGTTGGGTGTGTGAGCTTAGAGACAAATGCCTATTGATTCTGTCTTTATTATTATGTAGCTTTGTCTTCATTTCCACTAGTCTTGCTTATTTCTGTTACATGCTCTCTCTCTCTCTCTCTCTAACTCTCTCTCAGTTTTTGGGTTTGATCTGTGAGAGAGTTTCATCACGATGGGTTTTTCTGATGAGAACTCTGCCAATCTGGTCAGACCCACAAGTGTTCAAGGTGACCCAGATTTGGATTTGGATTTGGGAATCCAAAGATTGTGGCTTTTTTTGTTTTGCTGATTTTGTTTTTGGGTGAAATGTAGGGGGAGTGGAGATGGGTAACAGGAAGATTGGGCATAATAGGAGGGCATTGGGTGTTATTAATCAGAGTCTGATTGGAGCTAAGCCTTACCCTTGTGTTGTTAACAAGAGAGGCTTTCCTGGGTAATTATCTTTGATTCAAGTTTCAATCTTTCATGGACTTATTGGGGTGGTTGTTCTTGGATTGAGCTTTGTTATGTTCTTTTGGTTTGTTCTCAGAAAGCATGAGATCTGTGAAAAGAAGCAGGCAGATCCGGCGCATAGACCGATTACAAGGTTAGAGTTTGAGAGCATTTGGTTTTCACTTTTGTTTTCCATTGTTTGGGTGTTGAGTAAAAGTGAGGTGAAAAGAAGTGAAAATTTTGAATTTGGGTTGTGGAGAAAAAGGTGGGAAAAGTAAATGAATTTCAAAATTAGATCTTAGATCTTTCTGTTTTCAAGAGAGCAATGATTTTTCATGCTTGAAATTGAGACAGCAATCATGATTGTATGTGTTTAAGAAAAACTTAATACTTTTACTGGTTTAAATCTTAACATTGGCTTTGATTTGAAATTCACAGGAAGTTCGCTGCACAAATTGAAAGCACTCAGCAATTGAGACAAGAGGTACCTACTAATCTTCCTGTGCTTGATTTTGACTTCATTGATCTGTTTGTAGAGGCAATGCAATTGAACCAATTTCCTTACACTAGCTGAGGGAGAGACTTTATCTTATCTAATGGGTGGTGTGACTTATGTGAACAGGAAATTAAGAAGCCCTCAGATAGTTTTGGAGATTGTATATTCATAGATGAGGAATTCAAGTCACCTGAAGACCAGGCTGACCAACCAGAGCCAATGTTCTTAGAACAAGCAATGCCTAATGAAGCCCATGATATGGTATATCTTTCTTCCTGTAAAGTCCTTTTTTGGGATTGTCTTTGTTAATTGGCAAAGCACATTGTACTCAATCAATTCATAATTTGATGTTTCAGAAGGAAGTTGAAATGGAAGATATTGTGGAGGAGCCACTTGTGGACATTGATAGATGCGATTTAAAGAATTCACTAGCGGTCGTGGAGTATGTTGAGGATCTTCATACTTATTACAAGAAAATGGAGGTAATGTACTCATTAATGCATTGAGCTTGTACCCTTTTGTTGCCATTGGGTCTAGGAGTTGCCAATATTCTTGAAACATGAGGGTTTCAAAGTATATAGGGTGTCATTAGCCCTGCAGCCAAATCCTTTTTATGTGGTCTTTGAATAACCAACTTCCTATCCGATTCCAGATTAAGTATATTGGTAAGAAACCATCAAATCCAACCAAAGTTTGATGGCTAAATAGCTAAATAGCGTTTGTATCTTGCAGGGTTTTAGCTGTGTCCCACCTGATTATCTGGAACAACAATTTGACATCAATGAGAAGATGAGGTCTATACTAATTGACTGGCTTATTGAGGTACATTAATCTTGCCCACTAGACCAATATGTAATTTGATTTCTCATGCACTTCTAATGATTTATCTGCAAATCCAACCAACAGGTGCACGACAAATTTGAACTCCTGGACGAGACATTGTTTCTTACTGTCAATCTAATAGATAGATTTTTATCCCAGCAAACAGTAGTACGAAAGAAACTTCAATTAGTTGGTCTGGTTGCTATGCTTTTAGCGTGCAAGTATGAGGAAGTTTCTGTGCCTGTTGTCGGCGATTTGATTCTTATATCCGATAAGGCTTACACAAGGAAGGAAATACTGGAAATGGTAATTCAATTTCTTCTGCTTATCCTGAAAAGTTTTTGTCTACTAGTTTGAGAATATGGTACTAATTGAAAATCTTTTCTCTTCAATAAAATTGCAGGAGAGCTTGATCCTCAACACATTACAATTTAACATGTCAGTTCCAACACCATATGTTTTCCTGAAAAGGTTCCTCAAGGCTGCTCAATCTGACAAAAAGGTCAGTAGCAAATCTAGTGATCCCAACTCCTGACCCTCTAATATCAATTTAGTTTGTCACAGTAATAACATTATGAAACTATTATTGTACTCAACACAGCTTGAACTTCTATCCTTCTTCTTGATCGAGCTCTCTCTTGTGGAGTATGAGATGCTTAAGTTCTCGCCATCTATGTTGGCTGCTAGTGCAGTCTACGCTGCTCAGTGTACTCTTTATGGTTTCAAGCAATGGAGTAGAACCTGTGAGTGGCACACAAACTACTCAGAAGATCAGCTTTTGTAAGTTCTTGCCTTGTGTGTATGATCTTCATATGGTAGAATATAATACGTATTATCAACACATGAATAACTACTAATGTTGGTAACTTCTTGATTGTTGTCAGAGAATGTTCAAGTTTGATGGTTGGTTTCCACCAAAAGGCGGCAGCAGGGAAACTCACTGGAGTACATAGGAAATTCTGTACATCCAAGTTTGGCTTCATCGCGAACTGTGAACCAGCAAAGTTTCTCTTACAGACCCAACTATAGCAAGGCATATACTACTAACCTTACATGACATTTGTAATTGGGTTGATTGGGTGGGTGGGGAATATGCACATAATAATTCAGCAACTGTGGTTGCACCTGGGAATTGGTATTCTAGATTTCTAAGCTTGCAGCCTCAATTGCTCATTGCTTCACAGCCATGGCTGATTCTGTATGTATGTTCTAATTGAACATATATACTCATTTTATTTTTCATTTCCATTTTCAATATTTACTTTGACTGTACCTTAGTTTTTGTTCATGACAATAATTCAATGAAATACAAATTTCTTCATCTTTCATTTATTCTCAACGTGGATTGTGCTTTCTGTTTTCGAGTACATTATTTGATTACTATATGATACCTAACTCAGTTCACTAACCACATCACTAGCATCAGTTACACTTGTTGGAAAATAACTGAAAAAGAATAGAAACTTGCTAAAAGGATGCTGTCAATATATCCACAATAAGTCCTCGTTGTGCTAGTTCTGTACTAATTGAGGTTTTAGTGTTTCTCATATACAGGGCTGTTTAACAAATCTCATCAGTAGGTTCTCAAGCTAGGACGCGTGACTTTGGTTCATTGTGAATACTAACTTCATTCATTTTAGTATTCATGTTGAGCACATACCTTAAGAATGATAGCAACTTATACATTCATAACAGAAAAAAACTGTCACATAAAATTTTATTTTTAATCAGATTAGTAACTTAATTGAACTAACGACCACCTTAATAAAGTATAGGAGGAAATTAAAATTAGTACTATGAGTAATAAATGTGGTTTGACACATAAAATTGATTGAATTTAGAGGTTATATTATTAGATCTGAATAACACCTTCATGTTCTTACATAGTAAATCATCACATCAACTTACATGTTACAAGTTAAGTGGGAATGGGGAAGTATAATACCAAATTGTCTCTACATATAGGCTTAATAGAATGCTTGGATTTGGTAGTGGGCGGGGATTAACATCTGAAGGTGGAAAAAACAGAGTCTGGTGCTACATTTGAGGGACTAGGGCTGATTATGGACAAGATACAATCATTACAATGTAAGGGTCGTGCTATTTAGAGTAATGAGGTGCAATGGTACGTGTAGATCTAGCATTGTGTAAATTGTGTATTATGCAAGCAGAGTATCTTTCTTGTCATATTTTTTCACCTCAATCAAAGTGATGCTATTACAAACCTTTTGGAAACAACTCCTTGTGGTGCAAGTTTGTGTTTACCCTAATCAACCCTACTCTGACTTGGGTTCGCCTCCGGACTATAAAACTCACTTGTGTGCTCCCAACGTTGTCGTACTGCTGATCATGATTTCCAAAGTTCAAAACTATCCACCTACAAGAGTACAAGACCAAATTGGCAAATTGAAATCTATCAGACACACACCTACAATGAATTCCAATTTCATATATACTAGCCTACTATAAATACCCAGTACCAAGATTCAGACCTTCACCAACAAAACCCCTCATAGACATAGTTGTAACTTCTTGATTGCTATCAGAGAATGATCTGTACATCCAAGTTTGGCTTCAACAAAGTTTCACTTTAAGGACCCAACTATAGCCTCCTGTTCAAAAAGAAAAAAGAAAAAAAAAAAGACCCAACTATAGCAAGGCATATACTACTAAG
Source organism: Fragaria vesca subsp. vesca (assembly GCF_000184155.1). Taxonomy (NCBI): domain Eukaryota; kingdom Viridiplantae; phylum Streptophyta; class Magnoliopsida; order Rosales; family Rosaceae; genus Fragaria; species Fragaria vesca. The sequence goes on from NC_020491.1 coordinate 7,913,313, forward strand.
TACTAACCTTACATGACATTGGTAATTGGGTTGACTGGGTGGGTGGGGGGAATATGCACATAGTAATTCAGCAACTGTGGTTGCACCTGGGAATTGGTATTCTAGATTTCTAAGCTTGCAGGCTCAATTGCTCATTACTTCACAGCAATGGCTGATTCTTCTGTGTGCATGTTATAATCGAATTCTTCTGTGTGCATGTTTTAATTGAACATACTCATTTTTTGTTCCTATTTTTTTTTTATTTACTTTAACTGTACTTTACTTCATATTCAATGACAATAATCCAATGAAATACAAATGTCTTCATCTGTTCCCAACTTAATTGTATTGTGCTTTATGTTTTTGATTACATAATTATTATATGATACCTAGCTTAACAGAAATAAGAAACAGAAATTGCTAAAAGGGTGCAAGTCCAATAAGTTGCTATTACTTCTCTATTGTAATTTGTAAAATCATAGATAGGGATGTTTAACTAATCTCATCTGTAGATTTGCATGCTAGACATGTCACTAAAAACAGATACATTGTGAATACTAGTGCTAGACATGTCACAAGTAACAAGTACATTGTGAATACTAGCACATTCAATTTAGCTTTTAAGATGAAAGCACATGCGTTTGATGATACCGGCTTATAAATTCATAACAAAAAGAAATTTATTCTTAAAGTTATGTATAACATTAAGTTTAAACTAAAGTATTGGAGGAAATTAAAAATAGTATTTTGATGTGAAAATAAGAAGTGATGCAGCAACATCCATACGTCTAAGAATTGTCCTGAATGATGAGGAAGACGGTCATATAGAAAACTCTTTTGATAATGATAGGGTTATAAGACCAAAAGTTATTGATCTAAACATGGAGCCAAATAATGATGAGTTCAAGATAGAATAACTTATTACCCACACACCCTATATAGTATTGTAGTATTAAGGCATTTGAAATTGGATATAACTTTTTTTTTCGATACATAATAAATATAGTTTGTTAAATCTAAAATAGATAGTAAATTAATGAATTTAGGGGTGATATCTCAGCCAACAAACATTTTGTGACTACGACAATTAAGTGTTACACTGTTATCATTATCAGTTAAAACTATGTTCAAACATATCATAGATCATAACAAAAATTAGATTGAATGAAGTGTTACCCTCACTTAATCCAGTGTTTTATATTTGTATTTGAACAAATTGTACATTAGAAAACTAATGATTTTATTACAAAACTCACCTATTCCAATCATAACATACTAATGTAGTTGCAAATTTCAATTTTGCTTTGTAGGATGCAAAACTAACACAACATTTGTACATTTCCAACCCAAATCAAAATTCAACACAAGCACCACACTTTGTTGCAATAGAGCGAGTGAAAGCGATGCCATCACAAACCTTTTGGAAAGAAGTCCTTGTGCTGCAAGTTTTGTGTACACCCAAACTAATCAACCCTACTCTGACTTAGGTTCGCCGCCGGCCTATAAAACTCACCATGTGCCCCCAAACGACGTCGTTCTTCTGATCCCAATTTCCAAGCTCCAACCTTTCCACCAACCCACACCAAATTCAAATCCAGGGAATATCCAATTCCACACTACCCTAGTATAAATACCCAATCACCAAGATTCAGATCTTCACCAACAAAGCCCTCCTCTTTCTTTAACCTCTGAAACCCAAAACCCACCACCACCAAACCACCATGGCAATGGCAACCTCACCTCACTCCCTCCTCCTCCAAAACCCACATCCCACTTTCCTCAAAACCCCAACTACCCTTCACCACCCTCCCCATCACCTCCACCCGCCTCCCAACCACCACCGCCGCAAAGCCCATCTCCATCAAATGCGCCGCCGCCACCACCCCAATCCAAGATCTCCGCCCCAACAACCCTTCGGAGTCCCAAGATCGCGTCTTCAACTTCGCCGCCGGCCCCGCCAACCTCCCGGAGAACGTCCTCAGGAAGGCGCAGTCGGAGCTCTACAACTGGCGCGGATCTGGCATGTCCGTCATGGAAATGAGCCACCGCGGCAAAGAATTCTCCTCCATAATACAAAAGGCCGAGTCTGATCTCCGAACGCTCCTCAACATCCCGCCGGAATATTCCGTCCTCTTCCTCCAAGGCGGCGCCACCACCCAGTTCGCCGCGATCCCATTAAACCTCTGCAACCCCGACGACAAAGTCGACTACTTGGTCACCGGGTCGTGGGGCGATAAGGCCGTCAAGGAGGCCCAGAAGTACTGCAAACCCAAGGTAATCTGGTCCGGTAAATCGGAGAAGTACACAAAGATTCCTGCATTTGATGAGTTAGAACAGAGCCCAGATGCTAAGTATTTGCATATATGCGCTAATGAGACCATTCATGGTGTCGAGTTCAAGACCTACCCAACTCCCAAGAATGGGCTCTTGATTGCTGATATGTCTTCTAATTTCTGCTCGAAGCCTGTGGACGTTTCGAAATTCGGGATCATATACGCCGGGGCGCAGAAAAATGTAGGCCCGTCAGGGGTTACGATTGTGATAATTAGGAAGGATCTGATTGGAAATGCTCAGGAGATTACTCCAGTAATGCTGGATTACAAGATTCATGATGAGAACAATTCGCTGTATAATACTCCTCCTTGCTATGGGATTTACATGTGCGGGCTTGTGTTTGAGGATTTGCTAGAGCAGGGAGGCTTGCCCGGGATTGAGAAGAAGAACAAGAAGAAGGCGGATCTGTTGTACAATGCCATTGATGGGAGCAATGGGTTTTACAGGTGCCCGGTGGAGAAGTCGGTGAGGTCGTTGATGAATGTGCCGTTTACGCTGGAGAAATCGGAGTTGGAAGCCGAGTTTATCAAGGAGGCGGCAAAGGAGAAGATGGTGCAGCTCAAGGGGCATAGGTCAGTGGGAGGAATGAGGGCTTCGATTTACAATGCTATGCCTTTGGCTGGGGTGGAGAAGTTGGTTGCTTTCATGAAGGAGTTTCAGGCTAGGCATGCTTGATTTAGCTATCCTCCAACATATGCTCATCTATGCTTTCCTTTTCCTCTCTTGCCATTGTTAGCACATCCTTTGTTTTCTTCTGTTTTGTATTCTTTTGGCCTTCTTGTTTGCTCTTTATGATTATGTAAGGTGCATTTTTGGATGCATGTTATGAAATACTTGTCTTGGGATGAAGCTCATGTCCTATAAGTTTAGGGGGTTTAGGCTAATTTGCTACGTAATTCTTGTTGTCATAAGATGAGAGTAATGAATAACTCAGATTTTTCAGGTGAACTTTTATTGTCGGCTCTTTGCTTTTCTTCTTGTTTCATGTAAGTTTCTAGTCTCAGTTTCGTAATTATTTGAGCAGACTTGCAAATCAAGTTTCTACTCCAACAACCTCACCCACCGAGTAAAATCTTTGGGAAATAAATGGCCAGCGAGACATGTTTGTATCACTTCGATAAATCCTGTCTAATACTCTTTCTAGTGAAATTAAACTCGGCGCTGATATTGCTGATACTGATCTTCCGTTTCGAACCAAAAACAAAAGTCATTGTAGTCAAGGACCTGTAATCAATTCATCGCCCTCCTGCAAACTGAAACCGACGGTCACAAAATTGATTCATGCATATAAATAGCAACGTCTACAAGAGGTAAAACTGCTGAGGCTCATCTGACTGTTTAAACTGTACTATTCAATCAGATGTCAAATAAAACAATGCCCTCAATACGCACTTCATGCCCTTTTCTATTGTTACACTCTACAATAAATCATGGGTTGACCGACGATGCCCGGAATGAATGTTATCATTCTCTGTCTCTTCGTGACTGAGTCGTGTTGTTGTACTTTACATTTTCTGGACGATGTGGAGTATGAAAGGTTCATTTTTACTAAAAGAATTCAAGATTTACCGTGATAGCACCCCTCCATCTTTTGTGTGGAGACAAGCAGCTGTAGCAGCCAGTTTTTAGTGCAAAGAATTGTCTACGAAATTTCATTCTGCCGTCAAGTGAATGAGAATCTTGAGAAAAGAGAGGTGGCAGATCCTGAAGCATCACTTGCTGGGCTAGGAGGGACATCTGCAGATGCGCGGTATGCTTGTTGACACTTCTGGATCTGCATTATAATGCATAAATTAGAATGCAATTCACAGTCAGAACCCTTGAAAGTTTCATCGACTTGATTTCTTTTACAACAGATTTTACAAGCTACAACAGGGAACCCTGAATAATGAGATTTGGGGACTCGTGCCATCAGTGTAAGGAGATGCATCCCATCTTCATGGCCGGAAACTATATCAAATGTATACGTGTCCCACTGGCCTACACTAGGGAAGTCATTATACATAAAGACATAATAAACCAGTAATAACATGATTAACATCAGCATTGTTGCCAGTGATAATCTTGCCTGTATGATTTATATATCTTTATATGGTGCAGTCTCTGTCTGAAGCAAGTACAGCTAGTTGAAACCTATTTTCTAATAACTTCCAGAGCATCTAATAATATCATGTCATAGAAATATAACTGCATCAAGTAGGAGATAAGAATTTCACCTCTTCCGGACTAAATTGAAGGAGCATACCAACTACAGGTAATAAAGCCTCCACTTCACCTATTTGGGCAAACAAAAATTATGAGAATATTGAAACATTACTCACATCTCACTAGATGCTTATTTATATACAGATTAAACTAATTTTCCTTTTATAAATTATACATACCTGTTTCAAGAAGCTTTAAGATAACATTTTTCAAGTAAGTCATATCTACTCCTTCCCTCTTCTGTGATCTTTCCATGTTGCGAAGCTCAGTCTTCAACATCGTTTCCTACATGTGTCACAAAATTCAAACAATCAAAACTTCTATCGACTCCCATCGTTCAATTGCTGAAGCCATTCATCAGCATTTTCATTACAGATATGAAAACTTCATATTAAACTTTGATGGTCCCTCATTCTACAGTTTCTTACAACTTTAAGAAGGAAATGTAATTAACTAAAGCCAACCAAGCCTAATGGGTTAAGATCATTAAACATTGAGGTTTCTTGTACCTGTTGGCTATGCAGACGATTTTCACGCTCCAGCTCCTCAATTTCCTCCTGATTTTAAATAATAATCATGTATAAGAGAATTGGACAGCAGCTTAGTAGTAAACAAGATGAGGAGGGATTACACACTTGAAGCGCTAAAATGTGCCTCTGTGACTGTGCGAGCTCTTCCTCTCTTTGCGCTTGTTGCCTTGCCAAAATCTGAGTTTACATTAATTCAGTTCATGAGTATCACACCAGCACCAAACTATGGAAGAAGATACAAACATATAAATGACAATAGCTCATATAGCTATGCTCATAGACAGATCTTAAAAACTTAGTCAGATATATTATAAATTTCACCACTTTAGACAATCATACCATATCAGTGAGATACGATGAGTGAACTTTGCGCCAACTTAGCAACTATTGCACGATGAGGAAATATGACATGATAAATGGGGTTACCGAATTTAAACCAACCTTTGCTTCTACAGATTACCAGTATGGTCAATGTTCTTTATTCTGATTACCATATAGAATACCTAGATATTCTAATTTGATCAAATTCAATTATCTGATTCAGAGATTACGATAGTAAATCTCTAGCATGACTCCCGTGCTAAACTGGGTTTAACAAAATACTTAGTTTTCACTTTTTTCATGGAAAGACATGAAAGTAGAAATGGAAATTTAGGCATTGTAACCACAATTTTACACAGCAAGATAAACAGACAGAAATAATGATTACCAGAATCTGCTGTTCTAAAGCTGAGGTGCTTAAATTTGGTGCATCCTGTTTATACATGCCTGATATTGTCCAGAAAAGAATATGTTAGAATTCCACCATGCATCGTGGTTATAAGTTACAACCACCATAAATCCAGTATTTGCGCTCAGCCTGTTTACCTGTGTTATAATTATCATTACGATCAACCTGAGATATATATACAAAATGTCAGGACAAAGGATAACAAGTATGGGGAAAAAAAGCAAAATTGGGTAATCAGGGTAAAGTTACTGGAAAGAAAATGGAACCTACCTGTGGTCTTGACTCCAAAGATTGATGAAGATTCTTATTTTCATCTACAAGTCTAGAAATTTCTCTGTCCTTTTCCTCCGTCATTCTATCAGCAAGGTCCCGAAATGAACTGTGCTCTTCCTGCAAATCATGAACACAATTAAGTGAAAAATAACAAACATTTGTATTAGAGGCTGAAAGAGCAGGAAGAATGCAAATACCTTCAATTTTTTATACCGTAATTTGAGGTCTTCCAATTCTTTTTTTATGTCGTCTCCAGAAGATGCTTCACTTTGAGCTCTTAATGTTTCACATCTTGCTGAAAATATAAAAATAAAAATAAAGAATCACTCCAGTGATAACTTTAAACAAAATAAGCAGTCGAGTTGACAAACACATGAAAAACAGAAAAGAAACATTATAAGAAACACTATTTGAAAGTAGATTAGCACAAGGATATTACCGCGCCATGTTTCTTCCAAATTAGTAAGGTTAACTTCCCATGCTTGTATGGCAGATCGGTGATGGGCATTAGTAGACTCAAGCTTTTTTTCTAAGCTTTTGATCTCCTCCATGGTACTGTTAAGAGCTGCATCTCTGTAAAGAGCGTGGCACATAATGATCAAGATCAATTGCTTGACACTTGACAGATGTATATTACATAGTGAAGAATTTCATATACAATGATGGGTCGCATTCGTATATTAATAATACCCATTTTTTGGCCTACTAGTTATAGCTCGGGAGAAGAATGTTCTATATTAACAAAAAAGTAATGACTAGATTAGAAGATCTCTGATGAAGGAATTTACTTCATATTAAACAAACTCAAAAATAATATTACCTTTCTGCAAGTTCTTTATTATAATTAGTCAAGGCATCCTGAAGATCCTGGAGAGCCTTATCTCTTTCAGCACTCAGAGACGAAACTTCTTTTTCAGCCTCCTACAGGACAAAATGTATATTATTAAAAGTGAATGGAAAGACCAGGGCAGTTCAATATATCCTCATGCTACAAAAATAGAGATCAATTTCAAACACGTACTTTTAGTGCTTCCTCAAGAGCTGTAACTTGCTCAGAGTCTTTAGCTGCAGCTAGATCTGCATCCTTCTTTTGGAGAAGTGCATGAGCACGTACTTTGTAAGAAGAAAATTCACTTTTAAGGCAGTTGATCTGCAGGATATAATAGGTAGAACAGTAAGGACAGAAGAAAGATTAAATGTATAAAACTTCACCTTCAACAAAATCAAGATTTCAAGAATACTTCAGAAAAATCATGGGCCTTGTTAAAGCTTAAAGGTATGCAATTTGGAGAGCATGATTCAAAGGAATACTCAAGTGGCAATGGCTGTCAACTCTGATAATGATGATCTAGCGGAATTGAGAGTAAAATTTATACCTCCTCCTTGGCAGTTGCAAGTTCAGCATCTCTTGCATCAAGCATTCGGGTTTGTGCAGATACCTCCGATTCCAGCTGACCTGCCCAATAGCAAGACACACCAATATAAGTAACTCTCATTTGGTTACTTCAATTTCATACACACACACCTAAATAGATGAATATCTTTCAAGAAAAAAAACAATTATACTTCTCATTTTGGCTACTTCAATTTCAGCACATATCCGATTGCTCTCAGCAACTTCCAGCTTCGTTTTCAGTCCCCTAGAGGCAGCTTCCCAGCTCTCCTTTTCTTTCTCCTGAACAAATTAACATATTTAGAATCAAATTTAGAAGCAGTAAGAAGTAAATGACCTGTAATCTAAACGAAGGCAAGGCTTACAATGATTTATAAAAAAGAAATAAATTCATACATGCTCATGTTTCAGGTGAGCAAGCTCTCCTTTTATAGATTCTGCAGCAGCTCTAAGCCTTACTGCCTCACCCGTGGATGCTGCTTCCATCTCTGCAATCTTCGACTCTTTCTCAGCAACTAGCATCTGGAGAATTACAATCATTTACCAGTCTGATTAATTGAAAAATCCAGACACATCGCAGTGTGGCTTGTGCTGAACAATTACTAAAGTGGCAAAAATATAAGATAAAGAAGCCAGTAATCCATTTCAGAAAGGCAACCTCTTCAGCTCTAGAATATTATGTTTAAAATACCTTTCTCATATCAATACAGAGCTACAAATGAAAGGAGCTGGAGACTCAAAGCATAAGTTCACTTGTTTTGGTTTTGCAATTAAAAATTATGCCAACTTGCTCCAAAGCAGACTCATAAACGAGAAGGTTGCCTTGAACTTGATCTAACTATGGGCATAGTATTGTTGAATAAAAGTGCGTTAGAAGGTCATAAAAATAACAAAATTTATAGCATGAAAGGACAAGGAAGAGGTTTAAAAGGTTATTTTGATTTCAAGGACTGTACATGCTGATTACTGGTGTATTGGACTGAAATGGCTACCAACCAATACAATGCCACTTAAGTGTACGCTTGAAAATGGAATAAGATCATTAATCAACTCTCACCTGCAGTGAAGAAATAGTTTCAGTTGCTTTATTTCTCTCGGATGACACATCAGCAAGTTGTGCTTCCAAACTCTCCAAATTCTAAAAGGGTAGAGAGGAACTACGTTATGATTCCTTTATGGTCACAAAACTAGGGAATGTAAGGAAAAATTTATTATATGCAAATGGAACCAAAATTGAGGTCTGTGAACACAAAAACACCTTCTGGTGTTTAGCAGAGAGTTCAGCTATTGAAGCTTGTCTTTTTTCTTCAGCAGCCTGAAGCAAACCTCGCATATCATCCAACATCTGAGACAACACAAATTAAAAATGTCTGTATAAGTCTTTATACCTTCTTTTATCAATAAATATATCATTTAGATTATTATCAACTTTCTTGCTGGGTTAATCTACAACTTTCGGATATATAATATTTTAGCTGCTTGAATTTATCATAACAACACCGATCCCGTAAGATTAAAGATGAATAGAGAGAGTGGTGCTTCCAAATTATTATCCCACTTATCATGTTTTTAATTGTGAGTATCAGACTTTGCTCATGCAGCCCCCAGGATTGTGCAATTACAATTAAACAGGACAGCCGAACAATAAGTTGCATAAGCATTTGTGATATTAATATAAACCTAATGTCTAAATGTAACAGATATGCAGGAAAATGTATATAGGCAATACACATGGATTGTACACTAAGCACAAATCAAAACATCTTTTGACCCAAAAACAAAAAAAACAAATGAAAACATCTGGACAGAAAGCAAAATGCATGATAGGTTATCTACAAGAATATGCAACGAATATCTTGATCTATTGAAAATAAAGTTTTGAAAGCAGAAACTGAATTGCTCAAAGGATGTGTATAGACATTCCTACCTGATCCTTCTCCGAAATTGTATGTTGTAGTGCCTCGATAGCACTCTCTTTTGGTTGCAACGAATTTCGCAATTCCTCCAGGTTGTCTCTTAGTCTGATAGGCAGCATAATTGAAGTTAATATAAGAAATTATCAGAATAATTATACAATCTCAACAAGTGCACAAATTGGTCATAATTGGCGGTTAACTGTATATTACTTATTGTTTGCACTTCTTAATTGTTGCCTCTCAGCATCAATGGCTTTCAGTGCGTCGTTTGCTTGTTGCCTGGTTTTGTCAAGCTCTTGCTGCAATGCTGTCTGTTGGGATAATGCTCGTTCAGCTCTTTCATTTACTTCGCGAAATCGAGCCTCAAGGTCATCTTTCTCCTGAAAACATTATCGTATTCAACCAACAAACTCAATTTCCACTTAAAACGAAAGTTTCCCTTTCATACTTTCTCTACACACACAAGATATTTACCTTCTGAACATCTTGAATACGCTGCTTTGCTCGTTTGTGAAGCCTGGTGAACTTCGAGTCGAGATCAGAGTACTTCTCCTCACGCTCTTTAATTTCTTGATCCAATTTCTGTTGAGCTACACAATTCAACACACAATGCAACACATTTAGACCCCTAAACATAAACTCCGCAAATTCACAGCCAAATAGCTACAATATCCCACAGAAACTACACACTATGCTACACATTCAGACTCCTAAACATGATCTCGCAAATTTGCAGTCATTATCTACAATATCACACACCAACTACACACATTTACAAACCAAGAGTCACAATATAACCTTCGGCTAGCTTTGCAGCGAGGTCCTGCGCTCTCGAATCAGCTTCCAAGTGTTCTTCTCTCAAGTGCTTCAGAGCCACTTCAGCCGCAGCTCGTGTTTGCTTCTCTTCCTCAAGCTGAGCACTCAACGACTCAACACTCCGCCGGAGCTGCTCAACCTCTTCGGAATCACCACCGCCGCCGCCGCCGCCTTCCTCCACACTCGGTTCCTCTTGCTTCAAGCTCTGAAATCCTTCAATTTGGGATTTGAGGAATTCGTTCTGGAATTTGAGCTCCGTCACCATCTGCACAAGCTGATCATGAGCATCGCCCGAGCTTCCATTCTCCACCGCGAGATCTCCATTGCTATCGCCTCCGCGCTTCCGCGGTTTCGAAGTCTCCTCCATTTGAGTAGCCGCCGCCTCGGTCTCTTCGGACATTGCTAACGCTTCGTCCAATACAACTCCAACCTGAACCTGAGAGACGTAGAAATTCAATCTCATACTCAATTTGCGGATCTCATCAGATCATTAGAAGCAAACGAGTGTGTACCTTTTGGGAAGAGCTGGAGGATTGAAGATCGGTCAAGCGAAGCTCTCTGGTTATTCGCCGGCGGAGATGGAGAGATCGGTGGCGGTGAGGCTCCGGCTGTGGAGGTGAAAAGGCTAAAGCGAAGCTGCAGGGCGGGACTTTAGAAACGTCGTCGTCTGAGCTTTTGTGTCTGCTATAACGGTGGTTACGGTGGACATGATGGATGCCTCCGTCAAATTTTACGTTTTTCACTTTTTGTTAAGGGTGTTTAGGTCATTGACTTTTAAAATGTTACTGTTTGAGATGGTAAGTAGTAACATTTTTTGGGCACATGTAAAAGTTGTTACTGTTCTGAACAGTAAAACAATCAATCCCTAGCTCGCAAATTTACATGATATCTTCATTCCACACGGCCATAAATCATCAGATTCAATTCACAAATGACCAGTTATTGCGAACTTAGCGATAGAGAGAAACATATAAATAATCCAAAATTGACGACAACTGACCGTGCGATTTGAATTTCATCATCTAACCCGTTTTAGACATGATGTTTTTTTTGCTTTAATCATCTTCTTTTTTTTGTTCTTTAATCCACTAATCTGTATACAAGTAAATTCCTTATTTTCTTATAATACACCAGTATTTCAGTTGCTTTAAGTAAGAAAATCAGATAGCTAATGCAGTAAAGCTGATAAAGAGTAAATTGATCACCCACCAATAGTTCAACTAAAATGAGCTACTGTTGCTTCTTGGATATCAATGTTTCCTGATACATTCAATATAGCAAGGCTATATTACAAGAGCACAACAGGTAAAAGCTTCATCTTTTCATCTGATCTGGGGTCGATCTTTCTGCAACACGGCTACTTCATCATCTCACCATGACAATAATATGGCGGGAAACAGAGAAGAATATCAGGAGCTTAGTTAAAAATCTCCCGTTTACTGGTATGAGGACCTCACCATCAGCAAAGATAGCAGAAGAGTGAAAATGGTTAATGAAATTCTAAGATACAAGCTGTGATACAGCATGTCATTTTCCGCTCCAAAGACCACAAATTGCCATCATATTAGCAATTTTAGCAGTGGAGATCTACCCTACCTAAGTCTCTCAAGTGCTCCCATCACTATTCTCTGGAGCAGGCCCTCCTAAAATATCATACAAAGTGAGTTTTCCAGACCAGTAAAAGTTACGGCATCAATATTTCACCCCAAACAAAGAAAAAGGAAAGAAAAGCAAAATACACTAACCAGAAGATCTTGCATCTCTGAAATTAACAGCTACATTTTCAAAAAATTCTTTGGTAGCATCTGCATATTCATAGCAACAATCCCAGTAGTTAAGAGACATGAATTGAACCAAACGAAGGAACAATTTTAAGAGAGGACAGACAAACTGACAGCATTCAACCAACATTAAAATCACATGGTTTAAGAGAGATTTCTTTGGCAGCTATCATTTTTCAACCAACTATCCTAATAATAAATGAAACTAAAGAATCCTAGACATTTTGCCAGTCCAAGTGATCCTCAAAAACATAGATATAGAATGTGAAGCTGATTTTGGTGTAATACAGCTTTCATACATGTCAAAATGATCATGCATTGGTTTCAAGCATTTTGACTTGTTGGCTTATCAGAACTTCCTAGCTAGAAATGAATTAAACAAAAACAAGACTTGGACACTATATACATCCCCTGCTCATATAACATACCATGCTTCATGGTTAGTGAAGGATCTTTTTCGTCTACATATCCAATCACCTTTGATGGTATTCCTGCCACCATGCTTGAGAACAAGAGAAAGATATGTCACTTTCAAAAGATTGAAAATAAACAAAAATTGACTTATTCATTAAGCATCAATATGCTGAAAATCAGAAATTATTTTCTACCTGTGTGGAGGGACATCTTTAAGCACAAGGGAACAAGCAGCTATCATTGCTCCTCGACCTATTTTTATATTCCCAAGTATAGTTGCACTGGCTCCTATCAGTGCACCTTCACCTATTTTTGGATGACGGTCACCAATTTCTTTACCAGTTCCCCCCAAAGTTACACCCTGTTGAAACACAGTTCTTTGTTATCAACATGTACCGTTCACAACGGAGTCCAAAAAATGATACAGAGACGAATAATGAAAAGAACTTGCCTGCATCAGTGAAACTCTGTTTCCTATAACAGCAGTTTCACCAATAACAACACCAGTGCCATGATCCAACAATACTCCCTCTCCAATGTTTGAAGCTACAGAAAAGGCATCAAAGAGAAATCATGGTAAATGTTAGATATATATCAAAAACAGAGGTCCTATGTATCTCTCATAGAGCAATTTCTACAGACAAAATCACTTTTCAGGAAAAGGACTGAGTTCTGTGCATAAATCTTCAACTACTTCTGAATTCACTAAAATATTAACTTACCAGGGTGAATGTCCACTCCAAACACCTACAATACAAATGTTTTAAGGTTAGAAGGATAAGAGAAAACCATAAACCTCTATAACAGTTAGTACTTAGTAAGTACTACTCATTCAGGATCAACCAAATAGAAAACTACCTCACTAACTCGGCTTTGTAAAGCCAGGGCCAATACTTTGCGTCCCCGAGTCCACAGTGAATGAGCTACTCGATATACTTGCAGAGCATGGTAACCCTGAAAAAGTTAAGTTCCAACATTAGAGTTGCAAAATGTATTATATCAGGAACTCAGATTATGTGTTTAAACATACACTGAAATTTAGTCGTTTTCTTTGATAAGACAGAAATTTCTAATAAGTTTCATTTGTCTTTTTTTTTGGTCGAAGTTTCATTTGTCTGATATCATAAATAGTTAACAAAACAAGAGCAAAATACCTTGAGATACAACAGAGCCGAACAGTAAGACAAACAAGCTGGATCCCGTTCCTTAAACGCCTGAGCAAACAGTTTTCCAACACAAGTCAATGACAATATAACAAAGTTTCCATCACAAGCACACAAACTCCACATCATCTCTCTCGGTACAGATTCAGCACGTACCTGCACGTCTAGCCGAACAGATCGCTGAATGTCTCTGTCATGCATCATTACATCAGAGAATATATCCATCAACTGAGTAGCCAGCAGCGTCGCGTTTTGCAATCTATTTGCAATAACAAACGCCAACGCCTGCTCTAAACATTCATGCGCCAAGATGCTCGCATACAAGAAGCTACTCAAAATTGGCTCCTTCTCTGCCTACAATGTTCAGAACCATAAAATACATCAAAAGATAAAAAAGAGAGTAATCTTTGTTAGAAACGGTACATGCAATACAGAGCCAAAAATACTTTCCCATACTTTATCCCGAAAATAGAAATTAAAGCATTAAACTTTCTCCCATTAAAGTAATCACTCAATAGTGCTCAAAGTATCAAAATTTATTAGTTCTGTGTTCTGACCAAGTCAAGTCTAGTTGGGTGTGCTTCCTAACGCGAAGCTGTCCAAATAATCAGACAGACACTAGCAGCAATGCATAGTTAGAGATTTCACATGCACAGACGGATTAACTTCTGAACCGAGGAATCCTGACACTTCTCAAAAGAAAATGTAACTACTTAATTACATAGAAAAACAAAATTGCTAATCTAAATATGTACCTCCAACTTGGCCTCTTCCCTGACGGCGTCCCAAATCGGGTCGCCCGAACTGTCAGCGACAACAACCGGGTCGGGTTCGGGTTTCGGAATCCCCAATGCGTACACTGGAAAAACCTTTTCCAACCTGTACGCGGCGGACTCGGAGTCGAAAAACCCGGGCTCCTCCTCCACCTCCTCTTCCTCCCTCAGCGACAAACGCTCAGAAAGCATTTTGGGCAGCGCGACCCAGCTCTCGTCGGTCACGCAGGCCATGATAGAGAGAGAGATTGACAAATGAAGCTAGCCTTTGCTGGTGGAAGAGGGTCTCATATAGAGAAGTGTGTATGTTCGATACAAAATATAGAGTAAAGGCGGGTAACGTGGTGTGGTTTGTTTCTGGGGTGGCGCAGAGTGGGGTGTGGTCCTCGTGTTTCTGGATGAAACCGCTGCTTTTCGACGTTTCGATTGTGGAAGATAGAGACGCGGGGGCTTCTGATAAGAGAAGAAGAGAAAGGGGGACCTGGGGAAAGGGCGCATATCTGGTGGTGTTGCTTCTTCCCCCTTTTAAAGCCATTGGTTTTTACTTTTGAAGCCCTTGGATTTTGGTTTTGAAAGCTTTTGGATATTGTATTTTAAAGTCACAGGTAAATTACCATTGAGGGTTAGCAAGAATGGTAATTTAAGTGAAATTTGCACCAAGTTCAAGCCTTTACATTTATAAGTCCCTTATTGATATGATGTTATGTACTTGAGGGATCCGGCTTCTCTGCTTGCACGAAGCAGAGCTTGGATCTGTTTGGATATCATTCATAGGTCGACACGTCATCTATAAGTAATCGAACGGATGATAATCAAAAAACCCTAAAAGACTATTCTTCTCTACCACACCAAATAATACGCAATTTCAACATAATTTTCTTGGTCTTTTTCTGGCTTTCTCTTCTCTGATCTGGATGCATGATCTACATATGTAAGATATGGAAATGATAATCATCATAATCAAAGCATCATCATCATCATATGTTGAACCTCTGGGTTCAATTTGAATGAAGCAACAACCACCCAAATTCAATTATACCCAAATCAGATCACCCAAATTCAGTATCGATGCAAATATGGAATCGAAACTAATCTGGTATAAATGACCAAGTACCAAAACCGAATCCTCGTCTAAATTTTAAGTCTCAAGTACCAAATACCGATTCCGGTGAGAGTGAAAGAGGTCATAAACGAGGAGCAGAAGAGACAACCATACACCCAAACCCGATCCATTTTTTATCCACGTCGTCCTTATATTTCAACTCTTTTCCGGTGACCCCAGATCGTTTATGTGGGCGTCGTACGAACACTACCGCCATCGGGTGCCATATTCGCTAACGGACTTGACAGGAGCTACGAGAGAGAGAGAGAGAGAGAGAGAGAGAGAGAGAGAGAGAGAGTG
>NC_020491.1:7929041-7974809 GCF_000184155.1 Fragaria vesca subsp. vesca
GAGAGAGAGAGAGAGTTTGATATGCTCTGTGTGTGGTAAGAGTTGTGTTTTGGAGTTTCTTTAATTTTTGTCCATTTGATCACTCATATACAACGTGTCAGTCTAAGATGAGTCCAAGCAAATCTAAGCTCTGCTTCGTCCAAGCAGAGAAGCCGGATCCGTACTTGAGACCTACGGGTGTACAGACTCATATGACGAGTTTAGTTGGACGAGGTCCGACTATCGAATGTCTGTGGACATACAAGGTGAACAACCTTAAGCCAGCAGGGTTTTAATGCGCTTATGTGGTAATTATGTTTTTGTCCTTTTGTGACTTTTTGATTCATATGATGATGACATCCTCAAATATAGACTCCCTAATCATCATCGTCAGGTCTTGTACGCGACAATGTTGAATTAGTGGCCGATTTGTATGTAAATTGTTAGTACATACGCTTGGTTATCGTACTTTGACTACGCTTAGGCTGGTTATAACCGTCATATTCACTTACCTTTCAAACGCTATCTTCAAGACAGTAGCAACACCTGTTGAACGACATCAACCTCTTGGTGATTAATGCTGACCGCTCCTCAAAGCAGGAAAAGAGACATGAGTCTCACATCGATGGAATGCAAAAGTTTCAGACATCTTCAGCCTATAATTAAGTGGTAACTCATCCCTTTTCATTTTATTACGTAATTACTATTAACTTATTGTTACTTTGTCAACTTGACAACTGACTTAAGCATCGGAGCATTGAAGATCGCTTAGAAGCGGTCTCCTCTCTTGATGTCGTTCATTATCTCTATTGATAGGTTAGAAAGGAGTCAGATTAGTCAAACCGCTCTCTACTACATAACAATGAAGTGTACGAGAGATTAGAAAGCCGCTTTTCCATTGCACATTTCTATTGCACAAACATAAATTAACTTTAATTTTGTATGACAAATCTGATATTACTGTAGTGATTCGTTTTCGACTTTCTTTACTTGTGTTTTTCTTTTTCTTTTTAATTCAGGCAAAGTGCGCCCTCTATAGGTTGGAGTGGTAGTTCTCCTTCCTACTTTTTCTATTTTTCATTATTCAAAATAGGAGAGTACATCGAGCGGAACATAGAATTTATACCTCGGCTTCATTTACTTTGTATTGTTCTAAAATCCATCATGCATGTTGTAGATCACCACATGTGGTAGAGTTTGTAAGAAGTCTAGAACCCTCGTGTCTAAATTTCAATCCCACAGACGTTGATCGAAATTTGAATGTCTATCTATTTTTAATGACGGGACGGGGGAGGGGAAATATCTTTTGTATATATATTGTATGAGAAGAATTGACACAATTTGGGGATAGAACGATACATGAGCATTCCGACAAAATGAATAAAAACATAAATCGGCCCTGTTTTAACATGATTTGAGAGAGAAAAAAAATTATCATCATTGAAAATAAATTAGCCTTACATATTCCATATATTATCGACATTCTCTGAATTCAGTCCACGTCAAGCCGCTAGCTACTTGCTCGACCTTTTAAACGATAGGTCCATGATGAAGATGAACCATTGTATGTCACTGTCTTAAATATGGAATTATTGATCAACTAGCATAGGCTGCTTCATCATATCGATTACGGTGGTGTTTCCATGAGAATCACAATTGAATTGACAAATCCTGGGACGTGAATGTAATTATCCAACTTCTTCTTCACTAACCATCTTCAGATTTTGACTAACCAATTATAAGATAGTAGTTGCCGGGCCAACTAGCTAGCATATATATACGTAACATAACTTTGTGCTTTTGATCAAGAACATCAAGTATAGTGATGATAAAAGACGTGGATAGAATGTCTAACCTATCCTATAAAATCAGTACGTAAATATGAGCAAGCAGCTTGTCGATCCATTCGATTTCATAAGCTTCAATATTATTGTAAATCATTGCCGATTTGAGATGTAGACATGTAGTCATGTATGTGGAACAAGATATGTTTTCGATAGAGGTAGAAGTTCTTAAAATGCCTAAGATTTGAAATCATGCAACTCTTGAACCACCATATTCGTATGGAGTCGAAATGTATGTGCAATCTCGTCAAATAAGGTCATATGGGGATTCAAAACTGCATATGAAGTTTTGGTGGATATACTTTTCCAGCTTACTATATACGTACATTACTTGGTTTCTGTATAGATACGAGTCATGGATGTTCGTATTTCAGATCAGTGTATCCTTTACTATATTCCACCAGAAGCTAGCCTTTCGATCAGAATATTATGACGTAAAATTTCTTATTTGTGTATAATTTTCACTGTAAATACTGTTTCTTGTTTTTTGAGGAAGAAGAAGTAGGTAACAATCATTACAGCCACTGCGTTTTATTCTGCAAACCCGAGTGATGAGCGGCGAAGCTTTATAGATCGAGATATTATTGGAAAGCATAGATCGACGAAAGTAAAAGTCTGTTCTTCATTATTGGTCTGGCACGTGAAAGCCACAACTGAAAGGCAGAGAGAAGTTGCAGCAATGTCTTCTTCCTTTTCAACAGTACGTGGACTAGCTAGGGTTTGTAGGAGCAGCAGAAGAAGAAGTCGACGAAGCTGATGATGATATTGTATGTGGTCGTGTACGCGGCCAGAGACATTCGATTCTCTCTATTGCTCTATCTATGTCTCAATTATTATAGTAATCATTTTTCCTGATCGAATATCATGATTCAGAATCCTCAAATTTCTGAAGGGTCGACAGTGTGTCCTTTGTGATCGACTACTATAAAAATCCATTTTTGATGATGTATATCCGACTCACGAACAGCAATGTGTTAGTGTGTTTGTTGGGTTTCTCTTTAGTATTCCTCTACTACCAAACGACCAAGGATTATCCAAACGAATTGTCTATGTAAGTTCGACTTTTGATTAGGTTTATAATGGATTGGTGCAAACTGCACAACCTACATTATCAATCAGTTCATTGTAAGTTTGTAACGTGTGTAATTTTGGATATAAATGTTCACTTGGTGGATTCACATCATCGGTCAAAAAAATAATGTTCAATCAAAAATGAGATAATTATTTTTGATTAAGTTGGATGAGATAATTATTTTTAGATTAAGTTGTTTTGTTTTTCATATTTGAATCTCAATCTAAAGGTGATTGGACACCCTTCATACGCTTGGTTGCAATGAGTTCTAAAAATTACGGTGGAGATTCCAAGATCCTGATTGACTGTATCAACGACAAAGCTGCAACCCCTTAGTGTATCAGTTCTCTTATCCAAGACATTCGATGGTTGACTTCTCAATTTCAGGAGTGTATGTTCCAACATGTTCATAGGGAAACAAACTTTGTGGCTGATAGATTAGCTTTTTTAGGCTTGATTGTTGTCACTCTTTTGGTTTGGTTTCACTGCTTTCCTCATTATGTGTCTCAAGTGTTCCATTTGGATCAGCTGGGTGAGAGTGTTCATAGAGGGTATGTTTTGTAGTTTTGTAGGTGATTTAACACATTGTGTTAGTCAGCAACTGACTATATGAACATTACTAAATCTATAGAACCTCACGGCGAGATTTGACATAACCCGTTTGGTTCAAGAAATTGAAATTTCTCAAGACATTTCATTTGGATGTTTGACAATGTAAGGAAGTTATTAAAAAGTGTGTAATTAATGTAATAAAATAATACGTTGTGAGTGATAAATGCGGTGAAAAAATGAAGAAAAATGTTTCATTTTGAGTCTGAAATAAACAACTTTCCTACCCATTTTCCGTTCCATCAACGAATATTTCATCTTCTTATCTCAAACTTCCATTTTATGATAGTTACTGAACCGACCGCGGCCGTGGTCGGCAAATTCTTTAGGTTAACAAATACATTCCACCAATCAAAATTCGCATCTTAAACTTTTGATTAGACTGTCTTTATTGCCGATTATACTAATGATAAAGCAAAAGATTACTCAAATCAATGGTCTCGATATGATCCAACCTCTCCCATAAGTGGCTCCTTTTCCCGCGCACTATCGGTCCCGCGCAATTTGGGACGTCCACCACCCCTCGACGCCTTTGGGCCCACACATTCAGCCCCCGCCCTAACGACCCAATCATTTCGGGCCCACAGCTGTCAACCGGCGTCGTTTTTCCGCTTTCGCTTTTAGAGAATGATCACATAAACCGAATCACCATCACTATCAAATCACCTCTCTCTTCTCTCACTCAGTCCCAAAGCTGACCCCACCGCCATGGCGCGAAGATCCATTTCGATCCTCCGTCACCTTCTAACGAAGCCGCTCACTCCGGCCGTCGCGGCCCAAACCCGATCCGTCACCTACAAGCCCCGACCCGGCGACGGAGCCCCACGGGCCGTAACCCTAATCCCGGGCGACGGAATCGGCCCTCTCGTCACCAACGCCGTCGAGCAGGTGATGGAGGCGATGCACGCGCCGGTCTACTTCGAGAAGTTCGAGGTGACCGGCGACATGCCGAGGGTGCCGGAGGAGGTGATCGAGTCGATCAGGAAGAACAAGGTGTGCCTGAAAGGCGGGCTGGCGACGCCGATGGGCGGCGGAGTCAGCTCGCTGAACATGCAGCTCCGGCGTGATCTCGATCTCTACGCTTCGCTGGTGAATTGCTTCAATATGCGTGGCTTGCAGACCAAGCATGACAACGTCGACATTGTGGTGATTAGGGAGAACACCGAGGGCGAGTACTCGGGGCTCGAGCACGAGGTCATTCCTGGAGTCGTTGAGAGCCTCAAGGTATAAACAATGCTGAGTATTTCGAAATGTTTAATTGCTTATTATTATTAGATTTGCGGTTTTTATAATTGTTATATTTATACTGGTTCAGTACTAATACTTGTGATTAGTTTAGTTAAAATAACATTGGCAGTGTTTTGAAATGGTTACAGAGGGATTAAAATTTATACTATTTCCTGCAATTCATTGTTGGGGTTTCACCAACAAGGTGACCCCATATCTGGTTAACGGGCTTATTTAATGGCCAGTGGTTGTTCTTCGTCTATATATTAAATTGACACCAAACGTTATTAGAAATATATGAACCATTGGCAAGAATCCGCAAGATTGTAAAAAGAATCCTGTTTTTGAGAGCTATATCGACTGTAAATTGAATTGGTCGTAGTCATTTCCTAGATGCCCTAAACCTTAGGACTAATTTGATTGGCATCATTTTCCTCATTGAGCTGGTGTTTCGTACGTAGTGCCACTACTCGTTGATTTTTATATCTTGTTTACACTGTACTGAAGTGTTTTAGCAGTTGCAGCACAAATCTTTTCCCTTCTAACTGCACTGTGTTAGGACTAATAATCTCAAGAGTATTAATCGATCCATTCTCTTTTGAACATGTTTCATATTCTCCTTCAATTTGAAGGAGTTTGCATTTTATCTCCTCCAAATTGTGAACTTAGAAAATATGTTTGCCACTTATGCTTACTCTTTTGCTAGGTGATCACAAAGTTCTGTTCAGAGCGTATTGCTAAGTATGCTTTTGAGTATGCTTACCTAAACAACAGAAAGAAGGTGACTGCTGTGCACAAAGCAAACATTATGAAGCTTGCAGATGGTCTGTTCTTAGAGTCTTGTCGTGAGGTTGCTGAAAAGTATCCAGGGATTGCTTACAATGAAATAATTGTTGATAACTGCTGCATGCAGCTTGTTTCAAAGCCTGAGCAGTTTGATGTTATGGTATGCCAAGTTCTTTCTTTAAATATGAACACAGTTGTGTGTGTGTTGTTATGAGAATAAGGGAACGTGGTCAGGCAAATATAGGAAGTTACTGTATAAAGAAAAAGGGAAATTGTTGTTATGAGACTCAGAAATGATGTTTCTTGATTATGTCAGAGGATAAACAAGGGGACATGACTAATTCTTTGGTTCGGGAGATGAATCCTGTTTAGTGCATAACCCTTGTTAATTCTTCCAGATAGTTAATGTGTTTTGAGCAGAAGAAAGTAGGGTGTTTCGACAATACCCAACTTGCAGATTTACTGTTTGTTTTACCATATACATTTTATGTTGCCATTTTAAGATGAAGAGAAAATTGTGTTTTGTGGCTGAAGTTGTGCGATCTACATTTTGCAGGTGACACCCAATCTTTATGGTAATCTAGTTGCAAATACAGCAGCTGGTATTGCTGGTGGCACAGGTGTCATGCCAGGAGGTATAGAAGGAAAAAAAAAAAATATTCCTGCTCTTCATTCCAATCTATGTTTCTTGTTGCAAAGTAACAATGATGGTCTGGTTCTGGTGTTTTGCTTGCAGGAAATGTGGGGGCGGATCATGCTATTTTTGAGCAGGGTGCTTCAGCAGGAAACGTGGGGAATCAGAAAATGCTGGAACAAAAGAAAGCAAACCCAGTAGCCTTGCTTCTGTCATCTGCCATGATGTTGAGACATCTTCAATTTCCTTCCTTCTCCGATCGGTTAGAAAATGCTGTCGAAAGAGTAATCTTAGAGGGCAAGTTCAGGACAAAGGACCTTGGAGGACATAGCACTACCCAAGAGGTTGTTGATGCGGTAATTGCTGCCTTAGATTGACAGAGAAGGTATTCATCAGTTCACCCTATAGAGTTTTCTATTGGCATGGGAGTTTACATGCCACAGTTTTGAAGCATTCCTTCGAGGTTTTCTTTTAACATAATTCTTTGATTGGCCACTTAGGTTTTTTTTTTTTTTTTTTTACCATTTTGTTTAATAATTTTCAAAGATGAACAATGGATCTGGTGTTTCTAATGCAAAAAGTCCTGATTATGTTTCTGCTCAATGCTTGATCTTGTCTTCCATTTCTGTACATGTAACGAAAAACATGGTGCCAATTTTGATTTGGGGTTCCGTCATGTACTTTATTTAGATATTGAACTTAGAATTTCTCGTGGTAAGCTAGCCTAGTTGCAGGGACTAGGTAACAAAGAAACCCGGCAGTAACAAACAAGAACAAAAGGGCATCTTTTATGACTAGGTAACAAAGAAACCACGCAGTAACAAACAAGAACAAAAGGGCATATTTTATGACTTGAAATGAATGGGAGGGGTGTTTGGTACTTTGGTTGGGCTTTCCACTTGTCCAGTTATAACACGCCCAAAATAGAAGTCTATCTGAGACTGAGAGCCAAGACGAAATGAGCTGTAAGACTCTCAATACTAAACGTTATCTTAGAGTTCAAACAAACCAAAGATCAAGACACACGACTTCAAATCTCTCAAATAAATCCTGGTCATCTCCTTTGTTATCTCCGCAATGGCTATGAACCATTTGCTCAAGAACTCCAGGACTCGCCTGGTTTCCACTCTCAGAACTCGCTCTCACTTCATCACTGTCACTCATTTTCACTATTGCTCAGCTACTTCTGGGAATAATAGTAACAACTCTGAGCTTGAAGAGTTATGGGGTTCAAAGGAGGGTCTAGTTCGGTGCTCGGCAAATCATGTCCCTTTATCTCCCATAGGGTTCTTGGAGCGAGCTGCAAAGGCCTACAGGGACAGGACCTCTGTAGTCTATGGCTCTCTAAAATACACTTGGGCTCAAACACATCAACGCTGCCTCAAATTAGCTTCTGCTCTCACCCAGTTGGGAATTTCTCGCGGCGATGTGGTGAGTGATTGGTTGTTCATCTCTGTTCCTAGTTTTTAGTTCCTACTTGTTTCAAAATAACATATCATGTTGTCAATTGAAACTTGGTGATTTATGTTTGAATGTTTGATTGGTTCAATCAGGTTGCAACGTTGGCACCAAATGTCCCAGCTATGCATGAGCTTCATTTTGCAGCTCCAATGGCTGCGGCAGTTCTTTGTACACTAAATGCTCGCCTTGATTCAGCTATGGTATCTGTTCTTCTTAGTCATTCTGAAGCTAAAATCATATTTGTCGATCACCAATTACTTGGAATTGCTAATGGAGCACTTGCATTATTTGCCAAAGAAGCTGATTCAAAACCCCCGATTGTAGTTGTGATTGCTGATTCTGATGAGTTATCTACCAGCTTTACTTCAGAAACAGAACCAACTTATGAGTATGAAAGCCTTTTAGAGAGTGGAAATAGTGGATTTGAGATTAGGAGACCAAAGAGTGAATGGGATCCTATCAGTGTGAATTACACCTCTGGCACAACATCAAGGCCGAAAGGGGTTGTCTATAGTCACCGCGGCGCTTATCTCAATTCACTGGCCACAATTTTGCTTCATGGAATAGGCTCAATGCAGGTTTATCTATGGACTGTGCCTATGTTTCATTGCAATGGATGGTGCCTCATTTGGGGTTTGGCTGCTCAGGGTGGCACTAACATTTGCCTCAGAAAAGTCACTCCGAAAGGCATATTCGACAAGATTGCTCTACACAATGTGACACACATGGGAGGGGCACCAACTGTGCTGAACATGATTGTTAATTCACCGGAGAGTGACCGAAGGCCACTTCCTCACAAGGTGGTAGTAATGACAGGAGGCTCACCACCGCCGCCTCAGATCCTGTTCAAGATGGAAGAGATGGGTTTTGGGGTGAATCACTTGTATGGTCTCACAGAGACTTATGGTCCAGGAACTTATTGCTCTTGGAAACCTGAGTGGGACTCTCTGCCTTCAGATGAGAGATCAAAGCTTAAAGCTCGACAAGGGGTGCAGCATGTTTGTTTAGAAGAGGTTG
This sequence comes from Fragaria vesca subsp. vesca, assembly GCF_000184155.1. NCBI lineage: Eukaryota > Viridiplantae > Streptophyta > Magnoliopsida > Rosales > Rosaceae > Fragaria > Fragaria vesca. Next base: position 7,937,671 of record NC_020491.1, read on the forward strand.
ACATAAAAGATCCTGTCACCATGGAAAGTGTACCGCCTGATGGTAAGACAATGGGTGAGATTATGTTCAGGGGAAACACTGTGATGAGTGGTTATCTTAAAGACTTGAGAGCAACAGAGGAAGCTTTTAAAGGTGGATGGTTTAGAAGTGGGGATTTGGCTGTGAAACATGCTGATAACTATATCGAAGTCAAGGACCGGTTGAAGGATGTGATTATATCTGGGGGTGAGAACATAAGCACAGTTGAGGTTGAAACAGTTCTGTTTAGCCATCCAGCAGTTCTTGAGGCTGCAGTTGTTGCAAGGCCAGATAATCATTGGGGGCAAACTCCCTGTGCATTTGTGAAATTGAAGGAGGGCTTTGATGTGGATGCACAAGAACTAATTGAGTTCTGCCGCTATCATATGCCTCATTACATGGCTCCCCGGACAGTCATTTTCGATGATATACCAAAGACTTCAACAGGAAAGATACAAAAGTTCATTCTCAGAGAAAAAGCAAAGGTGTTGGGCAGCCTCTCTTGAAGGAAGGAACTATAAATAATAAGTCTTATAGAGGGAAGTTGTAGCTATGAACATAGCACAAGTGAATAGTTACACATCAAAGGGAAATGCACTAGTCTTTTTGGGTGCTTATGTAGTGGCCTGTGCAGGATGATGTTCCAGATCGAAGCGGATAATGTATGGATATACAATTGAACCGCAGTACAGGTAATTTCCAATCTTGATCCCACTTGAAATGAGTGATAACCCTGGATCAGAGTAGTGGTCAATAGGTTCCCCTTCCAGATTAACAGCCATTACACCAGAATTTTTCTCCATATGTGGTTTGCCTGCTGTATACTTCTCCATGATTGCCAGCCATTTTCGAATAAAAGGGTACCTAAGTGCTAGATCCCAAGAAACTGTAATCTCCTGCCAATTAGGCAAACAAAATGTCAATGAACCATGGATACTTCCTGTTTTTCACAACAATCAAAGTGACCCTTTAAGGTCAGTGTTATTTATTTGCACTCCAAATTAGAATGCAAGAAACTTTCACAATGATCTTGTCTAGAAGAGAAAGAAACTGAATTACCGTAGCCAATCCAATCCAGTAATGGCCTTCCCCATCATATCGGATATTATCAGGGGTGCCCGGCAAGCTGTCGATGAAGTTCTCTACGTGTCCCTTCTTCTCGCCTTGCAGGTAGTACTTTTTACATCTTCTCCTGCAAAATCAACCATTAACACAGTCAAAACTTTGTCCCTATCAACAAAAGCACAAGCAGTCCACACTTCAGATGAGGGTTTCAGAGAACAATATACATGACAGTTTCACAGAAGATCACAAACTTCTGATCCGGAGAGACTGCAACTCCATTAGCAAAGTAGAGGTCGGGGACTAGCACTTTCGTCTCTTTGGTTGTTGGATCATAACTGAGTAATCTTCCATGGGGTCTGCCCTCCAAAATGTCCCAAATGAAGTCATGGAAGCTGTATTTATACGAAGCATCTGTGAAGTAAATCATGCCATCTTTTGCTACGTCTACAGCATCTGTTAGCTTGAATTTTACACCCTCAGCCTCATCAGTCAGCAGCTCCACTTCTCCAGCCTCACTTGTTCTCAGTAGTCCCTGATTTGTGTTCCCACATTTTTTGATTCAAATGAACATTGAAGAAACAATATACAGTATGCTAAAAACTTGTCAATATGCCACTTCTTAGGTGGGTTTGATACAGACAAAATCTACGCAAAACATTCACAATAGTATCGAGAAAAATCAATTAACTATAAAGGTCAATATGTTCATCTAATATAATAATATAATATTGTAATTAAAATAATATATAAAAAATTAAAACATATATAATACACTAAAAATAAAACAAGAACTTCATCCAAAAAAAATTTAAAATAAAAAAAAATAAAACAAGAAAAAAATTCAACTGACCCTTTACATATTTAATAATTGATACTCTCCTAAAAAAAACTTAAAATACCTACTCATTCATAATTTTATCGATTACTTGTCTATCACATCTATGAGTTTAGCGCTAACAACTCAAATGCTACAACTGATGAAGAATAAAGTGTAGAGACAAAGAGATAGCAAGAGAGTCATCTTATTCATTGATAGGAGCCCTTTATATAGGGAATTACACAATACCAATATGGTAAGGATATGAATACATAGATCTAGTCTAACTACATATCCTATTGGCATAAGGCCAAGGCACACATAGAGAATATCCTAGAACAACAACTAGTTGTGCCGTGAATTGAACTCACACTCTTACACTTACTAAAAAAATTAACAATATACCACTTCTTAATTAGGTGGGTTTGATACAGAAAAAAAAATTACACAACACTCACAATAGGTACGAAAAAAATTAACTAAAGGTCAATATGTTCATCTAATTACTGACAATTTAAATATTATAAATAGTCTATCATGAGTCAAACTCACAATCTCTTATCTACGAAAGAGACACTATGACCTAAACCGCCGGTTTGTGTTGGGACTATTCACTATTGGACCATCCGTTAGCCGTTAATAACAAATTAAACTCTATTTTGGATTTATAGAAAAATGTTAGTGACGCTAACCTTTTCTGTGTCCGCTACCAAAAGGTCACCGTTATGGCCGTGAGCGAGTCCGAGTGGTCTCCCGCCGGTGTTAACCCAGTTCTCCACCACCGAGTCAGCAACCGACTCGTTCAACGTGACTCGCTTGACCCACCCGTCAGCACAGCCAGTGTATATGACCCCCGACTTTGAGTCATAAGCAACGTCTTCCGGCCCCGCTAGAACCCCAACACCTATAAACTCCGACCCTTTGAGCATCTGATCATTACGCCTTGGCGCAGCCGCGATTCGGTGGCTTATCTCATGAAGCGGCAGAGGAGCGGGGTCGAACGGGTCGAGCTGGTAGAGGACTAGCAGAGCTACCGCCACCGGAACTAGTATGGAGAAGAGGAGAAAGTTCAGAGGCCATGATGAAGATGTTGATCTTCTAACGGCTTGGGTTGCAGAGGAAAGTGAGTCTTGGGCGCTTGACTCGGACATTACGTGAGTTATGGAGGTGATTGACTCGGTGCGGATAGGCGGATATGGATGTGAAAGGTGAAGTTTGAGGATATATATAGCTGGGGAGCCCTTACCGTGGGGACTTTTCGATTTATGGTTTAAAAGACCTAATTTTCAATCACATTTTGATATCTTATCCGTTCAGTTTTTAGGTTTATATGAGTAGATCATTTCTACAAATTTTCACATAAATTAATGTTCATTAAGATAACAAACTAGATCAAATTAATGGACGAACCAAATCTGTCAAATATGAACCGTTCAAGTTCATAATTGATAAATCACACTTATAAATATCTTAACAATTTTCAATATAGCTGAAAATTTGAAGAAATGATCTACTCATAAATACCTATAAACTGAATAATCAAGATGTAGATATAAGATCGAAATGTGAGATAAGCTAAAAAGTTCTCAACTTAAAGGTCCTCACTAAAAAAGCTTTTTATATAGCCGGTAGATAATAAGATTATTAGGTAAATGCCATATTCCGGTGTCATGCACTAAATACAATAAGATATATATCATATATGAAAGCCAACTTGTTGTCCAAAAAAATATATATATGAAAGCTAACTTTCAGAAGGTTTTGACTTTTGTATATCATATACTTCTACATCAATGATCAAACAATTGATTTGCCATTTTAAGATTGAGATCAATGGTGACAAGCTTACGTACGTACCCAACCTGTTGCCTTTGTTTTCTTGCCAAAATCTAATGCGAGTAGTGCAGACAAAGTCACAAAGACATTTCAACTGTAAATGCGAACGATATACAAGGTCCAACCGTTTGGACTTTTCTGTTATACATATATGTATAACATATATCAAGTTATGAACCGTCCGATCATTTTGAATTTTGAATTATTAAACGATCAGACAGTTCACGGCTTAATGTATGGAGTGTGGTTATTGAGACCTCCAAATTTGTTCACTATACATCTCATTCTCTCTACACCTCCCTTTTATTTTTCAATATAAGTATTTGCTCATTATACCTCATTTCAAATTCCTAATATAACCTTAGTTATTTATTGACATATATTTCAATCAATTAATTACTTATTCAATCAATAGATCGACCTCTCATTCTTTTCTAACATCTATTATCCCTACCTTCATTTTTTGATTATTTTTTTCATGCAAGAAAATGTTCTATTAGGAACTACTCTATATATCTTTTTAATTATTTTTCTCTCTTATACGTGTTACTTTTTTCTAATTTTTTTCTTTTCAATAATTTGATCTTTATTTTGTACCTCATAATAAATTATTTCAATAAATACATATTTTCTATAATTGATAGATATATATATTTTTTTTGCTAAAATATTTATGCATCTTACAAGTATATGCGTTCAACATGTATGATAATACAAAATTGTATGTCACCTAATCGATATTGATTATTTTTTTAGCTCTTATAAACTATATATATGCTTTAATAAAAAGAAATTGGAAAACAAAAATATATAAGGAAAATAATAAAGAATATAATCAATTATTATTAAATTGGAAAGTCTAAAGAGAATAGATACAATATTTCCTTTTGTATAATTATTGTCTTTAATAGTCATTGTGTATGAGGATATATATGTTATTTAATAATTCAAAATAGAGTGAAATCTAATAAGCAAATTTAGAGATTCTAATAACCGCAGTCTAATGTTAGACACATATATATAGCAGTCAAACTTCAAGTATTTTAACTTTGGCACCAAGCAGGATAGTTTGATTTGATACAAAGACACATAATATTATATCAATATGATATATAAAGTCTAATAACGAAATACTTCCATTAAATTTTCTTGACGATTCTGTTAAAAAGTTAAAATGAATCTAAAGAAAGTAAACATGTGAATGAAAAGAATAATCTGAATGTTCAGGTGAATTGCTTTTTGGTGTGATTTCAAATTGAGCCCAGATACTAATAAATCCAAAATATCGTGCTAAAAAAGGTAGCCATAATTTGACCCAACTTACCAAATTATACACATAACAATAGCTAAAAGTAACATATATGATCGATGCTAAGTTTTCACTTAGTTGCATGTTTCACTTGAGTGCTAAACAACATCATACTATATGTTTGTCATCACTTAGTTTCGAGTAGAAATGATACACTAAGCAAAAGAAAGAAATAATAGACCCAACTCACCCAATTCACGCCAATGCTGCCGTACAAACACCTTGGGGTTTCCTTCTTTAACTACTACTTATTTTGCCATCCACATTTTTCATATGTTTTGGTTGAAAATTTTTCAAACAAAAAAAAAAAAAAAACGAATAAAATAAACAAGAAATAGTACATTTATATGTGAGAAATTTCTGGTGCTTGAAGCTCATGTAGTGGTAACTGCAGGATGTTGTTCCAGATCAAGGCGCATAATGTACGAACTGCGAAATGAACCGCAGTATAAATAGTTTCCAATCTTGATCCCACTAGTGATGCCTGAAAGATCTGGATCAGTATAGTGAGCAGTAAGTTCCCCTTCCAAATTCATAGCTACCACACCAGTATTCTTCTCCATTTGTGATGAACTCGCTACGTATTTCTCCAAGATTGCCATCCCTTTTCGAATAAAAGGGTATCTGATTGCTAGATTCGAAGCAGTTGTAATACCCTGACAATTTGGCACAAACATTGTCAATGAACTACGAATGTGATGCTTAAAAATGAACTATTAAGGACGTATATATATGAATTGCAAGATTAACAATGCATATATACTAGCTCCTTGTTTATACGAGAGATAATATAATCACCGCAGCTAGTCCAATCCAGTAATGGCCTTGCCGATCGTATCGGATATTATCCGGTGCGCCGGGCAAGTTGTCAATGAAGTTCTCTATGGTCCCTTTCTTCTCGCCTTGCAGGTGAAACTTTCTGCATCTTCTCCTGAAATACATATCAGCTATATAAATATAACAAAGTCACTAATCCAACGTACACTCTATCTGTACGAGGGGTTTCAGAGATATTTTCATACATGAAAGTTTCGCAGAAAATTACAAAACTCTGATCCGAAGAGACTGCTACTCCACTAGCAAAGTAGAGATCGCGGACGAGCACTTTGGTCTCTTTGGTTGATGGATTGTAGCTCAGTAACCTACCATGGGTCTGCCCTCTAGAAAGTCCCATATGAATTCTTCCTTTTTGTATTTATATGAAGCATCTGTGAAGTAAATCATGCCATCGGTGGCTACATCTACATTGTTTGTTGCTTTCAATTTTACACTCTCGGTCTCATCTGTCAGCAGCTCCACTGCTCCATCCTCATCAATGCTCAGTAGGCCCTGATTAGTAGATCTTGCATTTGGTTAATAACCTTTGTCTATGACCATAAACTCGTAGCAAACAACAGTACATCCCCATTTGACCAAAAAAAAAAAAAACAACAACAGTACATCCCATGGCCCCTCTCCAATGTATATATAGATGATAGATCATAGATGTCTCTTTTACTATTTTTCTTTTTAGTTATGAAACGTAGCGTAGCTGAGGAAAAAAAAGGGTAAATTTTTATAAATAAAAAGGTGAAACTTTTTTTTTCCTAAATCGTCCGACTTATATATCAGCAAATTCTTTTCTCTAGAAAATATGGATTTTCATATGTTGTATTGATAGGGCTTCTTATATGATTCTCAGACTCATGAGCCATGACGTATGTTGGTTCTTTTCTACATCTTCCAAAAACTCTGACCTTTTTCGCGTCCGCCACCAAAAGCTCACCATCATGACCGTGAGCGAGTCCGAGTGGTCTCCCGCCGGTGTTAACCCAGTTCTCCACCACCGAGTCAGCAACCGACTCGTTCAACGTGACTCGCTTGATCCACCCGTCTGCACAGCCCGTGTAAATGAGTCCCGACTTTGAGTCATAAGCAACGTCTTTCGGCGCATCTAAAGCCCCAACACCTATAAACTCCGACTCTTTGAGCATCTGAGCATTACGCCTCAGGGGAGCCGCGACTCGCTCACTCATCAACTCGTGAGGGAAAGGAACCGGGTCGAAAGGGTCGAGCTGGTAGAGGAGCACAGCCGCGGCCACCGGAACCAGTATTGAAAAGAGGAGAATGTTCAAGGGCCATGATGAAGATGGTGATCTTCTACAGGCTTGAGTTGCAGAGGAAGGTGAGTCTCGGTTGCTTGGCTCGGGCATTTTGTAGGTGACTCCGAACGGAAATCTAGACAGATGTTTGTGCTTGGACAGCGGACAGAGCAGTGTTTTGATATATATACACAAACCAATCTGCGTAGCCTTGATAGTTATATACAACGTTATTAATTTAGCAGAGTGTTTTGCCTTACAAGGCAATCTGCGCAGCCTTAATTCATTTCTTATTTATATGTTATAATGATTTTTTTTTTGAGAAACTTATATGTTATAGTGTTTTATAACATTAATTTGAGAAAAGTTCTTGTACGTGGTAAGGTGCAAGTGAATCAAGAAATTAGTATGCAATTTCAGCCTTTTATTTGATGCATGCAGTTAGTCACGTGACACTATCATGCATGCATATATATGATCGTTTATCAAAATTGAAACCTAAAAAGCTAATCCAAGTGTTTTTAACACATGAGGTAATGATCAAGGGTAAAAAATAAAATTTCTTATTAATAGCGCTTAATCTAATCGGATTAGAAATAAAAATGTCAGATAAAAAACTTAAGGACTTCTAATCTTTATATCTTTATGCGTGGAATCCGCTCGTGAAATAGGTTGGAACAATAATATTACTTGAATTTAATGAGAACCACACATCATGTGAGGGTGAAGAAGTCGATTACTAATCTTCAGCCTCGTCAATTCATTGTTTCATTCAAATTGCGTACCACTAGAAACAATTTTATCTCCCACCAATTTTGATTGATTACATGATTTACCTGATCATCATAAATGCTTCATGCCAGCAACGTACAATGGACGTTACCATTACAAGGGCTACCAACTCTTCGGTAATCCACACACTTGAATATGACTAAATGTGTGGAAGGTTCTTCCCTCCACAGAGTGAATTTTCACCAACAGTCTCTTAACGGCGCGTGAGGAAACGCGTTAACAGACTGGTCAAACAAAGAAAAACCGTTTTGTAGCACTGATCTGATCGAGTCGGAACACCCAATTCCGGCCACAAACCGACGTCATAGTTAAGGCGTTCAGTTCGTTTCGAAGGCTCCTGGATCTGGATCCTCCAGAAGGCGAGAAATGGAGTGGATTCGAAGCTGGGAAAGCTTCGTTGATTTCGACAGTATGAACATGATTGTGGTTTAGCTACTTGTAGTGAGCCTTGTGGCAGTGGAAGAAAGTGTGTAGAGGATTACGGCGTTCAATTCGTTTCCTTTCCTTCTTCTCAATGGAACCCGAGCTCAAATTGCAGCAGTAAGGCTGGAGGAGAAAATGGATTAATGCAACGATATTGATTTAAGGATTGAATTGATGCAACGATATGGCCCTAGAATCGAGATGGGTACAAACTACAAAGAGGAGGATGCAGACTTGATGAGGTACGGTGGGTTGAAGTTGAACAGAGGATACTGGATTGAACTTAACGTTAACATCACCAGTAGCGTTAGTCAAATCAAAATAATTGACTCAAACTTGTGGCTGTCAGTGTGTCACGTCACACAATGAAAATTCTACTGTGAGGGTGGGAAACAACATTTCAAACTTGGCAAGCACAGCTTAATTATAGACGAAATTGAACAGGCAAATACATGTCTCTTTAACTTGAACAGAAAATAGTACATTAGTTTTGGATGAAACTGATTTCTGTCATTGAAGCTAGCTCATGTAGTGATATGAGCAGGGTGTTCTTCAATATCAAGCCGGATAATGTACGGATACAGAACAGAACCGCAGTAGAGGTAGTTTCCGATCTTGATCCCACTTGTAATGAGTGACAAAGCTGGATCAGAATAGTGAGCAGTAGGTTCTCCGTCCAAATTCACAGCGATTACACCGGAATTCTTCTCCTTATATGGACTGCTCAGTTTATACTTCTCCATTATTGCCAGCACTTTTCGAACAAACGGGTACCTAAATGTTAACTTGGTAATAGATGAAGTCCCCTGACAATGGCACAAAAAATGTCAATGAACTATGAATAGATGTGCTTACATTTTCCACATTATTTCATTCATAACCATGAACAGCTTACAAATTAAGGAAACTTCATAATTAACAATGTACGCTAGCTTCTTGTTTATATGAGAGACGAAAATAATCACCATAGCTAGAGCGATCCAGTAATGTCCTTCCCCATCATATCGTATGTTATCCGGAGAGCCCGGCAAGTTGTCAATGAAGTTCTCTATGCTTCCTTTCTTCTCACCTTGCAGGTAATACTTCCTACATCTAACCCTGCAAAACATATACGACTATTCAATACAAAATCACAATCCAACAGTCTGGCTAGCTACATGAGTGTTTCATACAGATTTTCGTACATCAAAGTTTCGCAGAAGATCAAGTAATTCTGATCTGGAGAGATTGCTACTCCATTAGCAAAGTAGAGGTCGTGGACGAGCACTTTGGTCTCTTTGGTAAATGGATTGTAGCTCAATAACCTACCATGGGGTCTGCCCTCTAGATAATCCCAATAGGTGTTTTCTGCGCGGTGTTTATATGAAGCATCTGTGAAGTAAATCATACCATCTTTGGCTACATCTACACAATCTGTTAGCTTGAATTTTACACCCTCTGACTCGTCTGTCAGCAGCTCCACTGCTCCATTCTCATCGATTCTCAGTAGTCCCTGATTAATATATCCCACATTTGATTTAATTTACATGTGACACCATGAAATAATATTAGCTAAAAGATGTCTTGCATATCTTGAGTTATCTTCAATATACGAAAAAGGAAAAAAAAAAAAACAACATGCTTACGCACAGTGTCACATACAAATGTCGCATGATCACATATATGGGGAACCCCAAACAATATAGATCACATTCATCACAAGTCAATGATTAACATGGATGACGATAAGTGTGATGCTGACCTTTTCCCCATCAGCCACCAGAAGCTTTCCGCCGTGTTCATGGGCGAGTCCAAATGGTCTCCCGCCGGTGTTAACCCAGTTCTCCACCACCGAGTCAGCAGCCGACTCGTTCAACTTGACCCGCTTGATCCACCCGTCCGCACATCCCGTGTATATCACCCCCGACTTCGAATCATAAGCAACGTCTTCCGGTCCCTCTAATGCCCCGACCCCCAGAAACTCCGACCCTTTGAGCATCTGAGCATTACGCCTCGGAGCAGAAGTGACTAGGTGGCTCAGCTCGTGAAGCGGGTAAGGAGCGGGGTCGAACGAGTCGAGCTGGTAGAGGAGTATAGCCGCTGCCACAGGAACCAGTACGGTGAAGAAGAGAATGTTTAAGGGCCATGATGATGACGTTTTGGTGGTTTGAGTTGCAGAGGAAGGTGAGCCATGGTTGCTTGACTTGGGCATTGGAAGTCGGAACAGAAAATTAGAAGGGGAGGTTTGTGCCAGCAGCCTAGCCCTGTGGAGAGAGCAAAGTGTTAGGTATACAACTCTTACAAGGCAATCTGAGCAGCCTTGATAAGGGTATAGATTACAACGACTGGATGCCAACTTTGGTTTTGTTTTGTTAACTTAACAACGAAATGGCTAGAATGCAGGATGGAGACAACTGCATTAATTTCTGCTCCTCCAATGTCTTCCACACATGCACGTAAACCAGTCACGACTCACGAGTAAGGAGACTTGGGATCTTATCATATATACCTTCTTGGTATCTATCCGAAAGTCGATTTAGATAGAGGCATATTTAGAGCATTTTTAGAAGTACATTTCCTCTTTTTAGTTAGGCACATCATAGTCTCAAAAGTGTAACGATTTTCTTTCCAAAAGGCTAATTCTTCTTTTTAGTTAGGCATATTTTGTGACATCTAGGCTAGCAAGGGCAGCATAGACAGTTTGGTTTGGCCTTACCTTACCTTAGAATTGGGTTTGGGAATTTTGGGTGACTGGGAATTGGCTACATGCTGCTAAAAATCATGGTCTGGATAATCAAAGCTTGAAGATTCCTATTTATTCTAGAATTAGTTGGAACGCAATAATCCTAATTGTTGACTTGTTCTTCAAGCTGATGGAGTAGGACTGAGCTTGCTAGGATTGGGCTGGGCCTGCAACATACTCTTTAACACATGCAAGATCACCCCATCAGGCAATCTCATCCTAAGCCCAAAGATCCACCCAACAACCCCAAAAGCCCAAAAAAAAGGAAGAAAAAAAGAGAGGGAAAAAAAAAAAAACTTATATGCACAACATCTTGCATTATGTAATCAAGGATGTTAATTGTACAAGAGCTAGAACAATTTTGTTTGGTCTATGTAAACAAGACTCGCCGACTCGGATCATCTTCTAATAATCCTCTGCTAATATTGCCTCGTAAGGCAATCTCGGCCATCTATTCTCAATAAATGGCTAGATGTTTCTTGATGGAATTCTCGTCCTTCTCATATATCGCGTTCTTCTTTTTCCCTTTCTCGTATTTCTTTCTTTCTCGCGCTTGCTTAGCGATCGTTTCATCGGACACTTCAATTTTCTTCGTCTTTGGGTTCAGATGTCTTCTTGATCGGAAGCCAGATTTGCTGGGTATTAAATGATTGGGCACTAATCTGGGTAATTTCCGACCTTCAAATTGGTTGAATATCGAAACTGGGTCTGAAAATTACGAGCATTCATTCTTGGGTCGCCGAGGGTTTTCGATTTTGTTCTGATACTCTTGCTTTAGTCTTTAATTTTTTTTGTTTTTGTTTTGTTTCTGTGTTCAAATTCGAGTGGTTTTGTGGAGCCACCACAAATTAGAGAGGAATTCGAAGTTCATGGTGTAAGGGTGAACTGTAATGGCCATAATCGTTTCCGGTCAAGTTGAAGTTCATGGTGAAAAGGAACTGTAGCTTGCTGCAGTGTCATAGCAAACTATTGTTTGATTTGTTTCCCTCTGTTTTCCTCCAATATCCACTGTAATTGCAATTGGTACTGTCTCATCAGTACACAAATTAACATAACCCATCCGTGAACAACAATTTCCAGCAAGAAAAGAATCAAACAGGCATCCAGTCCTAAAATGTGACTACATTACAAAAGCGAAAACTGAAGTATGACGCCTTAGACATTTTCAGCTACAATCAGAAGGAAAAAAAGGTGGGAGTACATAGATGGAGGTGGAGGTGCAGATCTGGGATTATCTCGGAGGTGAAGGTGGAGCTGATCGACCCTTCTGTGACTCTTTTTGAGAGCTAAACTTCTGGTATATATGAGTATAGATGAGAAGAGAATTTGGAGAAGAGACGGGGATAGATGATATATCTTAAGAAACAAACTAAGAGATATCCTAGCCATTCATTAAGAATGGATGGCCGAGATTGCCTTATGAGGCAATATTAGCGGAGGATTATTAGGAGAGGATCTGTGAGTCCTTATTTACAGCCCAGAATTGCAGTCTTATTCATGAAGGGGTCTCATCAGCTTAAACCTGTTTATTTGCCTTCTCCCTCAGGACAAGCTTCTGTATCTTCCCAGTAGAATTCAATGGCAAATCCCCAAAAACCACAGCTTTTGGAACCATATAAGCAGGCAATTTCTCCCCACAAAACTTCATAATCTCCTTTGAAGTACTTGAATTTCCATCACCACCAGACCCCTCCTTCAACTTCACAAAAGCACAAGGAGTCTTCCCCAAGCAATCATCATTTCTCCCCACAACAGCAGCCTCCAAAACACAAGGATGAGTCAACAAAACTGCCTCTACCTCAAGTGAACTCACAGCCTCCCCACCAGAAATGATCATGTCCCTTGCCCTATCCTTCATTTGAATGTACCCATCTGGGTGCCTAATTGCTAGGTCACCAGTCATGTACCACCCACCCTTAAAAGGCTCATTCACTGCTTTTGAATTTTTGAGGTACCCCAACATCAAAGTGTTTCCCCTAAACATAATCTCCCCCATTGTTTTACCGTCATATGGAACACTTTCCATGGTGCTTGGGTCTTTCACATCAACTTCTTCCATCATCAGGTTGTACTGAGACTCTAGTTCTGGTTTACATGGGGTAACAATTGCTGGACCTAGAGCCTCTGTCATACCATAACCATGGCTCACATTGAAACCCAAATCCGCAACTTGCTTAAGAATTTGCGACGGCGGCAATGCACCGGCAACAAGAATATTCACCGTTGATGTCAAAGACCTAATGTGGTCACTTTTTGAGGCATAAAGTGCTAGAATGTTTAAAATGCAGGGTGAGCCACAAAAATGTGTTACCTTGTGAAGATCAATCGCTTCGAAAATGAGCCTAGCGGAGAGATTTTTCCTGAGGCAGATATTGGTTCCCCCAAGAGCAGCAACTGCCCAAGGGAAGCACCATCCGTTGCAGCGAAACATGTCAACGGTCCATAGAAACACTGGCCTTTTAGCCATTTCAGTCTGAAAAATTGCTCCTATTGAATTCAGGTACGTAGCTCTGTGGCTGTACACTACTCCTTTGGGATTCCCAGTTGAACCAGAAGTGTAATTCACTGAAATGGGATCACATTCATTGTGCGGTCGTCGAATCTCAAAGTCTGGTTCTGCTTTCGTACCCTGCAGATCATTGTAATTCAAGCTACCTGGTGGAAGGTCATGATCAATAGTACCATTATTAGATGAGAGTTGATCACACTCTGGGATGAGAATGAGTAGAGGTGGCTTGCATTGTTTTGGAGACAATTTTTCAATTGCTTGGAGGACGAGTTGAAGATACTGATAGTCTACGAGAATGACTTTGGCCTCCAACTGTTGTAATATCAATGATAATGTGGGTGAGTCCAGCCTAAAGTTTAGGGCACACAGAATTGCTCCGGCCATTGGAACACTGAAATGGAGCTCATAGAGTGCTGGAATATTTGGTGCTATAGCTGCAACCTGCTCATGAAAAAAAAAAAAAAAAAAAAAAAAAAATAGTATTCATGACTACTTAGATTGGCTTCATCAAGTAGTTTTATGATCTAAGATTAATTAGGGTTTATGTCTACGGAAAAGAAAATTAATTCTCACACACACAGAACATAATGCAGTTAATTAAACACCAGTGCATCCAAATTAACTCTAACCCGTTATTTCAACAATTCAACCTTCTACATGATATCCTAATAATCTATGATCATTAGTCATATAATACTGTGATCCTGACTTCCACCGTTAATGTCATTCTAGTTCATCAAGTATGAGCGCATTGAACACGTAAGAATATTTTGGCTGCTTTCAACATCATGTTCCACTTTCGATCAGGTAACAACAAAAGGAAAGACAAATATGCAAGACCAATATATGCAGGACAAATCTGTAAGAGTCAGCAAGTACGTAAGTAAGAACGACATCAATCTGTGATTGGTCTTCGAGATTTGAGAACCTCTTATTTTGGAGCATTACGTTTGAACTGTAAGATATGCAGTACAACAAGTTTATAGTCTATACTAAGAGGTTCCCAGATATGCAGTACAGTATCATCACTATCATGTAGATGAGATCGATCGAGTTTAGCTAGAATTCATTTTATTCTGGAAGTGCGAGATTGCGTGTAACGCATGTAGAACCAGAAAAGGTCACTGAGTTTCTAAGCATGAGAGATTGAGGTCGTAACTTTCGGCTTTGTAGAAAGATCTAGTGGCCGACGGTCTATCTCTTATCTTTGTCGGTATGTCTTTCTATTTGTGGGAAAGAAATTTGAAACATTTGGCAAGGCAAGTGAAATATTGAAAAAGTTATAATAATCTTTTGAATTTAGAAAGTAAAAGTATTTCATCTATACATTCATCCGACATGTATTGTCTTGGAAAAATAATAACTTAATGTTCAATAATCGCGTAGTGTTTTAAATAGAGAAGTAAAGTATTATTTTAAAGTGACATATATGTATTAAGTACGGGAATTCACACTCACTCGCATTATAATCAGACCGTATATTATAAGAAGAATATGATAGTATCAATATAAGATAGCTATGATGTGAAAAAGATGATGAAATAACATATCATTTAAGAAAAGCCTCCTTATACATTGATCAATAAACGACCATATATACGATGAACATTCAACAATCCCCCACAACCCCTAATTTTGAATCAATAATTAATGAGTAGTACTGCTACAGGGCTTTAATGAGACATGAGATTTATGACCTTAATTTTATGTTGGTATGCCATATCACCTAGACACTTCATCAATTTTAAAAATCACGCCAAACTATTTTTGAGTAAAGAGACAAGTTTAACCCTAACAATTAATGGTTGATATAATCTAATATGGAATATTTTCTTAATAATGATCTAGTTATTAGTAAATATACCAAATGAAACCTTCATAGTTCATACCATCAATTTATTAATATCGTAAATTTATTACAATTTCTTTCCTATCTTTGTGAATCTAAATCTAGTTCTAGAATTTTAACTTATCATTTATTTATATTATTTTACGGGTTAAAATTATAATATATATATATGTCATATTCTCTATCTAATTTTAAAAATATATATAAAACATAAAGAAAAAACTTTATATATATATAAACTTTATCTTGGACAAATTATATGTATATCTATATATAGAATCGTTATCAGGTGCGGACGTCCCTCCTGACGCCACCGTACGGCACCAGCGAGGGAGCGCCTCCACCCCATCGGACTCCAGCAGCTTCCCCGACCACTTTCCATCCCCGACGAGTCCGGCGAATTCCAGTTTTTTGGCCAGATTGACTTTGTTTGAAGTTTTGGGTGATTTGGCCGGAAAACTGGAATTCGGCGGACTCGCCGGGGAGGGAAAGTGGTCGGAGAAGCTGCTGGAGTCCGCTGGGGTGGAGGCGCGCCCTCGCCGGCGCCGTACGGTGGCGAACGGAGGGAAATCCGCACCTTAAGGCGGTGCGGACATCCGTATCTGAAACGGACTGTCTATATATATATATATATATATATTCATATGAAACTCACATTTTGAAGGGGGCGGATCTGTGGCATACAAGATTATAATCAAAATTATAACCAGAATATTATCCATTAGATCTAATAATAATTAACGATTAAGATTAGTCATAAAACTAAATATTTTTTCCTTTCTTTACATCAATTTATGAAATCTATCTAAATGAAATTTGATGATTACTATTCTCCATTTTGAATATAATTAAGAGGAAATAATTTGTTTTCCATTGAAACTCATTTACTAAAAAGGAAAGAAAACAAATTAAGTTTCAAATATCACGTTAGAAAATTAACAGTAGTCAAAAGTAGTCATCTAGTGCACCTTAGACATACTTATTATTTCAGCTTCTTGTTGTTTTTTTTTTTATCAAATTTTTATCAAAAGCTTCTTGTTGTTCATTGCACAAGATGATCTGAGTACTTCTATACATAATCTAATCATAAGTTTTCCAACATGTATGGCAGACATCATATGATAAATTTTTTTTTCTTTGAAGAAGAAGAGGTAGATGATGATATTACTCTCTAGTAAATGAGTTTTATTTGATATTTACTTTTTTCCTTTTTTTATCTAAAAATTAGTTTCAATAGGAAACCATTAACTTCCTCTTATTTGTATTCCAAAATGAGAGTAGATAATCATCAATTTTCATTATGTTTTTAATAGATAGATTTCAGTAATTGATTTAAAGAAAAAGAAAAGAAAAGAAAAAGATCTAGTTTTTATGACCAATCTCAACCGTTAGTTGTTATTAGATCTAATGGATGATAATCTGGTTATAATTTTGATTATAATCTTATATGTCATGAATCCACCCCCTTTGAACAATTACACTATCAAAAAACTATATATGTATTTTCATATTATATGTTATTGTTTAATCTAGGCAACATTATCTAAACATGATGATGAAAACTAAAAGAAAGAAAATACTAGAAATATATATTTTTTTATAGAAAAGAGAAGACATAATAACCATTTCTATATATCTTAATAAAAAAAAATAATCTAGAGCCATTAAATTTGAGAAAGAGAAGATTGTCTTTTTGCTTAAGAATGACATGACAAAATATTTTTAACTCATGATGATGTGTCTAAGTGACATAGCATGCCACCTAGGATTAATGCCACAAATCTTAGGCATTTTTCTTATTAAGGCCAACAAATCATTTTCCATAATTAATTAAGGCAATCCTTCTTCTTCTTTTTTTAACAAATTAAGAGCAACTTTAACAAACTCTCTATTTTAGTTTTTAGCTATTTTAGATAGCGTGTTTAGCTTTTTAAGATGTTTTAGGAGCTCCAGTAGACTAGCCAAATTTAAGCTATTTTAACTTTTAGCTATCTCGCTAGCTATATTTAGCTAGCAAGATGATTCAGATAAGGCTAGCTATAATTTAATACATTTTTTCTAAGATATTTTATGTGATATATAAATATATTTAAATTATTTAATTTCTATGTGAAAAATAATGTTGATGTAATGCTAGCTAAAATAGAGAGCATTGATGCAGCCACATTTTTAAAATAGTTAGTCAAAATGACATTTTAGCTAATTTAATTAAAATTTAACTTAAAAATAGCTATCATTATTAATCGTTAAAAATGCTCTGAGGCAATCCTTCTAATAAACAAGTCCTCATTGGTGGAGATCCATAGAGGTCGTAAGATGGGACGTATAGTTGTAAACACAAAAAGTCATTCAAAATGGTGGAAGTACGTGGACAGCAAGAATGCACAACATCATGAAGTCATGAACTTCTTAATATTAATTTTGCTCCTCTAAATAAAATTTTTATACATCTAACACTACGGGCGCATCATCGCATGCAAGTTTGTTAATCTCACTATTGTCTCATACATGCACATAGAAATTTATAAATCTGTATTGTGACAAACCCACATGCAATCATGTTCTAAGCCCAACATTTGAAATGTGAACGCTATCAAATTAGCATGCATGTCCTAATTAAATCTTACATTTTTGGGGCCGGCGAATTATCGATGATCGATCAAGAGCATGTGGTCCGATCACGGTCGAACCATTGACCCTCTATGTACGCTAGGGTGCATTGCATTACAGTACTTATTAATTAAGTCCCATGCAACTTGCACCTTGACTTGACTCACAAGATTTATTTGGTTTCTTTATTTGTCTATGATTGAGAAAATTATGTTAATTTGTTATATACAAAAGTAATCGGAAAAAAAAAATTTGTTATAAACAAATCAAAAACCAACAAGCACGTATTAAACTACACTTCACTATTGACTTCAGAAAGTCGGTCTTCTTAACGTGGTGCTAGTACGTCTTGCAGTTCTAGATGATCAAACCATATCGATCTGGTCTTCCTTTTTATTATTATTATTATTTTTTTTTATTATGAATATTAACGACGGTATCCTCAAAGGTATTTTAAACCTCAGAAACTAATCCGCGCCGAACGATCTTATCAGAACGTTTCCTCCCCCTTTGGCCGTCAAAAATAAATTGGGATTTAAATCTTAGCTGGTCTAAAACAGCTTATATAGATGAGAGCTTCTCCAATAACGATCAAATAGACTAACGATCCCCAATATTGTAGGTTTCTGTTTAGAAATTACTTGGTTTTCTAAGTGTTCTAGAGAACTACCGATGTTAAAATCGAGTTGACAAAGTCAATAATGTATATCAAGTTAGCTTGGGAGCTAGAAGAAAAAGAAAAAAACAAGAAACAAACTACAACGTAGAGGAGCAAATTAACACACGCTTAGAGATTTGATCAACTCCCCAATTCAGTGATGGTTTAATAATAACCAATTTATTCATGTTCGATCATAACACATAGATATATATATATATATATATATATATAATAAAACTGTGATAGCTTGCAAGGTAGCTGCACTGCTGCAGCATGCTAATGGTCGAGTGATGAGTACAGAAACTACTTACAACATCATGGCGGGATACTCCTAACCGGACCAAAGCGGAAGCGAAGTTGAGGCATCTTTGAAGCGTCTCCTTCCACGAATACCTTACGCCGCCGTAGACGACGGAAGGCTTATCGCCAGTGATGACAGCTGCTCGCTCCAAGAAGCTTATCGGTGACAAGGGTCTGTAGTTTGCTGAGCACTGCATAAAACCCTCATTCATCGTGTGGATTAATCAGCGCTGGTTTAGGTTGTTTCTGTACAAAATGGTAAGGGTTACTGAGTTTATATTTATAGAAAATATAACATGCATCCAGGCCCGCTCACCTGCGGGACTAATTTTAATGGACAGACACCTAAACGCCGTTCGATCTTAATGATTCAAATCTGACGGGCCACATAAACTTCACAAAACTTCTCAGACTCCGCCTATCCCTTTCTCGTTTTCTCTTTCTCTCCTCTCTCTTTATTCTTTTGGAAGTATGATGTCACTGACTCACAGGCAACATGTCAAGGGTGCTGGAGGGTGGTGATCGAATTAAACATGAAGAACAAAGTGCTTGAAAGTCGGGCTGGCGAGGAAACGGCGTTAGCTCGCTGAACATGGATGCATCTCCGGCGAAATGTCGATCTCTTTTCCTTGTTGGTTGCTTCAATCTGAATGATCCCTTTTCTCAAGTAGAACTACACTTCGGTTTAGAGACTCGGAGGTTTACCATGGGGATCATTTGAATTTTGCAAATTCATTGTTTACAATCAAACTGGGTTTTGTAATTTTGTAATTGTTCTTATGTGAATGATTGGGGTTGTTGTCATCTTTGATTTCATTTCATTTGGCAACCTTGATTGAAACCCAACTATTAATGAATGTTTGATGATTCATGAGTCTTAAACAAGACCAAATTGAGGGAGCCAGAACGAATGAGTTAGAAGCCCAGAAGAATGGAGAGAGGGGAGAGAACAGAAAATGAGAAGGGAGAGGGTTTGTAAAGTTTATATGAGCCGTCAGATTTGGTTCATTAAGATCGAACGGCGTTAGCCGTCTGTCCCTCAAAACTAGTCCCGCAGGTGAGCGGGCCTGAACTGTCTGAGCATGCATCACGTTGATGAGGCAATTAGGTGTGAATGATGGGTTCCGATTCACACGTCAAAGCTCAAAAGAAAATGATAAAGAAACGACCACAAGGAACACTGTGAACGAACATGTATGTCGCTAAGTGTCTAAACCGCGTGAGAGTAATATAGAAAGATAAGGTCGACGATTGCATGATGGTGGAGCCATGACGTATTCTCCGTTACAAACCTTGCTTAGTCTCTTCTGTCCCAGAAGATTGTTCTGAAGCTCTGAGATGATTTGATCCCTTCATCAGTTTCTATTCTACTGTTAGTCATTGGCCCAAACCATTGGACTCTCTCGAGGACAGATGGATATGGCTGTAACCCAAAACAGGTTAAGTAGAGCCCAATATCAGAAAAGTGGTCGGAGAAGCTGCTGGAGTCCGTGAGTGGAGGCGCGCCCTCGTCGGCGTCGTACGATGGCGAAAGGAGGGACGTCCGCACTTTAAGAGCCGTGCGGACGTCCGCACCTGATAACGATCGTATATATATATAATAATAACCAATTTATTCATGTTCGATTATAACACATAGATATATAAAACTGTGATAGCTTTGCTAGGTAGCTGCACTGCTGCAGCATGCTAATGGTCGAGTGATGAGTACAGAAGGAAACTACTTACAACATCATGGCGGGATACTCCTAACCGGAACAAAGCTGAAGCGAAGTTGAGGCATCTTTGATGCGTCTCCTTCCACGAATACCTTACGCCGCCGTAGACGACGGAAGGCTTATCGCCATTGACGACAGCTGCTCGCTCCAAGAAGCTTATCGGTGACAAGGGTATGCAGTTTGCTGAGCACTGCATAAAACCATCAGTCATCGTGTGGATTAATCAGTGATGAGGCAATGAGGTGTGATGGGTTCCGATTCACACGTCAAAGCTTAATTAAAAGAAAATGATAAATAAACGACCATCAAAGTGTATGATCGCTAAGTGTCTAAACCGCGTGAGAGTAATATAGAAAGATAAGGTCGACGATTGCATGATGGTGGAGCCATGACGTATTCTCCATTACAAACCTTGCTTAGTCTCTTCTGTCCCAGAAAATTGTTCTGAAGCTCTCAGATGGTTTGATCCCTTCATCGGTTTCTATTCTACTGATAGTGTCATTGGCCCAAACCATTGGACTCGATGGACACACTCTCTCTCTCTCTATCTCTCTCTCTCTCTCGGACATCTGATATGGCTGAAACCCAAAACAGGTTAAGTTGAGCCCAATTAATATCAAGTACGTTTTTCAGTTTTTGTTTTTTGATACGAAGTATCAATATTAAATTATAGTGGGACCTTTTTGTATAGATAAGTTTCATACAGTAATTCACAAGAAAAATGGTGTGAAATATCAAAAGTAACTTCTACATTTTCAACTGATAATGCCATAATGGGGTTAGGTAGTTCTCATCATCTCTTGCAACCAACTTTCTATTGTGTTTTCTTCTTTTATCCCCAAACTATTTGAATCGAAGCTCGCAAATCAACCATGTTATGGTAACGTAACAAGTTTGATTTGCAAGCTCCGATTAATCGATTCAAACTATTACTTTTTACAGTCTTTTTGATCTGCTAGTAGCGTCGGCTGTAAAACGTAAGAACGAAAAGGAATTGAGTCCAGTGGTGGATCCAGGATATAATTGGTACCCGAGCTAATTGTAATACATCTTAATAATGCGAAAAAAATTTATTAAAAGAAACTAACTAAACCTTACAAAATGAGGCCCCTAGCTTAAAAATCTTTAATTACCACCTCATACTCAACCACTTCAGCAAAATCTTTTCAATATGAAGCACATTTTCAATGATCAATTTTTCATTAGACATTTTGGTAAATATAGACATCCTGAAATGTGGATTCCCCTAAATACTCAACAAAATAGATAATATTTCACTACAACAACAATTAATAAACCTAGACGAGTGTTAAGTGTTGTTATGTAATTTATATAATTAATGTTAAGTGTAATTATATGAAGTAATTTTGGATTTCACTATAGCACTATGTTTAAGCCTTGGTGAGCCTTACACCTATATATAGAACTGTGTCAAAATTTATACAAGTTTATGATTAAGCCTTAAACCTATATATAAAACCTGTGTCAAAATTCTCACCTAGGATTAAGCCTAGGTAAGCCCGGGGCTGGATCTACAAGTGATCGATCATTTGACAATAAACAACCAAGGTAGTCAATCATTTGGGTTTGACTTCTTCTTCTCTGATTTGGCATGCCTCTTCTCCACATGAAATCTCTTCATACTTGCGAATGGATGAACAAGGGTTCCCTTACTCCCGTGTATAATCGTGTTTTGGGACTCTAGCGTCTCTTTTCTTGTTTCATAGATGGTGTTGTTTTATCTCCATCTTTTCATTCTTGCTTGTGTTTGTACTTGAACTCTGCGCATATTTCTTTTTTCCTACTTTAATAAAAAAATTAAATGTGGGGATAGGCGGTGGGTTCCCAGAGTGGGGTAGACTCTTCACCTTCGGGTTGAGGGTGTGACTTGTTCTCTAAATCGTCTACCTCCGAGAAACTAATATCGACTTATAAAAAAAAATAAATAAATAAACCAAGGTAGACCTTTGAGGAACAAATATTAGAAAGGTGTCGGATTGTTGTTTCGAAAGGGTCATGAAGAAGACCTGAACTGTTTTCTTTTGAATTTTGATCGAGTGTGATTAGTTTCAGAAAATTATTGTTGATCAAGTGGGATTAGTGGTTCTTACCCTTTTGGTTCACGGATTGGAAATGTTGGAAATGAAAAATTGTTCATTTCTTTTGTTTGGCAGACCTAAGAAAAAGGAAGACTTTACTGTAATATGGGAAAATAGATGAGAAATTGAATCCTCCCACATACCATGGGATTCAATCTCTCACATATTTTCCCAGCATTAATTGCAATTTACTTTCCTATATACATAGGAAAGACCAAAGAACTAATTTTCTTTCCATCAACCAAACGAGACCTTTAGGTCTGCCCAACATAACATAAATTGTTAGGTGCGAGACTTTGGTCTTCTAGGCGGCTCTTGCCTCTTCTTTAACAAATTTATCTGTCAATTGACGTGTTTATGGGGTAAGAAATGAACTAGTCAATCTAGTCAATTCCTAACTCTAAAATCAAACACTCCCAATTTTCCACATGAAATCGAACTAGCAGAACCATTTTGAGTGATTCATCGGTCAACAAAAACTGTCCCAAACTGTACTATATAAACCCCAAAGCTCTGGCTATTACCACAAGTCAGATAACAATGAAGACACTCACCCTTATCATCGTTTCCCTAACTTTGGTGTTAGAGAGCTACGCAGATGTTGCCAGCCTCATTAGCCCCTCTCTTTTCGATCAAATGCTGAAATATCGAAACGATGGGCGCTGCAAGGGCAACGGGTTCTACAAGTATGATGCTTTTGTTTCTGCTGCTCGATCTTTCAATGGGTTTGGCACAACAGGTGATGTTGCTACCCAGAAAAAAAGAGCTCGCTGCTTTCTTGGGTCAAACCTCTCACGAAACCACTGGTTAGTGTACAGTGTTTTACGATGCATGCATGATCACTCGAATTAAAGAGTGATCTATATATCATTCACACTTTAATTTCAAAACGAACTTCAACTCTCTATATATGATCATATAATTGTGGTGATTTGTTATGCATGTAGGAGGATGGCCAAGTGCACCAGATGGTCCTTATGCTTGGGGATATTGCTTTATCAAGGAACTCAACGAAGCCGTGTACTGCACTCCATCAGCTCAATATCCATGCGCTGCCGGCAAAAAATATTACGGCCGAGGACCAATCCAACTCACTCAGTGAGTTTCCCTTCCGAACCAAATAGTGAATCTATACCATATTTACTAAATACTAATTAATTAGGGTTAGTGCATGCATGAAACTCACTCAAATGTGTGATACATCATATATGCATGTTAGCTTTACCATGATCATTATTCATGATACTGACTCGTTCATTTTCTTAGCAACTACAACTATGGTCCAGCGGGTAAGGCAATCGGAGTGGATCTGATAAACAATCCGGATCTAGTAGCCACAAACCCGGTTATATCATTCAAGACAGCAATATGGTTCTGGATGACTCCTCAGGGAAACAAACCATCAAGCCACGACGTCATTACCGGACGTTGGAATCCATCTGCGGCAGATAGATCGGCGGGTAGGGTACCTGGATATGGAGTGATTACAAACATCATCAATGGCGGACTTGAATGTGGGCGTGGACAAGATAATAGGGTTGCTGATCGGATAGGATTCTACAAGAGGTACTGTGGCATGTTGGGAGTGGGCACTGGGGACAACTTGGACTGTTACAATCAAAGACCATTTTAGGGAAAATGAGAACTGATTAATAACAGTTTAGTCTTGCCAAATAAGGTCTATGTAAGAATAAGGGAATCATTGATCGGTTCCAATAAATAATATGGATACGAATGTACTTCCCAGTTACAAAAAGAAGTACTTGTTTCTGTAAACTACTTCACTTGCAACTTATACTGAAATACTCGAATAGCACAAATTGGTGGTCAGGTCATGTATTTGAGCTAACACAACTTGAGAGCTTAACCATTAATAACATAAACGGGAGAAATTAGTTTCAGATATATCATTGTTCAAGCATTAGATAATTTGAGCAATAAGAAAAGAAAATTCGATCTAATTAAACAGGTAAATCTATAATTATCTTGATCATATCGATTTATTTTATTTATTTACTTTTAATTATAAAAAATTTAGGTGACAGTTTAGTCGTTAGGCTACACCACCATAGCGAGGGCAAACCTGCAACCTAGCTTAACCCTAAGCATGTACATGTCACACCAGCCATACGGCTGGCAGCGGCCAAAGATCGAAATTGGATGAGGTATCTCCACCACAAGTCCGCCTTTACCAATTACCAATTGAGCCAAACCTCGTGGCAATCAAATCATATCAATTTAATTTGACCAACAACAAAATAAATTACTTTTTCATTCCCATCTTCATGATTATTTAGTGGATATGTACCATCTCAAACTCCTTAAATGCATTGTAAAAGCGGACACATGTACAGAAGCCACCTTAGTTGGTTTGCAGAAGGTCTACTTGAAAGTCTTTCCAAAATCGACTTAGATTATTCGTTGATCAAAACCAATTTTCCAAACACTCAATTGATATCAATAATGCTATTCACACTCAACGATTCATCTGGTGAAGCAAGATGGAAGAAGTGATTATCTATCACTGGCCATTAATTAATTTAATTTTGTTGCCTACGATTCATGCAGCATTTTTTTTATTTATTTTTGAATATTAATGTGTTAATGAGAAAAAGATGAAAGTGTTCAGTTTGGTTACAATCGAATTGGAGTATCAAACCAATTCGTACAAACCAGATCATTTGCTGATTATCTTCATAATCTAGGAGTATGACTAAGAGAAACATCTGGCATAGCATGCAGCATAAATATGACTTGAGCTACTGATATTTAGATCTGACCAAACTGCCTACAACAATAACTATGTAGATCTAATGATCTATATATCCTGCTCTCATTCCCTCTTTATTATTTGGGATTTTAGTTCATTACCGTGTCTCTGAGGTAATAGAAGAGCTAGATGAACTAGTCAATCCGTAATCCAATGCCATCTAGGGTTTAGCTCTATCCTAACATTCTGCCCAAATACAATGTCACTAGCTAAGATCAGTTTTCCATCTGAAAAGGGTATGTATGGTATATATCCAGCAACTCATTTTGAAAAATGTGGAAGCATACAAGTGATACAACTCCCCCATAACCCACTATATATACCTCCCCTTACACACCGGCGTTGCATCGATCCAGCCAACACTTTCAAACCATGAAGTTTCATACTCTTATTATCTTCTCCCTGACTTTGGTGATAGGGGCATCGGCACAGCAATGTGGGAAGCAAGCCGGAGGGGCAACGTGTCCAAATCGGCTCTGTTGCAGCCAATTTGGGTATTGTGGCAACACAGGCGAATACTGTGGAACTGGTTGCCAAAGCCAATGTAGCTCTGGAGGTGGTGGCTCAACCCCGACACCAACCCCAAGTGGTGGTGATGTTAGCAGTATCATTAGCGCTTCTCTCTTTGATTAAATGCTCAAGCACCGAAACGATGGCCGGTGCAAAAGTAACGGGTTCTATAAGTATGATGCTTTCATTACTGCCGCCCGATCCTTCAATGGGTTTGGTACTACTGGAGATGTTGCTACACGCAAGAAGGAAATAGCTGCTTTCTTGGGTCAAACGTCACATGAGACTACTGGTCAGTACCAAAAACCCTACTATTGGTTTTGTTTGTTTCATTAGACCCTAAACGACCCAAATACATTTTCATCATTTTGTGTATGATTTGTTATATAGGAGGATGGAGGATGGCCAACTGCACCAGATGGCCCGTATGCTTGGGGATATTGCTTTATCAGGGAACTCAACCAGGCTGACTATTGCACTCCATCAGCCCAGTATCCATGCGCTCCCGACAGAAAATATTACGGCCGAGGACCTATTCAACTTACTCAGTGAGTCCTGCTTTCCGATCTTGTAAATTTCATACTACATGTAGTCGTGAACCGGATCATAACGGGTTCGGTTTCTCTGTTTGAGTATATACATGTTACGTTTGTTTGGATTTTTTTAGAGTAATATAATAATTATAAGAATTCCAAACAAATCCAAATAACATGAATCTAAACAGAAAAGCCGGATCCGTTCACAACAGTGTCTTAGAGAAAATGATAATGAAACTCATGGATTTGTTCTTGTTTAGCAACTATAACTACGCTCAAGTGGGTCAAGCAATCGGAGTGGATCTGATAAATAACCCGGACCTAGTGGCCACAGACCCGGTTGTATCATTCAAGACAGCAGTATGGTTCTGGATGACCCCTCAAGGAAACAAACCATCAAGCCACGACGTTATCATCGGACGTTGGAACCCATCTAGTGCAGACAGAGCGGCGGGTCGGGTTCCCGGGTATGGTGTGATCACTAACATAGTGAATGGCGCACTTGAGTGTGGACGTGGTGCAGATGCTAGGGTGGCGGATCGGATCGGGTTCTACAAGAGGTACTGTGACATATTTGGAGTCAGTCCTGGGGATAACTTGGACTGTTATAACCAAAGATCGTTTTAGGCAAACCTTCCATTCGGAAGTAATAAAACAATGTAGCTTGCCAAGTGATGGGTGATGGCATGGCTCACCCAGCTATAAGAACAAGATATAAACTGAAATAAAAGTTCATATAATATCTAAGAAATTTGTTCTCCAAATATAGTGGTTTTTTTTTTGTTAGTAACCAATGAGAAAACTGATCTTTTCAAAGTTTGTTTTTCTAAATACATGGTTATAGAAAATAAAATTAAATAAACTTGCAAGTTGTATGTCTCGAACCATCTTCAAAATCGTCTAAAAACCATTAACCACGTTAATAATGAGCTTGAAATTACCTTCAACGAACTTGAACTCTCTTGAAACCTTTTTGGTAAGTCGTAGTATAAAGAATTAAAGACCATGTCAAAATTAAGGCTAGAGCTTATGCAATAGGAGAACTCATATCAGTCATATGTGATATGTATCAATGTATGAGAATGATCCAATGCATTTTCACCATAGTAATGCTCCTATATTTCCTTGAATTTACAAGAAAGACTGAAAGACCATAAAGGTTGGTTTATTGTTTTCTACACTCGTTAAAAAGGGTGTTAATCAGAATAACCTAAAGTTTTGGAGGACGTGAGAAATTGATGATGTTGTGGAGGAATTCGTCCTTTTGGTTGGTGGATTTCTCTTGTTCGGTGTGTTGGGATCGGTTTAGCATTGGAATCTCACGACAGAATCTCTACGTGCTTTTGCTCCGGGCGGCTACAGCTGCTTGCACTGTGTTTTGGATAGCAACATTAGGGTTTCTGAAGTGGGTCGGGCTACCTATTGGGCCTGTGTTTTAGTTTAATTTGTAATGGAGAGAGTAATATGTTACTACTCTTATGTTGATGTAGTGGATTTACTTTTCTTTTTGTTATCTTGTACTGTTTGTGGGCTCTTTTTGGGCTCATATTTGGGTTTATCCCACAATGAATTTATTTCATTTCCCAAAAAAAAGGTTTTGGAGGACGTAGTCGATCAAGACTCAGTCAGATTCCCATAAAGGTTTTGGAAACTGGGAAATTATTATTTGTACCCGGAACACCACCTGTTTTATGTTCCCCTTTAATCTCATTGGTCCACGTGTTTTATCCTTATTTCTGATTGGTGTATTTAATTACTCTTTTTTTTTCCACCCCGTACCGGTCCCCACATGAATCTGAGTTATATGATTGGTCGGATACAACACCTGGCAGTGCCACATAGTGTTCCGGGTATAGAAAATAATTACTCAAACTGGAAACTTCCTGCCCTTTGCTCGAACATGAATTCAATTTGACGTGTCTGGGGGGAATGTATAAGGAAATATGTACAAGTCAATTGGTACCCAACATTTGAGTCTTTTCCCTGATATTTTGTCCCACATTCCAAACACGTCGTCACTAAATAAAACCTTCTTCCAATTTCCACAGACGTACGAAGACCCAGAACAGCACAGGTTGTAGTGTCGTACAGCAGTACCTGTTCTTCAAGAAGAAACTTAGCCAAGCCATCAACCATTTTGAACTTTCAAGATAATGGTCAAGGAAACCCGCGTCCCACATCGACTATATATACACCCCTAAGCCTCACACATACACCATACCATCAATCACACTAGCTTGCTTCCGTAAACATGAAGTTACACACTTTCATCATCGTCTCCTTCACTTTGTTGCTAGGTATCTCGGCAGAACAATGCGGTAGACAAGCCGGTGGCGCCACCTGCCCGAACGGTCTATGTTGTAGCGAATACGGGTGGTGTGGCACGACCCCCGACTACTGTGCTACCGGTTGCCAAAGCCAATGTACTCCTTCAGGTGGTGGTGGCTCACCAACTACTCCCTCATCACCAACCCCAAGTGGCGGTGGCAGTGATGTTGCCGGAATCATTACCTCCTCTCTTTTTGATGAAATGCTCAAGCATCGCAACGATCCACAGTGCAAAGGCAACGGTTTCTACAGTTATGATGCTTTCATTACTGCTGCTGGATCATTCCCTGCGTTTGGCACCACTGGAGATGATGTAACGAAAAAGAAGGAGCTCGCTGCTTTCTTAGCTCAAACCTCTCATGAGACCACTGGTAATTTGTAGCACTAACTTGCCAAATCAATAGTGAATGCTTCAGATTTTTGCTTTATTAACTGAGTTTAATTTAGTTAAATGGTTGATTTGAATATGTACGTAGGTGGATCGGGATGGGCGGGTGCACCAGATGGTCCTTATGCATGGGGTTATTGCTTTGTCAATGAAATCACCCAAGATGTGCGTTGTACATCCCCAGAATATCCATGTGCTCCTGGCAAGAAGTACTATGGTCGAGGACCCATTCAACTCACCCAGTATGTCTCTTAAATTTTTTATCTTCACTATTTGCAAATTAATCAAAGTAAATACTTAGTTATTTTCAAACTCTAAATTGAAAACCATCATGGATTATTGAAAGTAAAGAATAGAAAAATACGTAAAGGAAACGAGCCAAAAGAGCTACATTATGTTTGTGTTGATTGAATTGATGAGAAAATATAAATTACAAGAGTTTATATTATTATTTATCGTACATACACGGACACACATTAAGAAGTATTGATATGATTAAAGGGTACAAACCATTTGATGAATGCATTCCTACTTTCTCTAGTGGTGCTCATACATTGTACATGTGGAGGAAGATCGACCTTAACAAATGAGAGAATAAGACTAATGACATTGACTTGTTGATATTTGTAGCAATTACAACTATGCTCAAGCGGGGGCAGCAATCAAAGAGGATCTGATAAACAATCCGGACCTGGTGGCCACAGACCCAGTTGTAGCATTCAAGACAGCAATATGGTTCTGGATGACTCCACAATCAAACAAACCATCAAGTCACGATGTCATTACCGGTCGTTGGAACCCGTCTGCCGCGGATATATCGGCAGGTCGGGTTCCTGGATATGGTGTGATCACCAATATTATCAACGGTGGAATCGAATGTGGGCATGGTCCAGATGACAAGGTGGTGGATAGGATCGGGTTCTATAGGAGGTACTCGGACATATTGGGAGTGAGCCCGGGAGACAACTTAGATTGCAATAACCAAGTACCTTTTGCGCCTAATGCGTGATGGTTATAACTTCTAGAGATTATTGTACTTTACCAAATATTTAGCTTGGTACTTTGTAATAAAGATGCATCATATTAGTGATGCAACTTAATGTAATAAGAAATTGAGTGTTTCATTTATAAACAGATAAAATTTGTGTTTTTGTTTGATAAAATCTGTGTACTAAAATTTTGTGTTATCTCAAATTTGTGATTAAATTTTATTATTTTCATCGCTTGTACGTAAATTGGTACCCAGTACTTAATTAATTGGAAAGAAATTGAGTAATAAACCAAATCAGCATGTTCTTCACTATTTTTTTAGAATAAGAAAAATAATCAAAGCTTACATAACAAGGGAATGACCAACGGTGGACATAAACCCCCAACTCTCAACTCTAAAATCTAAACTAACAACGGCTCTGTCATCATGAATGACCTCCAAGCATGAGCCGAAAAGGCCCTGCCCCTAACCGCTTCTATTGCCCAACGTCGCGGGCTAGAGAGTATTTCTAGAAACTCGATACCACCTTATAGACAACTGTCAAAACAACCAACGCTGTCTTTCACATCGTTACCCAACCATACAAGACGACGTACAAGGATCATTTGCCAACGCCCTCTTCATTACCGAATGTTGTAACTATTAATTGCCGGAATAGAACAGTTCAAGTACATGAAAATCTCCATGGAAAAATTGCTAATATTTTTGGCACATTCACCTTGTTAGCATCAACATATCTTGGGCCTTTGAAAACGGACTCGTTCTTTCAAGCCTCAAGTCTGGACCTACCCATAACCCGAACCCGACTTAGCTCCACCATAACCCGTCTCCAAAACCCCCAAAATCCCCAATCTCAAACCCTCCTTAAACCCTAACACTCCTCCACAAAAATCACAGAGCTCCCACCAAAACCCAGACCAACCCAGAAATGGGAAAGATGTCCCCCTCAGTCCGTTCCCTAGTCTCAACCTCCCTCATCAAAAAGCCACCTTCTTCATCCCCATCTCATAAACCCCACACCCACCTCACCGGAAAACCCCCACCTCAAAATTCCGGCAAAACCCAAACCCAGACCCACAACCCATTCACCTCCCCAAACCTCTCAGACGCCAAAAGGGTCTTCAATTCCATCGCCACCTCAACAAGAAACCCTCTTGATCTTCGCCGCCACAACGCCCTCCTCCAATCCTACGCCGCAATCTCCACCGTCAACGACTCCATCGCTTTCTTCAACCACATGATCAAAACCCAGCCGGCATTCTCGCCGGAGCGGTCCACCTATCACATCCTGCTCGCCCAGTCCTGCACTGTACCTGATCAGACCCTCCAGTCTGTTCACCAAGTTCTCAACTTTATGGTCAACAATGGCTTCCACCCAGATAAGGTCACCACCGACATTGCCGTCCGGTCACTCTGCCTTGCCGGGCACGTCGACGAGGCAGTGCAGGTGATGAAGCAAATGGCGTTGAAAAGCACGGTACCGGATGCTTATACTTATAACTTTCTTGTCAAGTGTCTATGCAAGTCGAGAGTTTTGAGTACTGTGAGAGGTTTTATTGATGAAATGAAGTCTTTTGGTTTGAAGCCGGATTTGGTTACATTTACGATTATGATTGACAATGTAGCTAATAGCAAGAATTTACGTGAGGCTACTCGATTAGTGGACGAGTTGGAGAAGGAGGGGTTTAAGCCGGATTGCTATGTGTATAATACGATTATGAAGGGTTATTGTATGCTGAGTAAGGGGAATGAGGTGGTTCAGGTGTTGAAGGAGATGCAGGCGAAGGGAGTGGAGCCTGATCTTGTTACATATAACACTCTGATTTTTGGGTTGTCGAAGTGTGGCAGAGTTATGGACGCGAAGAAGTATTTGTGGATCATGGTGGAAATGGGGCATTTCCCCGATGAGGTGACTTATACTTCGTTGATGAATGGATTGTGTCGGAAAGGGGATGCATTGGGTGCAGTGGCATTGTTGTCCGAGATGCAAGCGCAGGGGTGCAGGCCGAATGAGTGCACCTATAATACGTTGCTTCATGGGTTGTGTAAGGGAAGGTTGTTAGAGAAAGGGCTCGAATTGTATGGACTGATGAAAAAAGATGGGATGAAGCTTGACACTGCTTCGTATGGTACGCTTGTGAGGACACTTTGTAGGGCAGGCAGGATTGCAGATGCTTATGAAGTGTTTGATTATGCAGTTGAGAGTAAGAGCTTGACAAATGTTTCTGCTTACTTGACTTTGGAAGCTACAGTTAAGCAGGTTAAGAAAGCCCGACCTTGATATATGACAGGTATGTTCTCTCTTTGCTATTAAAGCATTGTTTCCACATATTCTAGTACTTGTTAAATGTTCCATGATTGACGATGCCATACTGTTGTTTATCAATTCCCTTACAGGAGAAAGTGGCCCTTGATTTATGATTTATGAATTGAATAAAGCTGGAACTATCCTATTGTCTTAAGTTACTGGTTTGCAGTGAGTCTAAAATTGATAATCTGACTAAGGCTAAACAGATAGCATTATCTAATTATATGTTTGTATAGTTGGTCACTTGCAAAAAGGTATGATGAAGTTTTAAAGGCACTAAAAGGGATTCAATACTGGAAAGCGTACAATGTTTTCTGTTCTGATACTTGCTAAAGTTATTGTGAATCAATATGTATGCTTTCATAGTTTTAAATCATTCTCAACTGAAACTGTAAGTTTATTGAGCGGAAAGTCCTTGGCCACAAGTTTCTTGATAATAAAAAATTTATAATTTGAGCTTGGAGCCTTAAGTTTCTTAATATCATCCTATAATAGCTTAGATGTTAAAGTTAGATCCTTATTTACCTCATAATTTATATTTACATGTTCTCCAACCTAGTTGTTCTTATTCTTGTACAGATTCTTGAGTTTTCTTCTATGTTATGCTGCATGCCTTATGTCAATCTACAAGGTCCTGACTTAAATGAAATGTTTCTATTTTGGGTCCCCAGTTTTGTTGAGGGGAAGTCTTAGGTTGGGTTGTGCACTTGTGCTAGAGTTTTTAAGACTCATCCTTGGTGAAGCAAGAAGGTTGCTTCATAGTTTCAATCTATCTGCATCTAGCCAACCATCTCCAAGGAACACCAAACTCCAAATGCAAGGTCCTGGACATGAGCCATTGGAGCGGGGATAAATGTATTGCAATGTACGTGATGCTGCTACTAGCGGAGCACCTACTCACCCAGTGGAGCCAGATCAACCAACTGACACCAGCCTCCTTTTTAAGCTTAATTCCCACTTTTTTGGTTTCACCATCTGGAG
The DNA here is from genome assembly GCF_000184155.1 of Fragaria vesca subsp. vesca. NCBI lineage: Eukaryota > Viridiplantae > Streptophyta > Magnoliopsida > Rosales > Rosaceae > Fragaria > Fragaria vesca. The sequence continues at coordinate 7,971,292 of NC_020491.1, forward strand.
CAAAAGTTCTGCCCTCGGCAAGTTAGCCTCCAACAAAATGACCCTGGTCTTGGCAGAACTTTCCTCACTTATCGCTATTGGCATCAGTCACTATCAGCTACTGATTGTTGATGAGCTACTAATGCAGAGCTGTACCTGTCTGTTGATACCGGTTGTTGTCAAATTGTGTTTTCTTAATGGGATTGCACAGAAGGCGTATCTGAAGGTCGTCTATGTATTATCCCTACTTGTGGCCATTGCCTTTTTGAGTTGAAATACAAGAATTAGAATAAGCCCCGATTGATATTTGTCTGTTCAGACTCGACAACTATATTAGATCTATTACCCTTTGCTCTATCACAAAAGTAGATGTTTGTCTATATATGGATGATATATATTGGGGAGTGAAATTTACACACCTCTTTTTATAATCCACATCTCTTTGCCCCACTTTTTATAAGAAAATGTTTAAATTATCCATGTTTAAATCTCTTCAAGTTGTCTAGAATAGACATTTTAGACATTTTCTTATAAAAAGTGAGGGCATGGGTGTGTGGATTGTAAAAAAAAGGTGTGTAAATTTCAGCCTCTTATATATTATCTTGCTCTATCACGACGGTAGATATTTGTTTCTATATACATTTGTTTCTAGCACTCTAACAATCTCATGGTTTGATTCTAGTATGGAAATTTGGAGTAGATGGAAATTTTAGTAGAAATAGATGCTTATAGCTTAGCAATGGCTCAAAAACATCTGATAGAAATCACTACTATTTTGCAGATATTATAACCTTGATAGTAGTGTAGTAGCATCACTCTGTCCAAGCTATGCTACTGCAGGGTCTGCGTTTTGCCAACAATGGTTAAACAAAGTACATGTGATTCTAAATGTGGCCATGCCTTATGATTAGGCTCCTTTGTGACACTAACTTCCAACACCTTGCCGCCCTCTCCATACCTAAAATGTTTAACTACTAATCCTTGGTTTCAGAATCAAATGGTCATTAAAAATGTCTCATTGTCTCCAATTAAACAATGGGTTAGTGGTATAAGGTACACAAAATGATACGGAAATCTGTGCTTTTTTGAGAGAGATATGTGTACGATTTTGAGTGCAATTTGCGGTGGAAGCATTGTGGTTTAGATTAGATGAACCTAAGTTAATTACTTACATTGCAAGCCTAGATTCTTTGATTATATAGGTTTAGATTTCTGTTAAATCTTGTCTGCATTTGTCGTTTTCGTTTCATTTCACCCAATTCTTCGTCAAATAGACAACAATGCAATGCCAGCCTATGATTTTCTTAAACAATTGGAGAAAGAATATGAGTGAAATTCTGATCGAGAATGTGGTACTTTTAATGATTGGGGAGGCAAGAAAGCATACGATTATTACGGCCTGTACATATTGTTCTCACAATAGACCAAAGAAAAATATAGAATTTGTGAGTTGTTCACCAAATTTGATACACGATCTTAAAATAGCAGAAGGACCCAGATTGCCACCACATGCAGATTTGCAGAGAAAATGTCATCAGCTAGTGTTATATATACAGATTACAACATTGTTGTCCTTCAGGGTTTGATTTCAACTGTGTGTGTTTCAAGACTTTTGCAAAACCATAATGGCTCAACCAGTGAGGTCTATTAGCTTGCCCTCTAGGCTAAACCCCATTTCCCAAAAGATTGAGTCTGAGTTAAACAAGTTAAGGACTTGTAGATCTTCAAGTCCTCTAGGGAGTGAGTCTCTTTTAATCAATTTGTCAGGTCTAGCAGAGCTGTTCAATTCCATTGAGGAACTGGTTCAATCTCAACTGACCCAACAAGTTCTTAACCACCAGCAGTGTAAAGCACTAGTGGAAGAGACACTGGAAGGGTCAGTTTGGTTGCTAGACACATGTGGCAATGCTAGAGACTTGCTCTTGACGATGAAGCAACAGGTTCAAGACCTACAATCCGCTTTACGTAGGAAGAAGTCGAGCATTGACAGCAGTGTTCATGCTTACCTTTGCGTTAGGAAGAAGGCAAAGAAGAATGTCGCAACGAGCCTCGGAGAATTGAAGAAGATGGAGACCAGATTTGGGTGTTTATTGCATCTGTTGGATGTAGACTACAATGTACTAGTTGTGATCAAATTGTTAAGAGAATTAAGTGCTCTCACGGTTTCTATGTTTCAGTCCCTATTTGTGTCTTTATCCATGCCAGTGACTACTAGGTGGTCACTGGTATCAAAACTGAAGGCTGTAACATTTGCGACAGCCTCGGAGAAAGAGCAGAAGGTTCACAATGAAGTTGGAACAGTTGATGTTGCTCTATGCTCACTACACAAGAGTGATGCCAAGATGGATGTGAAGAAGGTGCAGTTGAAATTGGAGACACTTGGTTGTAGTATAACTGGGCTTGAAGCTGGTTTGGAAAGACTGTTCAGATGCCTACTACAACATAGAGTGTCTCTTCTTAATCTCCTTACGCCATAATTAGTATAGTGATCACCAATCAGTCATGGCATCCACATTTTACAGGATAATACCATGTTCATCAAGAACCATTTTGTATAGATATTCAACAATTCATTGAATAGATATTGTTTATTTATTTTAGTGAGAGTTCTCTAAACTTCCCAATGTCAATTCTGTAAAATCAAGAAAGTTTAATTAGGGAACTCTCACTTTTATTGGGAAGTTAGATAGTAATGGTTGTGTTTTTCGATCGAGAAATAATGAGGGTTAAACTTTCTTGATTTAAGATTTTAAATATCCCATGTCGACTCTTTAAAAATTATTTCATTCATGTAGGTATTGAAGAAAAACCAGCAGTACCAATTGGTTGTTGTAGAAATCAGCAAAGGTCTTTACTCTCTCGGCAGTACAGCACAGAAGCTAGCTAGGTTCATGTTTTTTTTTTTTTTTTTTTGAGAAAGCTAGCTAGGTTATGTTCATCCCAAAGCCTAGCTAAGAGGGGTGTATTGTATTTGGATTTATACAGACTTATTTTAATTAACTGACTTTTTGAAAAGTCTACAGACTCTTTGAAAAGTTCATAGACTTTCACTGATTTCTTAAAATCATCGATTTTTAATCACAAACTTTTACTAATTTCTGAAATCTACAGATTTCATATGAATGACTTATGTAGATTTCTCAATACTTACAGAGTTACAAGAAAAAAAAAAGATAAAGATGCAATGACAAACACATAATGACACCGATTATAAGTTTAGTGCTCATCTATTTAATTTCGATGCATACAGTTGTAATATTTGATTGAAATACATAAACATAAACATAGGTAACAAAAAAAATTATATTAACTTAACAACACGCATATTTGTACATAAACCAAAGACACATGTTCTAAAGTGGGACATTAAATGTTCACAAGTTTAATTTATGTACGCAAATATAATAATATATGATCATGTGGTTCTAATATCAAGAGTTAGTAGATAATATTTAGGTTATTGAGAGTTCCAAGCATTACAATTAAAAGACAACAAAATGTTAATATTCAAAAAACATTGAAAAGAATGGGTAGAATAG
>NC_020491.1:7974829-8011233 GCF_000184155.1 Fragaria vesca subsp. vesca
AGTTTCGTGTGTGTAATTTACACTACAAAGTTTACAATTATCCATGAGTTATTAATTCCATAAGTATGAATGATATTTTGAATACATCTGAACTTCTATTCATTTTAAAAAGTCTTAATTGAATACCCCTGAACTTTGGTGGAATTCATAATGATTTTTTAAAATCTAGTTGAATACACCCAAACTTTGATTGATTTTTAAAAGTCTGTATTGAATACACCTAGACTTTTAAATTCCATAGACTTCTTTAAAACTTCCATTAATTCCATATACAATACACCTCCCTAAGTACCTATTGAGAAACTGAGACCAACACGAGGCAAACGATGGCCCAAAGAAAGAGTTACTGGGCTCTTGGACCCAAGTAAAGCCCTAATCAGAGGCCCACGACTCATGAATGGGTTTCCATGCAGTAGGAGAACCGATATCACAATCTTCTATATCCTAGTCCTCGTCGGTATCAGCATGAATCTTCTATATGGTAGGGTATAAAGCTATCATATATGTCAGACAAAATCCCAGTGCCACTATATATCTCATCGTTCTTTCAACATATATGATAGGCTTACCTCTAGGTGAGTGGATACGATGGACAATCTTCCTATGGATATTATAGAGAACATAGGAAAATGCTTGAATACTAATACCGATGTTTCAGTATTCCGTGCTGTCTGCAAATCATGGCGGTCATCTATTCCTGCCTCTCAGATCAAGTCTCCCATCAGAGTTTGCATCGAGTATAAAGGAAAAAAGGTCTTGAATCTCATCGAGAGCGTGGTATATGGTCTTGTAAAACCACCTCCCAATTCAAATATTGCTTCGTCTAAGTCGTGTAGTTTCGTTGTTAAGGTCCGAGAATCAGATCAAGAAAATCGTGTGTTTAGGGTACATCCACTCTCCTCTTTGCCGTGTCCCCCTGCATTAAACTGGCTGGATTTTAAGGTTTTGGAATTAGGAAAATCTCTAGGTGACCCTAATTTTCGTCTTTTTAGAGCCGCTATATCGTCCAATCCTGATTGGCCTGCAGTCATGGTGGTTGCCTATTCAAACTTATACTGCTGCAAATTAGGTGCCGGTGCATGTAAGCATGTTGAGATTGAAAAGTGCAGCTTAGTAAATAAAGATGGTATCTCTGAGTTGCATTGCTGGAGAGATGTTGTATTTTATAAGGGCGTGTTCTATGCTGTTAGTCTGGATGATACAACTATAGCTATTGATTCTTCTTTGGAGATAAAATTGGTTAAGTCCTCTCCTGGCTCTCCAGTGGGTAGAAAACCGGAATTTACCTGGGGTATGTATTTGGTGGAATCACTGGGGAGCTACTATTAGTTATCAAATATATGAGTTTCGATTCTAGAACTCAGAGTCCTGCAGTTCCACGTTCATTCGTTGTTTACAAGTTGAACGCACCCGAAATGCAATGGGTTCTGATGAGGAGCTTGAATGATGGAATAATCTTTGTGGGTGATCGTCATTTTGATGATGGTTGCTTTGCTGCTCCTGCTCAAGATTTTCCTGGTTTTCATGAGAATCACATCTACTTCTCCCACAAATTATGGTTCGGCGATCTTAAAATGGAAGGATCCTTGCCGTATTCATCAGATGAATTTGAAGATATATGATGTTGTAAACTCTTGTGTCTAGCTAGCTCGTCATCAAATTGGCATGATGAGATCTCTTAAAAAAGTTGCCAGTGATTACCTTCTGCCTAGATCGAAGATTAAGTTTCACTAGCTATCTGTATGTTTTGTGGATCTAGCTACTTAGTATCCCTAGCTCATCTAGGAGATCACTCAAATACGTACTGATTGTCTGATTCTGTTGGCCTTGAATTTCTTTTTGCAAGGATATCGTATTAGTCTTAATCCCTAATTTAATTTCCTATTAACAAATGTGATTGATGACCCTTAATTTGTTAAGCTCGATTTCTCTATCCAGATTCCAGACTCCCCCTCAATGACAGGTCAACTAGGTAGCTGACCCGTTGAACGCGACCATACATGCTTCAAGGTCAATATTATTAGGGTTTTGCATCGCCTCACATGTGATTATTCACCTAGCTAGCTTAATTAGGGTTTAATTATTATATATTTTCATGGCCTTATGGGGCGGCATTAGCCTTGATGAAGTTGATTAATTGGTCTAGTCGTCTATGCGTAAACAGCGTGGACCTGTCCCATGACTTTAGTGGATCAATATTTGTTTCACTTGCGAAACATATATGTTGGAGAAATTTTAAATACACACCTCTAATCTCTTAATACACATCTTTATTATTTTATGTTTTTATTGATATTTTATAGGTAAGCTAAATGACTAAAATATACATCTATTATTAAAAAAAAAAATCGCGCTAGAAGTATTCTTTCCAACGTCTTCTACCATAAAATCGTCGAAATCACGTCTTCTCCTCTAACTCCAACTCTTCTTCACAATTCATTTGGGTTGTCTTTTTAATTTTTTTTTTTTTATTATCCGTATCAGCTTTAGTTTGATCTTACAGATCATATTATCAAGTACTGCATCTTTATCAGCTTTAGTTTGATCTTGGAGATCATATTGTCAAGTACTGCAGCATCTTTATCATGACATGTTTTATCGAATAACTAGCTATCTATGTTTAATAGCTACTGCACTTCTACAATTGTATTAGCTTGTGAATTTTGAAAAATTGTATTGGTGATTTGGAGTTGATGAGATATAACAATAATCATTTGATTATAAATTGAACGATGATAACCAAAAATTTCTAGCAAAAATTAGATGAAATAATATGTAAAAAGAGGTACCAAATAGTAAATATCAATTAATTATATTAAATAACGGAATATTTCATAAATTAAGGGCATTTTAGGCAGTTTGTGATGTGTATTATGTATAATACTAAAATGAAAAACTTGATAGGTGGTGTATTAAGTAAGAAGTGTGTATTAAGATATTAGGGGTGTGTATTTAAAATTTCTCTATATGTTATTATTGATCCCCATATGTTTTATTATTAGAATTTACAGTTTGGGAAATTGAGTAAGGATCAATATTGAAAGTTTGAAACTAGCTAGCTGGTGCAGCAGAAGAGAGAATATGACCTTAACTATATATAACTGCATATATAGGAGGACGATTAATTTGATTAGTTTATATATCTTCATAGCTAGGCAGATTGTTTTTTTAACTTTTCAGCATGATGAACCGGCAGTACGTTATATTAAGTTCTGCATTTACTGCAATTTCCGGCCCATAGGCTGTCGGAGACAAGAAGAAACTGATCATGTTCCTCACAGAAGACGAACATGTGATGCGCCAAATCTGTGTTCTTGCTACTTGCTCTTCTTGTGTTTTGGTTTCATTAGATAGAATATTATCAAGACATCCTTTGTCACATGAGTGTTAAAGAAAATGATAGAAATGATTCTTTTACAATACTTGCATCACATATACAATCCTTAAGGTAAATAAGATCAATAAGTTGTCGTCGATCACGTACCTAGGTCTTCAATATGATATCATATGCATAAGTATGCAAATCACAAATCATTTATCTTCAATTCCAGTATATCTTCCATCAATAGCTGTAACACGTCCACCATTCAAGCAGCTGGAGAAAACTGCAATTTCCAATGCATGCATGAATATATATGGAGGAATACATATCTTCTGCCATATTGCCTCCTTGTCTCTCCAAAGAACACCAATTAACATCATCATGCATGACACAAATGTCAGATACTTTCATAATTCATTGCCAATGCATATGAAAATTCTGCAAATCTGTAATAATAGATGATTAGATATACATATGTATCACGTAGTATGAATATATACAAGTCTATAACCCACACAGACATATCGTCTATGAAATTATTATATCAGTTCCTGGCCTAGAATTCATGGCCATCAATAGTACACAGCACCTATCCAATAGTGCTCGGCAATACCTCTCAGCTGGGTTCTTTGAATGATGATGAAATAGAAATACGCAGACTCGACAGTACTCCTGACTCACTGATGATATGGATTCGATCATTGAAATAATTTTTAAGTTATTGGCTGCACTCAGACAGCCATTCATTAAACATTTGTATATGTTACGTACGTCAATGATTTAAGATATGATTATTTAGTTAGTGTGAAGAACATTTATATAACTGATTAATAATAGGGAAGGAATTAATCATGAAATGATCATGCATGAACTCATCAAGTAATCATCAAGCAAGTTGGGGAATTAAGAAAAGGCCATACAATACAACAAGCCTAGCTATGCAGGCCGTTGTTCACGTTTTCAAGAATATATTCGGAGATACATAATGCATTCCAATTAATCAGTTCTCAAATCTACGCCATTGATTCTTAGCTCATGCCAATTGGAGTTTAGAAAAAGGAAAAATAAGGTCTTTTTGTCGTTTCTGTTGGCTAAAACCTAAGTTGCAGAGTACGTCTCATGTTCAGAGTGAACGACGACTCATTGCATGGGAAAATTCTAGTATACCATATGGTATAACATGTCTCACAAAATGTGTGGTTATCATTGATTGAAAAAGCAACCAAATGACTATATATGTAATGACCACTTACCCCTTCAAAAGTCCTTATGTATCACACAATTAGACACATTTGCAATATGTATGTCATACCATATGGTACGGGAGACAAACCACATTGCATGTACGAGTAATTAAGATTTTGCTCGAATATGAAAAAGATTATCAAGTCTTTCTTTTTTTTCTTCTTCGTTTTTGTTGAAAACATGCGTCGTGTTTGTATAAAATCAGTATAAGATTGATGGAGTGTTTGAAGGATACATCAATGTTACATTTAGATCATCTTTGTGGTCAAGAACTCAGACGGGAGCTGATCACCCTTCTCCAAAAAAAAAAAAACTTGGCCTTGTAGTTCAATAAAACTGGTGATGATGATGTGCAAGGAGCTTGTTCGTTCTTGAACTTTCATGGTACTAATTTTGTACATGGAATAATTTGAAATGAGGATTGAATCAAGTTCAATCTATTAATTTTTTTTTTTTTTTTTTAGTAGCAGAGCGAGAGCACTTTAGATTGTATCTATCGATCTTGGATCTTTTGGATAGGGTTTTCTCATGGATACAAGTACATTAAAAGAAAGTAAATTAGAAGCTAATATAAGACACATATATGATTCAGAAACTAGGGTATCATTTGTATTAATTTAACTGTGTATCTATACATATCACAAATTTCTCTCAAGAAAGTTGTAATCTCAAAGGAAATCCTTATAAAATGCGGATGCCTTTGATGATTTTCAGACAAAAATAATGGCGTTTAAATCCCACAAATTATTGTGAGATTATGTTCAATAGAGAAGCTCTTGTTTTGATCAAGCGCCTAAATACGCTTTCCAGACCACTCTCGAGGCCTTCAATGCAGACTTCCAAAGCCTCCAATTTCTTACGTGCAATTCGAATCTTCTCAACTTCAGCAGATTTGCATAGCGAGGATAGAGCAGAATCCACACCATCCAACTCATGCCCGTTAATGTCTGTCTGAGATTCACATGCTACGACTCCTTTGTGCATCAACTTTGAAACCAAAGACCACCTGTTTGACTTGGAAACTGGAACTGCCAAGAACACCAAGAGGGATTGGAAGATGGACATGTTCTTTGCACAAACTTGTCGAAGAACCCTAATCACTGCGACTAGATGCAGATCTTGCTCTAGAGGTTGTGATACAATCATGTTGTCTGCTTGCTTCAACTGTGAGATTAATTTCTTGGCATCCTTCTTCATTTTCTTGCTGAAGCTAGTGTAGTTGGCGATGCTGGTTTCAATGCTCGAGTCTCCCTTTCGTCTTCTAAGAGCAGATTGAAGAGCAAAGACATGTTCTTTGACTTGTAACATGAAATCCCTTGTGATTCCACATATGTCTAGAAGTTTCACTGATCCATCCAACAACTCATCCATGCATTTCTCTTGTTGGTGTTGAGAGAGTAGCTGTTGGGTTGATGCCATTTGAAGAAGATCATCAACACAATCATATAGCTCTTCAAGACCACATAGACCTCTGCAGATTGAGTCGGATGTTGAAGCAGATGAAGTAGTGGACTCCCATGATTGTAGTCTGCTGAGCTCTTCTTCAACTCTGGCAGTTGTTGGGTGAGACCTTGTAGGCAAGCTGATTGATCTGAGTTGGTACTTGGCTGCCATGATGAAATGCTCGAGTGAAGTTTTTTAAGGCTTTTAGCTTTGTTTTCACAAGAGCTGAATATTGAGTTGCTTGGTCTCAACATTTGCAGAGTTGGGTATAAATAGGAACACACAAAGAGATCAAAGGAGAGAGAGATAGAGCATGTGGAGCCAGAGTGGGCATTGCTAATTGGGAGAAGAACACATTGTCACTCATTGGGTAACACTGCAGCAATAATTGCTCTTTGTTTAACCCTAAATGGTCTTGCATTGGGCATGAGGTGTCTGCAGAATCTGGTGATGGGTAGCATTGGTTAGGGCAATAGACTCAAGAGTCATCACCAGCTTCGCCTCCCTTGGTGCCACATTAGCCCTTCATTATCATTTTTTAACTTGTGGCAGACCAATCCTCCAACAGCTGGCCTTGTCTGGGTTGTCTCAATTTTGAAGAAGCTATATAGCTTCAACCCTAGAATTGCCCCTGCAGCAAGCAAAAGGATCCAAAATATATCATTGAGATCTAGATCCAGTATTGGAGAGTATTGTGAAAATGTAGCATATACCAATTGTATACTCGGTGGTTAGAATGCCAAGATCAACATGGTCGATCATATTGCAATTCTTAACGTTATTAAAATGTGCATGATTTGCTTTGTAGTACTGGTGTCTCCATTTTAAATTTGCCAAAGGTGACCAAAATGTTTCATGTGTTAAAGGAGCTATGAGCGTACGTATATATGTTGCTGCTTCTGAAGACGCGTGTGTGCATTTGAGACAGGTGTTCTATATGCTTCACTCTTTTAGTCTGAGTCATTTCTTTCTCTAATTAATTAACTCGGTCATTTCACCAAATTATTGGAGTAGTATGTACTTAATTATTTACTCGAATTAATACATTCTCAGTCATTTTACCAAATTATTGGAGCAGTATTTTCTGTTGAAATTACTTGTAGGCATGTGGATGTGCCTAGAAATTAAGGTGGTACTGAGTCTCTTTTTTTTTTTGATAAATGGACGTTAGCTATTGAGGTATTGAGTCTCTCTTGATTCCATATAAGTTATGATATATTGATTTTTAAGGAAAATATAACTACGAAGTTAAACTATATTCATCTGAAATCAAATAAGAAGTTAGACATTGTTCTTGGAAAATAAGTGGAACTTTGATAATCCGGCTAAAACCAATAGGAGTTTCTCATGTACATAGGCACTAAGCATGCATGTACTTAGCTGTTAACGCACACAACATGACATTTAATTTAAACAATGACCTAGAATCCTAATTATATGGTATATTTGGACCAATAGGCTAGGAACTGCATAGATGATCAATAATATACGTTACCAAATTAAGTTTAATTAATTAGTAGTGTTTTGGGTTTAATAATGGCATTTAGAAAAAGCTATATATATATATATATATTAAGAAAGGACCAAAACAATCCATATCATGAGTTCATGACCTTACATAATTGCGCGCAATTGATGAGGCTCTAATTGAAGTTTAGAGTATTGTAACCTAACATGACATGGCATGGGTTTAGTTTAATATCGATCCTTCAATGATTGTGGAGGCATATTCTATGGAAATGGGGTTACTTGTCCCTCGTATATATATTGTAAACCTTCTCACATAAAATCAGTCTTATATATAAAAAGTTCTTGGATTCTTGCTTACCCAAAAAACCTAAGGACATAAGATTAGATATATACAGACTCTCATCCAAAACATTATTGAGAGCACGTTTAAGAATATAGAAATGACTATTGAGTTAACGATCATGATCATAATGTGGTGCATGCTTATGCAAACAAAAGAACCTGTATAATTCCTTGTGTGTGTGTTTTTTTTTTTCCCGTGAACATGGTCACTCCACATGAATAAATTGATAATGATGTTTCTTTGATTGTTAATCAAGCACAGTTTAAGGACTGCAAGGATCATTTGCATGCATGTGTCTAGTACTAGTATATTAGTTCTCTTGTTTTCCTCAATTTAAATAAAAACTAGTTGAAGTGGGTCGACGACACTGTTCATCACGGTCAGAATTCGATCATATATGCTTCGTCGCCTGCGGCATTTGATATATGAATTCTGCAGTTCTGCAAATTATACATGTATTATGGGACGGCAAAGTTAGGGTAGTCGATCTGTATCTTATTCGAAGTTGAATCTATATTAGTCTGGCCGGGTCTAGGCAACGTGGACCGTCCATGACTTCACAATACTTTAGAGTAAATATTCTTTTCTGTCTACTTGGAGAATATTTCTTATACGACTTAATTTAATTAAGCTTGCAGCCTTTATCATAGGGTTACTGAAAGGTTGAGACTAGAGATCAATTTGATAGTCGATCTCTTATTCTCTGTTAATGAGCTAGTGGCAATTAAGTTTTGTGGGTTGCTGCAGAAGAGAATGTGATCTTAGTTGATACTGTTCGATCATATCATATAGGGTTAACTGCAATAATATTCCTACAATTGGGATGATGAAGATGCATGCATATATACAGATTCGTTAGTTTTAGGTACATTTCCAAGACAATGTACTGCCTACTGTCCCATGCATATATATAACATGATCGACCAATTAAGCTCACGATGCAGAAAGTTAATCTGCTTGCCAAGATTAGTATAGCCATGCCAGTAGTAGGAGGGAGACAAGATCGAAGAATCATGTATATATTTGTCTCCATGGATACAAAATGAGCATGTGTGCACCATTTTCATTCTGTTCTTGCTAGCCGGTTAAGTTTCTTCAGGTTTATTTGGTCTGATGGGCATGGGGGTTCAGTTAATTTTCCTTCTGGCAAGAAGTTATAGCTGAAAGCCGCCCACCCTTGCTCTATATTTGGGTCTTTATACTTCTTTCACTACTCGAGGTATTATGTAGCATCCCATTTCCAAGTATTGTATATAATAGAGCAAGAGAGGGAGAGGAATATCTACATGCTGCATGCCTTGATCGATGCCTCCTTGTCTCCCGAAAAACCCAAACACCATCATCTTGACGATGACAGACACCCTCCATATATTACTGATATCATCGAACAGTGTCACTAGCTCTGCCTTATATCTTACTTGTAGTAGCTAGTATATTGTATTAGTGAACCAAACAAGAGTAATTATATACACGTCGATATATATACTCATATATATACCCATGCCGGCCAGCTAGCTCATTTTGGTCCTTTGATTTATATAAAGGGGCCGGTAACTGATCGATCGAGTTAGCGAGGAGCAGCAGTAGTGCTGCTATATGCGTGATGCAGTGCAGGCCCTGGCTTGTGCCTTAATTACCAGTTGTTCACGTTTTAAAGAATATGCTAGCTAGCTAGCTGCGCGCAGCATGCATCATGCATGATATATAATTCATACCTATACATGTAACAATTATAAAACCTACGCCACTGATGATCTCATCTAATGCCACCGGCCGATTGGGAATAAAGAAAGAGTCCTTGTCGTATATGTCGGCCTGAAATGTGTGAAGGCCGGGGATCTCATCAGATAACCAGTAACAATGCCTAGTTGGGTGTGCTTCCTAACTTAGGTTCGAATCACGATACTATTAAAAGTGACCAAAGAAAGGGCTGCAATTCCTTGCTGGCTGTCCGGGCCCCCAACAGATTGGGCCTAGGAAGTCTTTGAAATACCGTGATCTTGAATTAAAAAAACTACTAGTAACACTGCCATGCATATGGATCACATGTATGTATGCGTGGAATGAATTATGGAGTTAATTCCCATGCATGTCGAAAGGTGTCTAAATTTTCCACAATATTAGGGGGCCGAAAATAAATTATGGAGTACATTCCCATGATCAAACATTTTATTAAGAAATCTACCTCTGCATGATCAATATATCTAAATTATGAACATATTACAAGCACAACCACGACTGATACAAGGTGTTAGTGATTGTCAGTTGTGGATTAATTGATTAGGATTAATTATTAATTGATTAGGATTAATTCATAAATACAATTAGGAGTATGAATGATCATCATATCAGTCATATGTACGTACTGCTACGATTCTTAATTACTCGCGCCATGTAGTACCGTACATATCGATCTCGTAAGAGATAAGACAGATATTAGGATGAACGAGATAAGACAGATATTAGGATGAACTGGGGAGGAACTAATGGTATAAGGTTTTAAGCTAAGACAAACCAACATACAATAAACGTAAAATACAAAAAGGGACAAACGGATGACGGGCCAAACATCAACTAATTGAACGGAGGACATATACAAGCATGCATTTAACTAATTTACATCAATCATTTTGCGATTATAAGAAGTTCTCTTAATTATAACTCGTGTGAAGAGTTTTATACATCCAGATACAACAACGTTGTCGGTTTAACATGTCGTTCCACAACGATAACCAATATGATATGAAGTTTATTAATGATCTTGTTACGACAATTTGACATATACCTATAGCCGATGAGGTAATTATACCAAGTCCAATATTAGCGAGACCCTAAGGACCTAATTAAACATGGTCTTAGAACAAGTCCACCATCTGGGTCTTTGTTGGGAATATTTAGGTCATAGGTGAGACATTAGTCTTCACATGGCAGTGATTTTAGGCTGCAATTTCCACAAGCCTAGGTCACATTTCGGAGCTTGGGGTGGACTTGCTTTTAAATACAAAACATGATGGAACATGTAAAGAATGTACATAGGAGGGAAAAACATGTAGTCGAGTCTTCCACAATTTTAATCTTACTTCCTTTCTCCTCAAGTAAACCGAGTAATTTATACATCCCCACAAATTTGGTCACGATATACACTTCTAATAACCAATTCCAAATTCCAATTCACTACTTCATCAGTTATCCCGCTCCAATGATTTGGAGGAAATGACTCAAATGGGAGAGCCAAGCAGAGAGCACCACCTGTCTATTCCCACGTTATATATATTCACTAAAGAACTGCTACTCCAAATCTCCAAGGATTTTCTCGCCAAAAAAAAAAAAAAAAAAAATCTCCAAGGATTTGGTGAAATGACCAAGTTCATGAAAACCAAGCAGAAAGTAGTTATTTCGGTAAAGAAAGAAATAACTAGACTGCAATGATTTGATGAAATGACATAAATAAGCTAATCCAGTAAAGAAAGACTGCTCCAATGATTTGAGGAAAGGACTCATATGATAGAGCAAAGCAGAGAGCACCACCTGTCCTAATCACTCCAAATACACGCGTCTGTGTAAGCAGCAATCTACGCTTCACAGCTCCTCTACACATAGAACATTTAGGTCAATCTTTACCAGATTCTAAAGGCCGACCTGAATAGTACAAACAACTCGTGCACACATTAGAATATGGAGGAGTTGATCGATATTGGCATTCTAACGACCATGCATTCTAGGGCTATCTAAATTTTCTTACTAATATCCCTATCCCTAGACAATACAGATCTGGATCTCAATCTTACTTGTTTAATGCAAATTTTCGAGTGTTGAAGCTACCCTCTTCAAAAGTGAGACAACCCAGACAAGTACAGCTATGGGAGGATTGGTCTGCCACAATTTTATACAAGAACATGAAGGGCTAATGTGGCACAAGCGGAGGCAAAGTTGGTGATGACTCTTGAGGCTAATTCCTCAACCAATGCTACACATCACAAGATTCTGCAGACACCTCATACGGAGTCATACCCAACGCAAGACCATCTAATCCTAAAAATATTGCAAATTATTGGTTCCATGTTGCCCAATAAGTGACAGTGTATCCTTCTCCCAAGGAATGCCCACTCTGGTTCCACATGCCTTCTTTCTCTCTAATCCTTAATCTCTCTGTGTGTTCCTATATATACCCAACTCCTCAATGTTGAGAGCAAAGCATCTCAAACCTGAAAACAAAGCAAAACAGCCTTAAAAACCACTGAGAATTTTGAAAAATCATGGCAGCCAAGTACCATGTCAGATCAATCAGCTTGCCTACAAGGTCTCACCCAACAACTGTTAGAGTTGAGGAAGAGCTCGGCAGGCTACAATCATGGGAGTCGACTTCATCTGCTTCAACATCCGACTCAATCTTGAGAGGTCTATCTGGTCTTGAAGAGTTGTATGATTGTGTTGATGATCTTCTCCAAATGGCATCAACCCAACAGCTACTCTCTCAACACCAACAAGAGAAATGCATGGATGAGTTGTTGGATGGATCAGTGAAGCTTCTAGACATATGTGGAATCACAAGGGATTTCATGTTACAAGTCAAAGAACATGTCTTTGCTCTTCAATCTGCTCTTAGAAGAAGAAAGGGAGACTCGAGCATTGAAACCAGCATCGCCAGCTACACTAGCTTCAGCAAGAAAATGAAGAAGGATGCCAAGAAATTGATCTCACAATTGAAACAAGCAGACAGCAAGATTGTATCATCACAATCTCTGGAGCAAGATCAGCATCTCGCTGCAGTGATTAGGGTTCTTCGACAAGTTTGTGCAAAGAACATGTCCATCTTCCAATCCCTCTTGGTGTTCTTGGCAGTTCCAGTTTCCAAGTCAAACAGGTGGTCTTTGGTGTCAAAGTTGATGCACAAAGGAGTCGTAGCATGTGAAACTCAAGTAAACATTAACGGGCATGAATTGGATGGTGTGGATTCTGTTCTATCCTCACTATGCAAATCTGCTGAAGTTGAGAAGATTCAAAGTGCACAGAAGAAATTGGAGGCTTTGGAAGTCTGCATTGAAGGCCTCGAGAGTGGTCTGGAAAGCGTATTCAAGCGCTTGATCAAAACAAGAGCCTCCCTTTTGAACATAATCTCACAATGATTTGTGGGATTATCCAAAGGCCATTATTTAGTCTCAAAATTATCCAAGGCGTCCACATTTTATTAGGATTTCCTTTGAGATTACAATTTTTTGAGATATGTATAGCTATACAATGAAATACAATGGATGCCCAAGTTTCTGAACAACATCTGATGTTTCTTTTATTGTCTTCTACATTCATTCATTTGATCGATTTGTATCCAAGAGAAAACCCTAACAAAATCAAGATCAAATCAAACGCATTGCTAAAGAAACTTGTGCGCGAAGAAACAGAATACTCAGCAAGGAACAGCAAAATCGATAGTTTTAGAACTGGATTTGATTTTTAGAACTGAATGGAAAATTCTACAATAAGTTAATCAATTCTGTCATAAAGTTGTAATATGAGTCCTTAAAATTGTAAAAATTTAATTACAATATTAGTACTTATGTGTCGTTAAAGTGGTAAAATATGTGTTTAATGTGATAATTGAGTTTTCAAATTGATAAAAGAAAAGTTGTTACAACTTTGAAGACTCAATTACCATTTTAACGACATATTAGGTCGACTAATATTGTAACTAAAATTTTACAACTTTAAAGACTCACATTCCAACTTTCCCGAACTAGCTTTGATTTTTTTTTTTTTTTGTGTGATGAAATGCAGGTCTATTAATCAAGGCACATGACCAAAAAAGAGCAAGCTAGGGACACAGCCCGGAGCAAACAAAGTCTGCAAACATGATTTTCATAGTCATATGCCAAAACAAGCAAGACCAGAGAAATCAAAGAAATGATTCAATCCATATTTCAAATCCCTCTACGGATGGATTCTTTACTAATGTTCCGAAATTGATCACTTTATCTTTGCATACTATTAAACTAAAGCCTATCCTTATCCATCAATAATTGGATCCACTTCATATAAAAGATCTTAGCAGGCCTTCTTGATACTCGATCATATGTAGACATTTTAACAATCCAAATATCTGCAAATGTCCTCCACTTACTCTCTGTATTGGTTTTCATCGAAAAAAAAAAAAAAAATCTCTTTACTGGTTTCCAATAAAGAAGTTCTAATATATTTCAGGTTTGGCATTCCTTTCTGCCTAACCTTGTTCAACAAGGTTCATATCCACTTCATCTCAGATCCTAGTGTTTTCCGTATATTCATATGTAGATACTAAAATTACAATACTGATCGAATTCCAGCGAATATACTCGTTACCATGATATTCTTCAATGGGCAAATGCAAATAAATCTGCCTCTCACAATCACTTCGTCACATCATTCTTGTAATATTATTGAATAAAAAGAAACAAAAAGCAGCCATGCATGCCTTATACTTTTCATTAAAATTCAAAAATAAAGACAAGAATAACATATTGGTTGATCATATTTCAACTTCACAACTACCAGCCCGGTCTCACTTTCCTGCATTTATCTGTAAATTTTCTTTTGTTCTTTGCTAACCACCTTCTTCAATGGAGTGATCATCAATCATATGGCCCAAAAATTCATATAATTGACAAAATTTCAATTATCCCATGATATAAATGTCACATTCATTTTCCTTATAAATTTGATGTTACTATTCTAGAATTTGGATGTCCACGTACGCGGAGCTGCTAAAGGGGACTTGGGAGAGAAGCTCAATTATTTTATGCTAATCAACCTTTACTCTAACATTAAGCTTGCTGATAAATGTGATAGAATAGTATGGTTTAATAATTTACTTTGTCTCTTTCCTAAGTAAAGGTACTCCATGAAACGAATTTTGTAGACTTTCAAGTGATACGAATCTTAACCCCCTCTGATTTTGGCTCATATTAAGCAATCCTAACAACTTTTAAGCAAGTCTAATGGTAGTTAATTTGTCCTTGCACATATGCTTTTATAAACTTGCTTTTCAATAGTGAACGACTAATCCTAACTTGCCTCATGCACTGCGTCATAGTTTAATAACTTCATATCAGTAACGGCCAAATGCTTCTATTTGAACCTTCTCCAGAAGCTTTGATATAAATTTACAATAAGTTTTAGTTTAATAGCTGAGTTGGCTTGTTTTGTGAGTAGCGTATTTGCTAAAAACACTCCTATAAAATGAACGAAAGAATAAAGTTGCTCTAACAGCCGGTTTAATTAGCAAGTAATTGTACTTCAGATTAGCAGCTATTTTCCTAAATAAACTTTCATTAGAAGAAATGGGGAAGTGTTCTATCACTTCTATGAGCAAGCAGCATTGAAGCACATATGAAGTACTCATAAAACAGAAATGTTAAGTTAATAGTTAATACATTAGCAAATGACATATCAAACGAACAATTAGCTACCAAAATGTGCCACAAGTTAATACATAGAATCTCTTTTTCTTACGGCCAAAGTAAGAAGAAAATTAAGGAAAGTCCAGAGAACAAGACACTTGATCAAGCAAGAAACATATTACACTAGTACCAGATTACAAACATATCAATCAATCAAGTACTAACTAAACCGACTAGGTTTAATGCCATTTGGAAGGTTGCAAGACCAAAGGGAACATAACAGAGACATGCTCACTCGTGCAACCCATTATATGTATGAAAATGAAATACTAGTCCCCATTCCCAACCGAATTCCAGAAACGAATATAAAAACACAGTTTCAAGTCTTCAAGATCTTTCCGTGGATATTGTCAAAGCTTCTCCATCCAAAGAGCTTTGGATTTTGGAATGCCCCATTCTTTAGCTTACCGCCAACTTCCATAAATTAGACCAACAATGGCGGTGCCGGTGGTTCATGAAAGGAAGATAAAGCGAGAAAATGCCAAATGCATCTGGCTTTTGATCCCAAAAGCAAATACCCAAATTTTCTTTTTGATAAAAAACAAATACCCAATTTTTTCCTTTTTTATTAGAAACAAAAACACTATTTGGAGATAGCACCTCACCCAAACAACTACATGAAATTAAGGTCCATATACAAAATTGGAGTCTTTGTTTTGTTTAGTAGGTGTAAGAAGTGACAACATAAAATAGCTCCACATCGCCTTCACATGTTGATCACATTGACATAAGCACCCCAAAAGATGCTCTCGGTCTCCTAAAGACGAAGTCACATAGGTATACGAGTACATATATGTCAATACTAGAACCCAATTCACATTCTCAAATCTCAACTCCAAAGTTCATATCTTTGATCTTTCTATGATGAGAAGAGCAACAATGGCTTCTTTCTCTCCAAAACCCACAAAGCGCTACAATGTCAGATCCATTAGTATGCCCACCAGATCACATCCCACCACAGTCAGAATTGAAGAACAGCTCAACAAGCTCAAGTCTTGGGAGGCAACTTCAACATCTTCATCTTCATCTTCATCAATTTGTTCAAAGGCGGGTTCACTATGCAAAGGACTAAGCGGCCTCAAAGATTTGTACACTTGCATTGAGGAGCTTCTTCAGCTACCATTGACACAAAAGGCTCTAGCTTTGCACCAGAACGAGAAATGGGTGGAAGAATTGCTTGATGGTTCTGTCAAGTACTTGGATGTATGTGGCAACACAAGGGATGCCATTTTGACAATGAAGGAAAGCGTTCGAGAACTTGAATCTGCGCTTCGAAGAAGACTGGTTGGAGATTCAAACCTGGAAGACAGTGTCAATGCATATGTAAGCTTCAGAAAAAAGATGAAGAAGGAAGTTGTGAAGGTTTTGGCAGCAATGAAGCAAATGGATCAGAAACATGAGGCCTTTCCTTTGGATCTAGATAACCATCTCGCCGCGGTGGTGAGGGTGCTTAGAGAGGCAAGTTTGATCACCAGCTCAATTTTGCAGTCACTACTTGTCTTCCTTTCCACACCAGTTTTGAAGGCAAGGGCCAGCAGATGGTCTTTGGTTTCAATATTGGTGCAAAAAGGAGTACTGGCGTGTGAGAATTCCGGACACAAAAACATGAATGAGATGGAAAGTGTGGATATTGCAATTAGCAATCTGTTTGTGGATAATGCAAGTGAAGATGTTGAAGCTGAGAAGATTGAATCTGCACAAAGAAAGTTGGAGATTTTGGATGAAAGCATAGAAGGCCTTGAAGATGGGTTGGACGGCTTGTTTAGGCTCTTGATTCACACTAGAGTTTCTTTCCTAAACATACTTTCTCATTAGGTTCATGGTCATATCTGGTTTGATTTTGTATCCGAATTTTACAGGATCTGCATGTATATTGTTGCTTCTCATCTTTTCCGGATTGTGCATTATGTACATGTATCTCAATGCATCACGGGTTAAAATCTGAATCCTTAAGTTTCCACCCCTACTTCATTGAGTCTTGTGTTCTCCTTTTATTTTTATTTTTTATCTTATAGTTGCATGAATATGAATATGCCTGATAACCTAGATGAACTAATCACCTTACTCACAGATATAAAAAAGTTTAGACTATGAAATCATGAGCATATTCCACAGATTTTCCTCGACCTCGCTTCAAATCCAGCACTTTTCTTTCAACCTCAAAAGCAGAAATTAAACTATTAACCCAATCTCTCAGAAAGCATGCACTTGCTTCTTTGCAGTAACACTGAGCAATGTTGCAACCCTTTTCATGAAAGCCAACGTCCAAGATTTCTTCTGCTTCAGAATCGACGTGTATCTTTCCTTCCACAACTAATATCAGAGACAAAAACAGAGAAAGAAAAAAAAGGCATCCAGATTTTCTAGATTCTAGTTTGGTCTTGAATGTTCAAGATCACATAGGTTCATGATTCTCTCCCACATTTTCCTACTCTTTCTGAATCAGCAGGGCATATATATTAGTTTGAGATATCTTGTCATTCTTGTGTGCTCCCTTCAATATTTGTTGCAGTTCATCTTTTGGTAATAGCAGAATCTTTGAGAGGGTTGCTTCCAAATATGTGAATCTTTTTTGCCACTTCTAGGTCAGTTCGATTCATATCTAAATCTGATAATTTGATATTCATATCAATCTAACATCCAAATCACTCTGAAAAAAGCAAACATTCTTTCTTATTTGCGTGAGATACACTCATATTTGTTTTATATATTTGATCTCAGAAAGAATCGGAATTTTAATCTCAGAAAAAATCCACTTGAAGATTACTTTCCTTATATTTGGACCTAGAATTGCTTATAAAATTCACACATATCAAACTGAAACCCAAAGCAAACAGAAGACTACTTCAACTCACACGTACTTTGTGTCAAGATTCCAAGAACAAGATGAAGTTTGGCCTCTCTTGTTTGCTTTCCGGATTTGACTCTTGCAAATGGTTCGTTTTAACAGAGAGGCAATTAGTCCTTTTCTAAATGATAGTTGTTTTCCATTTCTGTGATACTAACTGAGAATAAATGGTGTGTAACAGTAAAATTGCATTAAACATGGTACTGGCTAGAATTAAGGTTGTCCGGAACGACAGACTGACAAAGGATAAACAGATGAGGGATGACATCAAGCGACGCCTGCAGGAAGGTCACGAAGTCGCTGCTCGTATCCTGGTACATATCATGCTCATGATTCTTTTGATTTACAGCATTATTGAATTACTTGTTATATTGTTTACCAAAGCATGTTTTCCTTCTTCATATAGGATTTCATCCAAAGTTTGCTATGCAACATGTGACTGCTATTTTTGTTCTTTTGTTTCAAGAAATAGTTTTGTGGTTGTGTAGGTTGAACATTTGACAAGAATCCAGAATTCATTGGCTGCCTATAAACTCATTGAAATCTTCTGCCAATTGGTCGTGGAGAGACTCTTAATCATCAAAAAGCAAAGGTAACAACAACAATTCTGTATGTTCGTTCATTTCACAAATCAGAGTATGCATCATATGATTCTTATGCAACTAATTTGTACAGGCAATGTCTGCCTGATTTGAAAGAAGGGGTTGCTAGTTTGATCTTTGCAGCCCCAAGGTACTATGAGATTCCGGAACTAATGACAGTCAAGAAATTTTTTGAGAAGAAATATGGAAAAGATTTTGTATCTGCAGCTAATGATCTAAGACCCAACTGTGGAGTGAGTAGGAAGGTAATTCAGCATTGTCTTCCTGTTTCACTATTTCTATCAATCAGGTTATTTTTGGTTTTCTTTTGTTCTGTTTCGTTTCTTATTTTACTATCCAAGTGATTGTTCACCGCTTGTTTGTGTAGATGATTGAGAATCTCTCTATCAAAGCCCCTAGTGGTGAAGCGAAGTTGAAACTCATGAAGGAAATAGCCAAGGAGTGTAGCGTTGAATTGGATGCAACAAAATATGAAAAGGAGCTTTTCGAACCTAGAGAAGAGCTTATAGTGCGTTCATCTATCTCTTACTCTCTTTCCCAAACACACACACAGACTCATTACTTCAAAACTTTTTCCATCTTTAAGATTAACGTTCACTCCATTTGATCCACAGGAAGGACCAACAACTTTTGTTAGTGGTGCTACATTACCTCTGCAATGTGTTCAGTCGAATAAGGTTATGAAAACAAGTTGTGAAGAAAGGGGAAACATGCATTATCAAGACGCACCATCAGCCGCAGAAGCGGCTACCATATTCGCTAGTGAGGCCATGTCTGCTGCACAAGCTGCTGCAATTCTTGCCAATCAGGCATCATCGCAATCACCTCATTGTGTCGATAGTACTATGTCCGAGACTCCAAATGTCGATGATGATGAAGGATTAGTTGTTGATGAGGAAGAAACGCCTTTTAGTGATGAAATGTTCGCACGCTTCCGTGAGCTGAAGTTGCGCAGATGATCACTTTGTACCTAATGCTATGTCTAGGAGTGTCCACTAGAGCATCTTTATCAATGTTAGCCATTTTTTAGTTAAATTTTAGTCAAATTAGCGAAAAAAGTCATTTTGGCTAGCGACTTTTGAGATACGTCTGCATTAATGCTCTCTACTTTAGCTAATATTAAATTAATATTATTCTATAAATGAAGATTAAATAGTTTATATGTATTTATATATCACATTAAATAACTTAAAAATTAAGAATGTATTAAATTATATAGAGTCACATCTCACTAGCTACGCTAGCTATATTTAGTACGCTATCTATATTTAGCTAGCGAGATAGCTAAAAGTTAAAATAGCTAAACTTTTGCTAGTCTGCTGGAGCTCCTAAAATACCCAAAAAGCTAAACACGCTCTCTAAAATAGCTAAAAAGCTAAAATAGAGAGTGATAAAGATGCTATAATCTTCGTGTAATTTAAAATTCAAGCCAAGAGGCAGATTGAAGAAATTGAGTTATCTATGAAAGAAAATTGTTACAATCAGTTGATCACTCTGAGTGCATGACTTACCTGAGAATCCACATAAACATTATGAAGTATATGGATTTTTCTTTCCAATATGAGAATCCATATAACATCTCACAATGACCTATTGACCTATTGTAGACATATTTAGAAAGGAATATAAGAAAGGAGATCCATCAAGTTTCTTTCCCATTTTCTCAAAGATTTTGAGAATCAAGATATCTATAAAAAAACATTGGTCTCCTGCTCTTCAAATCAAATACTGCTAAACATCAACTAGTTAGTGACGAGGTGAACGGGAACGAAAAATCGCTAATTTACTACTTGAACAAAGATCAAAGGAGATCAAAAAGCAAAGTAAGCACATCAAACGTGTCACACTAGAAGTTACAAATAGTGGGTTTTGCATTGGATACTTCTCACACAATCCCACCACTCTTCCCATACGTGTCAAATCTTAACGGCTATATGAGGTCGGTGGTCATCTAGAAGTGGTAGGCCCTCATCCGATCAAGACGCTTAAAGGGTCGCTTTTATTGGCTTTCCATCTCAGGCGACCGTTAGGATTACTCCCAAACAAAACCCCAACACTCTCACTCAGCTTCAGCTTTTGTCTCTAGACCATGACTGTCGCCACCGCAGCCTCAGCCCAAACCAAGAAGATCATGAAGCTCGGCCTCTCTCTTTTTCGGCGGGGCTTCAACTCCTCCAAATGGTACCCTTTTCACTCTCTGCAGATTCCCCTTTCTGGGTTTGATTTAAAGTTATTAAAGTTTGAAGCTTTATTGAGCTAAATGGTTCATTCTTGTCTCTCTGCAACTCCCCTTTCTGGGTTTCTCTTTGGTGTTTCTGGGGTTTGCTTTAAAGTTGGTAAAGTTTGAAGCTTTATTGAACTATTTGTGTATTCTGATGGATACGAATGAAACAGCAAAACGGCGGCGAAGATGGCGGTGGCGAGAATAAAGCTGCTGAGGAACAAGAGGCAGGTGGTGGTGAAGCAGATGAGGCGTGACATTGCTTCTCTGCTTCAGAAAGGTGAAGACGCCACTGCTCGTATCCGGGTACTTATCAGTTTCACATATCTCTAAAATCTAAGTTCAAAGTCTCATGCTTTTGTGTTTCTGGTTAATTGGGAATCGCCTGAATAGATTTGTACTGATGCCCCTAATCAAGTGATTAGAACAATTTCCTAATTCTAATGAATGTTTGATTTTTGCTTTATTTTGTGAACCCATACGTAGCCTTGTGTTCATAGATATGAAAGTTTGAGAGAAAGAACAACATAAGTAGAATAATATGCGATCAATTCTCCTAATTTGTAATTGGAATATGAGTATCTAGTTTAGTGGTGCAAATCCTGTAACGCTTGAATTTGTTATGGTTTGTGGTTTTATGCAAACATGACTAATGTTTCGTTATGCTTCTGTAGGTTGAACATGTGATTAGAGAACAGAATGTTTTGTCTGCCAATGAGTTCATTGAGCTGTTCTGTGAGTTGATCGTGTCTAGACTTCAAATCATTGCAAAGCAAAGGTAAGCTTATAACAATGTAATATTCTTAGTGCATATTTTTGGCTGTTAAAAGGAGTTGTATTTATGCAATGCTGTTCTGATTTGAACAGGGAGTGTCCGGCTGACCTCAAAGAAGGAATTGCTAGCTTAATCTTTGCAACACCAAGGTGCTCTGAGATTCCAGAACTGGTGGCACTAAGGAATGTCTTTGAGAAGAAATATGGAAGAGATTTTGTAGCTGCTGCTACTGATTTGCGACCTGACTGTGGTGTGAATCGCATTGTAAGCATGGTCATTCTGTCATAGCATTTACCCTACTCTTTTTATTTTTTTTAGTTGTAGATTTGATCATATTTATGTTCATTGGTTAGTCACCTGTTGGATGATTGTTGTCTGCTTATGTCTTCTTGTAGCTCATTGACAAGCTCTCTGTTAGAACCCCTACGGGTGAAGTGAAGTTGAAAATAATGAAGGAAATAGCAAAGGAATACCAGGTTGATTGGGATACAGCAGAATGTGAACAAGAACTACTCAAACCTCCAGAAGAGACTATAGTATGTCCATCTCTCTCTCTCTCTCACCCAGACACAGCATGTACTAGATTCAAGGAATTCCCCATTTAAACTCTTCTGTTGTTTATCAGGATGGACCTCGCAATTTTGTTAGTGCTACCAGCTTGCCTCTGACAACTCAATCTTTTGAGTCTAATAAGTCAGAAACCAGGTAACTCGACTGTGGAATTTGTACTCAAAACATAAGTAATGTAAGCTTAACAGTATGCTGATGGTTCATTTATTATATCAGGCTTTCTTCCAGTTCGTTGCGCAGAACAAGTGCTGGTGGAGAGAGGGAAACCAGGTAAATATACTATGATGCTTCTTAGTTTGTAATATTTTAACTCGAGCCTTTTAGGATTATCCATTGACATATAATCCTATATCTTACAGTTCTATGCGTAGAATGAGTGGAGGGGGAGAAAGGGAAACTAGGTAACTTGGTTCTTCTAGTATTGTGCTTACCTTATTTAAATTTGAACTCAACCATAACATGTTTATTCATTTGCTCCTTCCTACTTTTTCCAGTTCCTTTCACAGAACAAGTGGTGGTGGAGATAGAGAAACCAGGTTAGCTGACCCATTGCACTAATCTGATTGTAATTTGAATTCCAACCACATTATGAATGTTCATTTAATGTATCCTTGTTTCTTCCAGCTCTTTTCAAAGAACAAGTAGTGGTGGAGAAAGGGGATATTTGCAATTTGCAGACTCGGCATCAGCTGCTGCAGCAGCTGCAAAATCTGCCAGCGATGCAATGGCTGCTGCACAAGTGGCTGCATTTTTGGCCAACAAAGACTCCAATCGGGCATCTGCTAATGAGTTTAAAACCCTTTCGGGCAATTCCACTGGCCAACAAGAACAAGATAGTCCAGCTGTTGACTCTTATGATATGGATCATCAATATGAAGCTGAGAGAAAAACACACTGGACTGAGAGTTTGGACAGGCCAAATTCTTCAAACAATAATGTTAGCCATGGAGGAGAGGCAAATAATTTTCTCTATAGAAGATACAGCTACAACGCACCATCAGAAAATTCAGGTATCAAGTTTGATGAATCAGACACTGATGAAGAGATTGAAATGGAGGCACCTCCAAGTGGCAATTATCACGCTCCCAAGCGTACTCCACCATCAGTACCTTCGGCAACTGTTAGGCAGGAGTCACTCCATCGTGTTCATCCCAAATTGCCCGACTACGATACACTTGCTGCTCGCTTTGATGCCCTTAAGCATCATCGCAAATAAGCCTAAATTTTAAGATTTGCTTGTGCATCACTTTTTGGTTGCTTGTAAAATTCATATATACTTGCTGGATGCGTATCACGAACACAATGTTGCTTAAGCACCAGTTTTAGCTATCTTGTATAACTCGTATGTTACATGTTGGATGCTTGTCGTTCTATCATGTTGATACTGAATAATACAAATTACAGATTTTGCTACGCATCAAACCATTCTATTATGCTGAAACCTGAAAGCATCGAACTCTTTTACCATTTTCACAAGCTGACAGTTGCATCAACATTTTTTTATCCTGAGCAAAACATTGCCAAGGCATCCAAAGCATAATGAAAAACCTGAAAGCGAAGCGAGATACCATTGTCTAGAACTCTAGATACACAACATCCTATCTCAGACCCTCATCCTGCTGTTAACACAGGAAGGTAGATTTCCAGTTAATCAGTTACGTTTCATGATCTCCCAATCTAGCTCAATGCATATCACTTTATCAGTATGAAAGTGAGAGAGAAGCACTGATTTTGATCCGCACACATTCAAAACAAGCAAAAATCACAAAATCAACAAGAAATAGCATAAACTCGGAACATGATAAATCCAGAAATAAAATCACATTACTTCCAAGTCAACCAGATTCAGAACAAAATATCCAACATTTTCCAATCTCTATTAACTAACAACCAGCATCAAGGGTCTTGAAAAATAACATGGAATTCAATATAACTAAAAACATCCTTAAACTACTAAGAGTTCTTCATCCTTTCATAGCATATCTCTACTTCTCAGATGAGTTGGGTCCTCTCTTCTTGCCAAAGCCAACCACTGCAACATCAACACAACATACAAGGAATCAAAACAAAATCCAAAACATGGGTTCCTCACAAAACATAAATTCCTAAAGTCCCATATCAATATCATAAACCCAAAACCAAAACTAAACTAAAACAAGGTTGGGAATCAAGAAGCAGAGGTAGTACCAGCGGTGACGAAACGGCGATTGTATTGCATGCGCTTGTGGGCGCGTCCACGGGGCTTCTTCTTCTTGTCCTGCTTGGCCACCTTTGGGGTTTGGCCTCTCACCTTACCAGCACGAGCCAAAGATCCATGAACCTTTCCTGTGATTCACACAAAGCTAAACTCAATACACAAGAGAAGAACATAAAACAAAGTAAATGGATTGAACCCCTATGAGAAATTAGGGTGAGAGAGGTATTAAGCTGACCCATGATTGCCTACGAGAGCTTGAGATTGCTGGAGAGTAGAGCGCAGTTGCTTTGAGATCGCGAGAAGAGTGAAACGGCGCGGTTGCAAGGTGAATAAAAGAGTGCAAGCGACTAGGGTTTTAGGGGGTGTTGAGCTTGGGCCGGGTAGACATATTGGGCTTAATCGGGCTGGGCAGAGAAGAGCTGCTTCTAGGCGGCTGGAGGTCACGTGGGCCAGGCGGGTCGGGTGTCCACCCTTAAAAATTAGAAAGGGTGGTTTTTGGACTCGGCTGCTGCTCCTTCTCTCAGAACCCGGATCCTCTCCTCATGAGTTGATCCTCATATTTCCTCATGAGAGGATCTCAGCCTTTTATTTTGAACCAATGACTGAGATCTTCCTAGTTAATTTTAACCCCTATTACCCAACTTACTCACTTACTCTCCCTCTTCTCCTCAAAATACCGGGCTGCTCTCTCTCTCTCTCTGCCGTCGTCGCCCCGCACCCACCCTCTCTCTCGAATTCGCCGTTGCGAGCTCGGCCTCCCTCCGCTGTCATCGCTCGCGATCTCTCTCTCTCTTTCGTCGTCACTCGCGAGCCTCCCTCCGTCGTCGCTCGCTCTGCCTCCCTCTGCCGTCGTCGCTCGCTCTGCCTCCCTCTGCCGGCGACGACCTCTTCCACCGGTTACGCCGGCAAGTCCTCTCTCTCTCCACGACGTCCTCCACCATATCCCAAGCTCTCAATTTTTCAGTACTAGGGTTTCAGGTTCGATCTGTAGTTGCCTGGGTTTATGCGTTTCTTATATAATTTGATTGCATTGGAATTATAGTTTTGAGATTGAATCTCACTTTTGTGTATGTTCTTGTGATTGTTGAATATAGGTCTTAAGAATGGAAAAGTCTAGGAGAAAGCAACAATAGTTTGGAGAGATCAAAAGAAGATTTGAAACCTAAATATTACATGGAGTTTGATTCTGAGATTGCCGCATTCAACTTTTATAACGCATATGTTCATATCACTTACAGGTACTGTATTTTTTTCCATCGGATGCTTAGTGTTGCTTTTGTTCATATTTTACAGAAGCCTGTAACCTGCTTGTTTTACCTAATTTAGTCTATGATATCTTACACTAAGTTCCTTTTTAGGTTTCTGAAAATCTACTTTTGGTTGTGAAATAAATATCTCTTCTGGAATACATTTTTGCTATGCCATTTAAAATTGGTCGACTCATCTAAAATTGGTAACCCAGATAAAACTGAAAGTTTGTTTTCCTGCTATTGTTTTTATCTTCAAGAAGTGTAGTGGAGTCTGGGGCACATTCTGCAACAGATTCTCTCTTTAGAATGGATTGGCCAATAGATGGGGTGCCATGCTCATCTGCTAAAATTTTTGATGTGCTGAGACCTTCATCTTTCATGTTTGTATATATATCCACCTTTTTTTTGGTTATCTGATTATATTACTGGTATTACTACATCTAAATCATTCTAATATGTTAAATCAGATGTCTTTGATGCCTTTTGAAGCAGATTTTGGGAGCAGATATTGGGACATATGGCAAGATTTGTAGTGTCATTTTGTATAGCTGTTGGGAAAATTGGCAGATTTGTAATGGCATTTTGTATAGCTGTTGTGACAAATTTGCAGATTTTGTATAGTAGCTATGAGTCTATGTCTTGCAGATTTTGTATATTTTGTATAGTAGCTATGAGCTTATGACAACATTTTGTATAGTGGCTATGAGCATATGACAATATTTTGTTCAATCTAGTGCAACATGGGAAAAATGGTAAATTTGAGATGATAGTGTCATTTTCAGATGAAATGAAACTGCATTCTGTGTTTTTGCTCCATCTCTATTCAGTTTTAAATTACCTGCATTACTTGCAATATTTTTTACTGATCAGTTCTCTCATAAATTCAAAGCTGAAACAATCAAAATGCAGCACAATCATTCATACTGTGAAAGGTTTCTTCATTGAAAATTTGAAAAATACATAATATTTGATCAGAAACACTAGTAAATTGGTCTATGAGTCTATCTGACATCTTCTTGGATTCACTAATATTTGAATGACTAACAGACCAGTATAGTAGTCATTTTTTACATGGGGCTGAATCTACAATGCAATGGCAACTATCTTCTTTTGCAACTCTACCTTGTTGGCTCCGACAAGCTTGTCAACTTGCTGACCATCTCAGAGGAAGAAGAAAGTAGGAGTGGCCTTGATATCCCATGAAGTTCTGAAATCCTGCACCATACAAAACTGAATGTTAGAATCACCTACCATTAAACAACTTATGATAGACACTAAACCAGCATCAATGTATTGGACACATCAAACCATCAGCATCAATAGCACCAACTCTATTGAATTAACCAAATTGGTTACCAACTTACAGTAAGTTCATCGATCCCACTGTTCTATGGTGGTGATGAGGTTCACATTCCCACCAGTGAACTCAACAGTATGTTCAGACTCGTTATCTCCCAAAGTTTTAGACTACAAGCATCACAAGCATGATAACTTGTCAGATTAAACAAGGCAAGAAAAGTAAACACTTGGTGGCATGCAAGAAGTATCAAAATCATTACAAAGAGCATCGTAGTCATTAAGAAATGGTAAACATCTTTATTGCAGACCCGAGAAAGGAGTACTAACTACATCTTTTGCATGAATATTAGGCATAGAAATTGAAGTACTATCCAATTTGTCTACAAAATTCTAGTGAGGAAGATGCGTAATTACCAATTGACATATGGAAAGTCAATTCCCCTTCAGCAATCAACGTGGTGCTAGGTACAAATGGAAATCTCAAGTATTCATCTCCACTAGAGTTGAAAACCCCAACAGCATCTGCATTTTCCTCTCTTCTGTACACCGAGTCGCATAAAAAACCAACGAGCTCGGTACATATCCAACATCCCCACCAAGAGGATTGCAATTCACACCCCCACCACACTCACTCCCATACACCAATTCAAATCTCTCGAGACGGTTACCAAGCAACCTACACAAACCACCGTTCGAATCATTCAAATTACTCAAACCTATACTCTCAACACTACTCGGAAAACTACTCATCCTATCTTCCCCAACAAATGTATACCCATAACTATGCTTCACAGAAAAAGCCAACACCATAATAGCATCAAAATAATTCTCACCATCATCCTTATCACTAACAACACTCTCTAAGCTCCCACTAATCAAACTGTCATAAATACTAGACCATTTCGGATAATTAAGCTTAAGAACAACACTAGGCTCGAAGTTACCTGCATTATACATGGACCTACTCTTCCCAATCATACACAGCTTCTTATCCAATTCCGAATAATACCCATTAAGCCTAAACCTCACCACACCCCGCGTGACCGGAATCCTCGGTCCCCGGAAGATCACCAGAGTCGCCGGCAGAGGGAGGCAGAGCGAGCGACGACAGAAGAGAGAGAGCGAGCGACGACGGTAGAGAGAGAGAGCGACGGCGGAGGGAGGCGGAGCGAGCGCCGGCGGATTTGAGAGAGAGGGCGGGTGCGGAGGGAGGCCGAGCTCGCGACGGCGGATTTAAGAGAGAGGGCGGGTGCGGGGCGACGACGGTAGAGAGAGAGAGAGCAGCCCGATATTTGGTGGAGAAGAGAGAGAGTAAGTGAGTAAGTTGAGTAGGGGGTTAAAATTAACTAGGAAGATCTCAGCCATTGGTTCAAAATAAAAGGCTGAGATCCTCTCATGAGGAAATATGAGGACCAACTCATGAGGAGAGGGTCTGGGTTCCTTCTCTCAGTAGGTACTTTGTTCCACCATTTCTCTCGATTCACCAGTTCATGCCTTGTGCTTGTTCTTCTCATTTGCCCAATCAAAATTTGTATCAGTCGACTATAATTCATGCGTTTTGAGTAGCAATTCAGACCCAAATAACAAAAGCAAGACAGAAACAAATAAAGGTCAAGAACAGAGGACCAAAACCACCAGGGTCTTTGTTCGATTCAAATTGAAAGTATATTCGAGGAAGCACAGAACTGGGACTCAGAACTTGACCCCCAATAATGAACCCCAAAAATCTTGTCCTTCAGATCATCTATATCCAGAGACTGTGATACCGTCAGCTGCACGTAAACACGACATAACAAGTTGGTTGATCGGTTCCATAAACTGAAGAGATAAAAACAATGAAATCAGACTTGAGTTGCATCGAACATGATCATCCTTAATCCACTCCTCAACAAGAGTGGTTTTTCCGGAGCCACCAATCCCAACGATCAAGTCGTCTCTGCCCAAAACCATTTCCTTGTGGGTCTCTGGCTGTGGGTCAATTACTTGGGCCCAATTTGTATGGTTGTTATAAGTTTGGACGCAATTAAAGCATACTCGTACTATCTGGGCTTGGCACTTTTTTATTTATTTTTATTTTATTTTTTTAATATTGAACGGAAACACAGATGAATACTATATGTGAATTCGGAAAGCGTTACGTAATCTTAGATTTCAAAATTCTTCAACTTCAGAATGTCATTGTCTGTTTAGAGTCGGTGCATCAGAAAATTGGAGGATTCAACAAGAGATATTTGGCGTAGGATTATGCAATAACCTAGTTTATCTAACATCATTTTTGTGGCGTCAAATATATAAATATATACATGAAGTCGATTTTTTTTTCATTATGCGTAAAAGTAATGGTTTTCTTAAAAGTCAGAATGTTATGCCTAAAAGTTGAGATGATTGTTGGCTATATATTTTTCTTAAATATGAGATTTTTTGACCCATTTTGGTGTCTAGAATCTCATAATTCAAAATCTTATAATAGAATTTGCAACTATCTATCCAATCTACTATTGTCTTGTGAATCTGTCCTTCTGAGTCCTTATCATTGAAGTTACACCTGGTTACATACCTTGTGGCCGCCCATGATTTTTATGTTGTAGAGGCTACGCATCTGGCCGGGCATCCTGGATATGAATTATTGAACAAATATTGATTGATAGAGACCATCTATGGTAACCAAATAGCAGCAATTATTTAGTGTTCCTGTTTAACTTCTATTGGAGTTGGTTAATAGTATTGGGTATGTTTCTCAGTCATCACATTAGATATTTGGCCATTCGGATCATGCCCTTCATTCATGCCTTTGAGAATCCTATTTCATGGGTCATCACCACAAAATGGGACAGAATGTTCATGTACTAATTGTATTTCACAAGTTGATATAGTTAGGTTAGACTTGCACATCATAGTGATCGATAGATATTTCATATATATGTTTATCTATTTATTTTGTTCTCGTTGTTTTTTTCTGGGGTAGATCAATAATTTTTAATCCTAGATTTCTTTTTCTTCCTGATATTAATTGTTGGTTGAGGACTTGATGCTATAAGTCGAGAATGATGATATAACTGCTTGACTTATGGTGATTTTCAAATATGTGATCATCAGAATACGACCATGCATATTCTAGAACTACTCAAAACTTGGAACCAGATGAAGATATCGTCCTTTAAATCTTTTTTCACCCACCTTATGTTGAAAATTTTGTTATAGGAATTAAGAAGTGCAGGCAGCCCAAATGAACCAATACCCGACACCCCACATTGACAAAGTTCGTAGCTGTTGCCTGTTTGGAGCTTATCATCTTTTGAAAGTGGTTATTTTGAAGTCAAATATTGGAATGCAATGTGCAATAATCTCATACTATATTAACGAAAGAAATTAACCAAAAATTCTTTTATACATGATGTGTAAGTATATTGTGTAATATTAGTCATTTATAATAATTCATATGTAGGAACAACTATGTATGCGTGTATATATGGCCCTTCCAATGAGGGATTCCTATTTTTTGTCACTTTTAGGGATAGGTCCACACCATTAGATCTGTTTTTTAATAGGGTTTGATGATTGAGATTAAAACAAAAAACTTAACACTTATGTCAAACCTACACCGTTCAAGATTATTAAAAATAAATCAAACATTTGGATGACTTAACGATCACCAAATTTTCTGAAAATTTGTAGAAATGATCGATTCATATAGCCCAATGAACTGAACGGTGGAGATTTGATTTTGTGATCGAAAAGTTCGTCAAATGATCTATCTCTAAAAATGAACAAAAAAATGGATCCCTCAATGGAATGGCCCTGGTATATATATATATATTATGTTTTTTTAATTTTGATCATATATATGAATGTATGTATGTGAGAATACACGTCATGTACTAGATATGTTTTCTCAAATAAACAATCTGATTTGATACATAACACAATCAAGTATCAAATTAGTAAGGAGCAAGTCATGATTGGATTATTTATATGAAATATTAATCAACGTCTAAGGATATCCAATTATGACAACCTAGAGCGTCAAACTCTAAATTATGTTGAGTATCTCAAACTCTTCTTTACAAAAATTATTGTTCGCCGTGTGCTTACGAAAATTATGATACAACCGTAGGTAATTAACTATTTACTCTCATAAGTTTCTGGTCTCAAGATCAAATTAGTGAAACAAAAATATACTTGGAATTAACAATAAGTACATCATTCCCTTAATTAATCTCATATTGAATTCCAAGAAAGAGACCGAGAGACTTGTTTTTCTTGCTTTCTTTTGGGTCCAATAAAGTCAGAAGACTGAAAACTCAAACGAACACATATATTGACTCGCTTGCACACCCTTTGAAAGCTGCAGCTCCCATATTTGGTTTTGCTGTATATTCTATTCTCCCACCTCCAAAAACACCACATGGTATATATATTTTTACAAATATTAACCCTAATGAGGTGTGTGCCCTCTTTGGTTCTTTCTGCTTAGGAGCAATAGGTTGACCAAGTTCTACTCCATTATGAGATTATGAACCTAAATCCCACCCCATAATTACAATTACCAAACAATGATCTCAGAAAAGTGAGAAAACTATAAGAATATTTGCAGAAAAGCAAGAAAAATTTAACTAGCAGCCAAATTTGCCCGTCAAACAACTTGATTGCTTTTATTACTCTTCAACTAATAATTCTGATAGTCGTCGAAAGCAGTCTAAAACGAACCGAGTAGAGTTCACAACCAGACCCACTCTGCAATTTCCAACCTACCTTCGTATTTCGATTTTTTTTCTTTTTTCCTTTTGTTAACATTATATTCTGGACTGTTTTTCTTCACCTATATATAGTCCCATGTTGTCATTCCAACCAAGACACAGAGGTAGAGCTTAGAGAGAGCAAGAATCCCACACCGGAGCTAGACATCACAAAAGAAAAACCATGAGTAAAGAAGCAAATGAAATCAGTTCGGCTCCTATAACACCTCGTCCGGTGGCTCCGGTGGCGCCTGAACAGCAGCAGCCTCCAGTGTCTTGTCCTCCTTCTCAGTACAACTCTCCTTCTCTCTCCCGGTCACCTCTGCTCGAAGCAGCCGTGCCGGCTGCCAACCACCACGGAGGAACTGAAGATGTCGAAGGCGCCGGTGCAATAGTTCCGAGCAAGACTCCTAAGGGAGCGAGAACCCCATTGGGGATAAGAACCCCAAGGATGTCTTTGACTCCGAGGTTCCTCACTCCCTTGGGTAGCCCCGTAAGGAAAGCTCTCAAGGCCACAAGGCTTGACCCTGAAGATGCTTGGCTACCCATCACCGAGTCCAGAAATGGCAACAAGTACTACGCTGCTTTTCACACTCTTTGCTCCGGTATTGGTATCCAAGCTTTGGTGCTTCCGGTCGCCTTCACTATCCTCGGATGGTAAGCCCACCATTAGTAGTTTTTCCAGCTAAACTTTCTAGTAACGATACATCTATGTTATTTGTTAGACTGTCGAACTCATAAACTTTGTGATTGATTTTTCAGGACATGGGGAATCATCTGTTTGACTGTAACATTCATATGGCAACTCTATACGCTCTATCTTCTTATTCATCTCCATGAAAACATCGAAACCGGAGTCCGGTACAGCAGGTACATGCAACTCTTCGGTTTCACGTTCGGTGAACGAACCGCAAATCTGCTAGGGCTATTCCCCATCATGTACCTCTCGGGAGGTAACTGTGTGGCCTTAATCGTCATTGGTGGATCGACCTCGAAGCTCTTCTTCCAGATCGTCTGCGGGGCTACCTGTACTGCCAAGCCATTGACGACCGTCGAATGGTTCTTGGTCTTTACGTGTTGCGCTGTGATGCTTTCATTGTTGCCTAACTTGAACTCCATTGCTGGGGTTTCGTTGATCGGTGCAATGACTGCTGTTGCTTACTGTACCATGATGTGGGTGGTCTCTGTAACTGAGGGTAGGCTTCCTGGTGTGTCGTATGATCCTGTTAGAAGAGGATCCGAAGTTGCAAGAGTGTTTGATGTGTTGAATTCCCTTGGGATCATCGCTTTCGCATTCAGAGGCCACAATCTTATCCTCGAGATTCAGGTATAATTATCTTTCACTTAATTATTTGCTAATCACTATTGATTAATGCTCATAATATTGTGAAAGAAACGTTGTTTAAATCTCCTGCATGCAAAAATTTATTTTCTAACTAACTAGTTGAATCAAAATTACGTACGTTGTTTAACAACTCGTACCTAACTAGTTGAAGGGTTTTTTTTTCAAAGTCCACACATCATTTTTTCTAGCAAGTCCTGGGTTTTAAGCTTTTGAATTTATCAAAGGAAGAAAAAGATATCGTGATGCTTTCACAAATTGACAATCTTGACCAGATGAACATATCGTATGAATCAAAACCCAACTGTCAAAACATTAGAAAATGAGAGGTTCCTTGGACACTGTCCTTTGATGCAGTGAAATTCCAATAGAGTAGTGTAGTACTATAAGGGTTTCAATTGCATATAGTTTTTAAATTACTACCCACCATGATCAATCATGATTTTTATTTGTTTAGACTATACTCTATTAGCTTTACAAGTTTACATAATTAAAATATGTAAACTTAAAATATGTAGCTAATTAATTTATGGACTCCTATCACATTCATAATGTTCTTATTATATGTTGGGTATTACAATAACATTGTTGTAACATGCACTTCACTTTTATAAGCTCATCTTTAAGGACTCCAATGTCAAAATTAGAGGGAGGTCTATGCCTTTATTCCATCAAATAAAAAAAATTTAAAAATGGGGGCCTCTAGCCACACTGATTATGATCATCACCCTCACTTAGGTTTAGAGCTTTTATAATTATTCATTCAATCATAGACTAACTTTGTGAATTTATGTTATGTGTTGCAGGCCACCATGCCTTCTAGTGAGAAACATCCATCACATGTACCAATGTGGAGAGGTGTCAAGGTGTCTTACACACTCATTGCTTGCTGCTTATTCCCCATTGCCATTGGTGGCTACTGGGCCTATGGTCACTTGGTAAGCATCTAAACCTAACCTACTAGTCGATATCTGATATGTCACTTGGCTACCATTGCTATTAGTTCCAAGTTCTAACTTCGTTTTCATTTGATAGATTCCGGCAAACGGAGGAATGCTTGCTGCCATTTACGAATTCCACTCAAAAGATGTGTCACAGTTCATTTTGGGACTAATGAGCTTGTTCGTGGTGGTAAACGCCATGAGCTCATTCCAAATCTATGGTATGCCCATGTTTGACCACATGGAGTCTAAATACACTAGCCGAAAGAAGCAGCCATTGCCGTGGTGGCTTAGGTGCATTTCGAGAGCCATGTTCGGATTCGGGTGTTTCTTCATTGCCGTGGCCATCCCATTTTTGGGAAGTGTTGCTGGTCTGATCGGAGGAATTGCATTGCCGGTGACATTGGTGTACCCATGCTGGATGTGGCTCAAGATCAAGAAGCCTAAGAAGTACGGCGTAAGCTGGTGGGTTAACTGGGTTCTTGGTGTGTTGGGAATGGGTCTCACAGGGCTTCTGATTGCAGCTGGACTCTACGTTGTTATCGACACTGGTATTAAAGTCAGCTTCTTCAAGCCATAAGGCAACAAAACAGAATGAGATATATGGGTGAAGTTGCTCTTATTATTTTGTTTCATTGGTCTCTGTGAAGAGGAAAATGTTATTTACAGTTGTAGTGGTTTGCTGCTGTGCTGCTGGCTTCTAAGCTTCAAAGGAAAAGAAAAAGAAAAGATAATACAATTATATATAGGGTATTTTTTGTTCTTTTTGGGGATTATGAGAATGTTGTAATTTGACATCATAGAATCTTTTAGGCGTGTAATAACAATTTTAGTGGAAATTTCATATTGAATCTTCAATCTCTCTCTTTCTCTATAATCTCCAATAAAAGCTTTCATATATCAGCAACAAAAGTAACACAAACGAAACCATGAAATGGAAATTCGATGTCATCAAGGCTTTCGGTTTCCCGGTAGGATGAGGAAAAGAAGGTTGAGAGTGGACAGCTTTCTAGAACTATACTTTTGAAAGCTTTAGTTGTACACTTGAACCTTGAAAGCAGCAGCAGCCTGATTACAAATTTACAATGTGGTTCGTTGAAAATGTGATACAGATTCCAGATGAGATGGATCAGAAGTCTTTCTGACCTACAGCCTCTGTTTTGTAGAATCAGACTCCGGCACTCAACTTTAACCTAAAAGGGTCCTTGAAACTCAAACATGGCGGCCCAAGTGGCTACGTACGGCATCTAGCTGATGCCCTTTTCAACGGACATGGTCTGAGAAAGTGGCTCGAAGTTATTGATCTCACATGAGAAACCCTGACCAGAAGGTCAACCAGTGTGGCCGCACCGAAACTCTGCACTCTGTTTCGTCAAACTTGCTCTGAGACAGTAACGTGAAGCTTAGAATTTTCAACTACTTGGTAATATACAATGTCAGATGGTAGATGAATTCTACCAGTCAAAAAGTAAAACTCATTTAAGTAATGGATCTGAACCAGACGCACTGCATACAAATATAGTAACATACGAATACGATGCTTGTAAACTTGCACAGAGGACTCTATTGACACTTGAGTCGATCATACTTGGCAGATCCCAACAGTATCAAGCAAATATGGTATGCATAGCAAAGGAGCATCTCAAGAACAAATTCTCTCAACCTTGAACTATATGACAATTCTTCGATCTCATCGGTGCCGAAGAGAACAAAAACAGTATTAATGGGAATTGTTCACTGCTGTATAAACTGGCACAAACATTCTGAATCTTACATCCAGCAAAGCATAAAGTCAAAAACCGACTGTATAACAAGCCTAAAGATCTAGCCTAAAACGAAGTACAAACTATCAAACCTCAACCAGTTTCAACCCAAACTTCCATGGTTCCCATATCTCGGGGCTCTCTAACCAAATGCATGCACAGATCTGCCTCCGGATGTTGCCCTCAATAAACATCAGGTGAATGGGAAAAATAAATTCTAATGATACAAATTCAATGTCAGCAACATCGACATGTTACGACATCCGTACATGTATAAGGTCTTGCTTTTTCTTCAAGTTCCAGAGCTGTTGGTAATGATTCCATTCTGTATTTACTGCTCCGAAGACAGCAAAACTCGTATAAATTTCTGCATGCTCCTTTACTAAAAGGATATACTCTATCAGGAATTCCCCTGTCGACCGCAACAAAGTAAAAAAGAAATCAGAATTTAATGCAATAAGGCCAAATTTTTAAATTCACACATTATCACACTTTATGCAGCCAAGTCTCTTCAGATAACCTTTATACTTAAGTAATACATGATACTACATATATCAATACAGGGAGAGCTTCCAATGAGGACCTTATAATGAGGACCAAGTGAGGA
>NC_020491.1:8011253-8053427 GCF_000184155.1 Fragaria vesca subsp. vesca
GATATTTTCTAATTCCCATATGCATATCATCCAACCATTCATTTGAAAGTCCTCACTTGGTCCTCATTATAAGGTCCTCATTGGAAGCTCTCCCTATCAATACAACATCACAAGCAATCTTATAGTTAAATTGTTCTTTTTGGTCAGTAGTTACTTCCATTATATAACTTTACAAGTTATAGAGAAGAAGAGAGCAAGTGGAAACAACCAACCTTAAATATGAGATCCGTCTACGTCTTACAAGCTCATAGGTACTTTGATTGGTCAGAATAAGATAGCTGTCGGGAAAAAAAAAGAATCATGTCTTCAGTCATGCTTTTCATGTAAATGACTATTCATTATGGAGTACTCAGTTAAATATAAATAGATTACCTGTGAAAAAGTAGCAAGAGAAGGAGAAAGAAAAGCGAAATCGATAAGGTAACCAACAGCACAATCATGATTGCATCCTTCCACCTGACAATTAAAACAGTTTGAATATGAACACAGGTTGAAATGAGGACACAGTTACAATCGAAAAGGAAACCCTAAATGGCCAAATAAGACACTTAGTAAGTGAAAACCACAAGGGACACATATCTAAGTGATGTTTTA
The DNA here is from genome assembly GCF_000184155.1 of Fragaria vesca subsp. vesca. Classification (NCBI taxonomy): domain Eukaryota; kingdom Viridiplantae; phylum Streptophyta; class Magnoliopsida; order Rosales; family Rosaceae; genus Fragaria; species Fragaria vesca. The sequence goes on from NC_020491.1 coordinate 8,011,848, forward strand.
TTTTTTCTCCTCTTGAATGTCTTATGGTGTGATTACAAGAAGGCATATCCCATAGGCATGACTTCACAATGGCAGGGTTAAACCGTAAATCATTACGATGAAATAAAGACCTGGGGGAAGATGCCATACCAAGCGCTTGCTATATTACTCTTCAGGTATGTGATATATTGGATGCCAGTCCAGAGGCACAATGCAGTCTCTTCACAAATGTACCACCTATGACATATATATCAAACTACATATAAGTTCTTCATTGCTACTATTTAAGTCAGGAATGTATGTATAAACATGGCTATTTCAATTCACAGAACTAGAGTACATAGATTGATTGTTTAAAGGGTATATGAATGGCAAGATTAAAATTTCAAGAAAGATCATGACATGTAACAGAGAACTATATACGACTGTAGGATTTGTAAATGTTTGGACCAACTGCCAAGAAGCGTATTTCAACCAGACTCAAACTACATTTCTGTAAACTATAAATGCATTTGAAAATAACATGATGCAATATGAGAGTTCCTTTTCATAAAATTACATTAAACATACTGGCATAAAGAATGCAGATGTTAATCAAGCGATTACATTGTTATACATATGTGCAAAGCTATACTCAACAAATGGTACTCATCTCAGCTTATCACACCACAAACAAAAGATACTTCCAACCTATTGCTGACATCAGAACTTCAGAATGCAAATTATCATAACAAAGTTTAATATTAGTACCAAATTGCACTCACCAAAATTTACAATGATTACCCACACCAATGCATGTTCCAAGCCACACACAATGGTGATCAAACTGAAGAACACATCTGTCACAATCATGACAATGCTTTGATCTCGGAGGCTGCATACAAGTCACAGTCAGAGTCAAGGTATATAACATAAACTTTGCACTATATGAAGAAAACAAATGCAGAAATGGATATGAAATTCCCTTTCCACTAAACTTCTGCAAGGAAAGGGCAATAATACATGATTGTATTTCTGCATAAGCTGTAAACTACTAAAATTTGGGAGCAACAATCTTGTTTGCCAAGTGGCATATTATTTTGAATGTTCCAATGTCTCTCGTGGTTCAAGCTCATTTGAATGGATAAAAGTAGCTTATCTTGGGAGGGAAAAGGAGAAAGGAGATTTAAGTCAATGACAACAGAGGAGAACATTTTCCTAGTTTCACTTCTCAGAGGGAAAGCTGACACTCAAATTCAACTAGTCTAACAAAGAACACAGGTTTTCATGCTAAGCTGCTTAGCAAGAAATAAATATTCAGGCACTGTTATAATGTCACAGAACATAAGAAATAACTGCAGTACTAGGATCTTAATTTATGGAAAATATAAATAAATAAAATTGGAACGCAGCTTATTACACACACCTATTATAGTATCTGTAGTGGTGTGCAACATTCTAATTGCTTTGACTGTTTGGAAGCATGAAACAATGATAGGAGAAGATAGGAGGAGGATTTTCTTTGAGGAACAGATATTGGCCATCTTGTGGGCATCTTCATAGAAGCATTTTCGGAACATTCCCTTTGGTTTTACCTACTTTTATGGCCTACTGGAGCAGGGGATGTATTTTGCTGTTTCTGCTGTTAGTCTTATGAACCTGTTATCTTTCATTTCTACTGACTTTTACTTTGTTAAAAATATTTTTTCTTTTTTTTCTTAACAAATTCTGTTGCCAAGAGATCTAAAATAAATAACCAGAAGTAATAAAATCAAAATGTAAAACTGAAACGGTACCTGCTCAACATTACAGTAGGAGCAAGTCAAACTTCTGCAATAAGCAAAAGGAGCAATCATTAAAACCACTTGTGACATAGCCAAACTTTAAACTAAAATAAGAGAGCTTTTACTTGACTGTCTTCATTAATATTGAATTCAAAAGAAACTAAACTTAGAACTGAGTGTACGAATTGATCAATGTAAACTATAAGGCGGTAATTATGTTTGTATTGCAAAAGATTATGAACTGAAATATAATACATCATCAAGTCTGGCAGAGAATAGGCATAAACTGTACCCAGTGATGCAAGATGGAGAGCTAAAGACAAGCATTTAGACACTTTAAGCCACTCTAGAATAAAAAAGAAAGGGTGAGTGGGAGACCTCTTAGGATTCCTCCCTTTACAACTGATTGTCATTTATTTACTAGTGCTTCATATATTTTTACAACATATTAAGAATAGGAAAACTAATTTCTTGTAAGTATCAGTAATTAATGGATCTTTTAGCCAACCTATACAACACATTAAGAATACGATTTATTAGTCATTTAATCTATCTCAATAAAGACATGATAAAAAAAAACTAATGAACGTTAACAAATAGTAAGCCAAACTACTCTAAGTCTATAACTGAGCAGAATCGACCATCCAAGAGGCATATAAAAAGATGAACAAGTTTAGCATAAACATTTTAACTAGAAGAGCTCAACCAATCAGCTTGAAATACTGCCTACCTAATAGATGTTCCGGGAGGATACAAGTCCAATACAAGTTTGCTCCAAGGTGTTCCATTATCTTTAAGAAGTGGTCTTCCCAACTGACTGCCTTCCACTGTCACAACCACGCTTCCTTTGCTTGAAGCAGGCTGTCTTTGCTTAAACATTAACAATATTAAAATATGAAAGTAAGATAACATCAACGAATTGATTGACTTAAGTTTTGAGTTCGATGTCTATAATGATACAGGCAAAGACAGAAACAAGAGAGGTAAAGTACAAAAACACTTACTTTGATACTGTTGCTGTCCTTCTGAATATTGAATTTGCCTCGTTCACTTTCCTCATTGCATCAAGGACATAGCTGAAGATAAAGATACAAAAGAAAATAAAAAGTAATGAGCTGAAATTGGAACACCATCACATAAAGTTTTATAATTTAAATTGCCAACTGAGGCACAAGTGCAATTAGATTTACCCAGGAGAAGAACCAGAAGTAACGAAGTATTGAACCAATGTAATGACAAAAAGAGCCAAATATGTTCCTGTATACCTGAAAAAGGATAGAACAGAAAGACAAGACAAATAAGGAAGACAAAGTATGACAGAAAACACTCGTTGAGCAATTCAAATATGATGACCCAATTAGTTGCACCCTTCAATTACATTCATTTTCACATTTCATAAGTTCCACCGATTTTGTTTGCAGTTACAAATTGCCTCATTTTACACCGAACGCAATACACACATTGCTGAATAACCACCTCAACCTATCACTCAAACTTATGCTAATTTGAGAAACCATTTGAAATCCATCTGTGCCAACATGATAAAGTTGACTTCCTGACCCTAAATTCAGAATTCAAATTACACATCTTTCCACTTCGATACAACTGCAACCCAGTTACACAAATAGGCTATACTTCCCACTCCACAATCTGACATGCAATCAAAACACAAAACCACACAAAGAGTAAAGAAGAATAAGCATACCATGGTTCTCTTTTAGTTTTCTCTATCAAACCTCCATCAAACAGAAACAGAACACCAGCATATATCAGATGCAGCATCACCAATGCAGCCTTTAAACCCAAAGCAGACCTCCGAGCTAAACCCACCAACCAAAAACCAAAAAAAAAAGCAACAACATTACAATCTAACCATAAATAAAAAGTCAAGCTCTACCAAAAAACACACCAACACTAACAAAAAGAAACGATCTTTGGCTCAATCGGGATTCAACAGAACTAAGTAAACAGTAAAGATTACGTTTTTAACATCTGGGTTTATGAGAAATCCAAAAAGGGTGTTGAAGAAAAAGCTCACCGGGATCGGAGAGGCAAGGGAGAAACCGGCAGCACCGGTCGAATGTTCCGCATAACGAGTCTCGGAGACTGCGGCAAACGTTAAAGATCGTCATCAAATGAATCGGAAAAAATGAGAAACTGTTTGCATCAGTATTGTTTGAAGCGACTTGGTTTTTTTTTTTTTTTTCCGGGAAGTGTGATGTTTTCGCTCGCAAAATGAGGGTTCTGGATTTAGATAAGAAATAAGAGAAAGGAACCCCAGTGTGGTAATTAAACAGCGATAGAGCTAGTTACGAGGTTATGGGAAGAAGGGTTTGGATTTGGATTAAAACAAAGAGAGACGGGAATTCTGGAGGTCTGTCTTTCTAACACTTCGATTTGTCATGTGCGTATTCACTATTCAGCATCGGATGATGATGATGATGTTCTAGTTCTTTTTTTTTTTTGGTTTTTTTTTAGGTGCAGAAGGAAGAAAAAGGAAAGGAATGAGAAATTTTAATTTCTATAATTACTTTACCCAAAGTTCTATTGATGTTAGATGGAATTTATTATCTGTTTTCTTAATTTACTTAATGTTGTTTAGAAATACCGTATGTTTTTCTATACATTACAGGATTTGCCAATAACAAAATCAAAATGATGAAACGATATAAAACGTAAACGAAAAACTTAAAACCATGAAAACATTATATTTATTTTTTAAGTTAACTAATTGATATGCGATTATTCTTGAGAAGTACAATCATCATAGTCATACCAAATTAAACCCAAAAGGACGTCATAAACTAGGGTTGCCACTCGGTCGGTTCGAATCGGTAATGGGCGTTACCAACTTCAAAACCAAAGCTTTCGGTAATGAAATATGACTTTCAATTACCAAACCAAAAACTTCGGTATGAGATCAATCTTACCAACTTCGGATGTCGGTTTTTCGGTCTAAACTTCACAACAAATATATTTTCAAAATATAACAAAATAATACAAAACTATAAAATTTAAATATCACTTGAGTTTCTAGAGTCTGATAATACATATACAAAAGATAGTCATTTCAGTACACATTATCGAGTATGGTTTAATTTTCTACCGAAATAGTCAGGATGTAAATGTTTCCAAATTTTTATATGAACAAGTTATGTGTCATCTATGTGAAAGTATGTGTGTGGAAGAGTCGACCAAAATAAGTCACATAAGGGCAGTAAAAGCTTTTTCATGTAATAAGTGACGTTAAATTATGGTTGACCGCTTTGATCAAGACCCGAGCATTATTGAGTACAATTGAATTTTCTATCATAATTGTATTATACTATAATGATCACATCAGACGGTCGAATTTTAATTTTGTGAATTGTAATAATTAGAACCACAACATGTCTGGTAATGTGGTATAACTTATTTAGTAAGTTATATGCATATGTACATCTTTGTGAACCAACTACAAAGAGGAAGCAAAATTTTCAAAAACCTTGTGAACTATGATGTGATCAATATAGTGAAATACGATTATGGTAGAAAAATTATGTATTTTTGATAATGTTTTGGCCTTGATTAAGGCTGCTAACCCTATTTACGCTTGTGCTTCCTATGGGGAGCCCTATCATCAAGAGAGGTAAAAACATTCCTAAATTTTTACATGGGCGGTTACATGTCATCTAAGTGGGTTTGTCTATGTGTGTGTGTGATGAATCGACTAAGACGGGTAGGTAAGAGCGTTTTTATATAACAAGTAACATTGAATTAAAGTTGATCGCTTTAATTGAAACCCGAATGCTACCAAGTATAGTTGAATTTTTCTATTCATTGTCTTGTTTTTTACTAAATGGTATATACAATTGAAAACGTGAGATAAGATTATTAGTCTGTGTGTTTTTAGAAATATAAGTCTTTAAATAATTAGAATTTCGGTAAATTCGGTATTTACAAAAAACCAAACCAACTTTTTCGGTATTTCTTGGTTTCGGTTTTTTTGATTTCGATTACCAAAATTTGGTTTACCAAATCATAAATTTTCGGTCGGTTTTCGATTGGTTTGGTATTTACCAAACCAAGTGGCAGCCCTATCATAAACTATGCACTGCTACTATATATAGTAACCTCTAGTTGCAAAAAAAAAAAAAAAAATGTAGCCAGAAACTCTTAGTTTTTTTATTTTTATTTTAAGATCGCAGTATCGGGTATTCTAAAGTTTTTTTAGGTTTAATGACTGATCCGTTAGGGATCCAAACAGCCAGCAGAGCATTGCAGCCCCTTTCTTGGCCACTTTTGATAGTGTCGTGATTCAAACATAGGTTAGGGACATGCCCGAACCTATGATTTTTAGGCCTGAGTCGAAATTTCAAAATTGGGACTTTAAATTGTAGTTTAATTCTAGATTTTTTATTATATATATAAATATATTTCAGAAATTAAAACTATTAATTTAAATTCTAATTATAAAACATCCAAAATGTTCTGCTGATTATATTTTAGAAATTCTATTTACATTATGAAACTTATTTTAAGCTTTTACCTTTTCTTTTCTTTTCTTTTTTTTTCAAAAAACTTACCTTATTTTGTTTTGGGTACAATTTCGAGTAGAAATTAAATTAAATGTCAACACTAATTTTGAGAAGAACATATTTGTTCCTTTTGTTTTGGCTCTTAATTACAGTCAGTATCATTCTCTTCCTTTAATTGTGTTTAAAAGTGGAGCTTTGACATTAATTGTCCATTTCATTAATTATTTAATTGTATTTGATCATAGAATGAGCTTTATTTTTTTCTGGGCCCCAAAATCTTTGGGCCCTGAGTCAATGGGCTCTTAAGACTCCTATCAAGTCCGGACCTGGTTAGAAAGCACACTTAACTAAACAAGAACCACTATACTACATTACAGTGATTACTCTTAGTTCTTTCATTCTCTCATATTTGAAACAAATGCAATAAGTTTAGAGTCGAGTAAAATATGTTTGGGTTTAGACCAAGTTTAGACCAAGTTAGTACAGTAATATATCTCTCTACAATCATGGACAAGTGATACGTACGTTTGGATTGCATTTCTTTCTTCTAATGGAGAACAATGGTAGTGTGAATGCATGAATCGCCAGCTCACCCTAAATGAGAAATAAACAATACAAATACTCGACTAAAAAGAAACTCATTGAAAATTTTATGTCAAAAGCTTATTTTAAATACATGACATGATATAGACATATAGTATACTGTTTACATGGATCGTCATCGAATTTGAGTGTTTATAAAATCAACACGAGCAAGCTAGCCAGATTTAAATATCTGAATAGCATTAAAAGAATATCCAGACCTCAATGGTGCATTTCACAGTTCATCATATTCATTAACGATAAGATAGAGCATCAAATGACAATTAATTTCTCCTCCGATCCCTCTCGAAGAAGAAGACCTGTCATTCTTAACCACTCAGCTTCCACGGTTCGTATTATTCCACCAAATAAGTTAGTTAGTCTTATATGTACCTGCAGGTCTTTTAGGGTATACTCCGGCCACCTAACTATACCAGTACACCATATTACTCTAACAATATATCACCACGACTCATGCGACCTTAATTATACCAATACTAGCTAGCTAGCTAGTACGAGCTTCACCAATCGTTCAATTGCAATCTCGATCAATTAACCTCAAGCATAAGTAGTTATGCATACACTGGACAATTCTATTACCAATTTGATCATGATCTTATATGCAAATGATGAACCCTAAAGTAGAGCAACAACCCTAGATCATACAACAAGAAATTTATATATTCGCTTGAAAATCACACTTAACAAGGGAATTAGAAACAACTCATTGCTAGCTGTTGCAGTCATAATCAGTCGCTCCTCGCTGAAATCATCAGTTAAGTGCTAGCTGTTGCAGTTTGTTTTCATAGTATCTATGAGGGTTCTAGTACTAGCCAAACTTTGTTTCAGCAGAACTTGGGAGAACGACCTTTTTGATGTCTTGTGTGAAGAGGATCAAGCATTTTCTATCAACAACATTGTGCATTCAAATAATTTCAACGTGTATATATTGGCTCAACTTAATTTATATATATGTTGCAGAATCTTTTTGAGATAAACGCCAGAGAATTTGGATAATTAGCATCATTTTACTGGTCGAATTAACATGGTAGATCGATCAATGTTCTAACTCAATTCTTTTATACAGCACACTCGATCAAGGCGCCTCATCAGAATGCATGTAACATATGATCAATTAAGCTAGCTTGTTCTTGATCTCCCTCTTTAATTTGGTAACGGTACTACTCATTTACCTGTCAATGACGTGAGGTAAGATCATGAATAAGATTTTACCTCACGCCATTTAGGCATTTTAGCTAACATGCACGTTGAGGGGAAGACTGGAAATCAGGTATTTAGAGTAAGCTGTTGTCTGTTGATCAAGCGTATAGGTCTCTATATATCACCATGCATAACGCAGACGCAAAATGAATTTATCAGTCGACCTCAAAATAGCAACACTCCATCTAGTCTCGTATACAAGATTGGCACATAATATAATTAGGGAATCAATCACAGTTAACAAGCTAGGGAGACTAATTAATTAGATTGAAGAAGCAAAGTTACTCAAATTCGATACGCTAACTAAGCTAGCTGTAGTTGCTGATCATGACCTGCATCTGAGTTAAATATATACCAGATTACAGAAACTTCCGCCAATCGAAAACAAAAAAAACCTGATTGAATCTGCGGCTTCTAGTTCTCAGACCGGGAACTTAGGACAACGACCCTCTAGATTTCTTGTTCTACTTCTAATTTGTTTCCTAGCCTTATACAAATTCGACATGGCCAATAACAACGGGTGGATTTTTTTGTTTTCTGTTTGGCTCTTTGTGTACAATCTGGCCATGCTAGATTTCCATGCAACCTCTGCACAGGAAAATATTACTGTGCCTGCAATTTACATATTTGGAGATTCTACAGTAGATGTTGGAACCAATAGTTACTTGCCTAAATGTAAAGCCAGGGCAGATATGCCTCACAATGGGATTGATTATCCAGGCTCTAAAGCAACAGGAAGATTTAGCAACGGTCACAACGTCGCAGATTTCCTCGGTATTGATTAATCCCTCTCTTACCGTCACTGTTATTGCTATATTGAACTTGTTTATTCTGATTTCTATTCCATTTGGTGTGTTAATCAATTATTAGCACAGTTCCTGGGTTACAAGGAGAGCCCGCCACCTTTTCTCTCTCTTTTAAACAAGAAGAAGCAGATTCCTAAGAGGAGGATTCCAACAAAGGGAGTTAACTTTGCATCAGGTGGATCAGGACTTCTGGATGATACTGGTAAACTACTATGGGTAAGCTTCAACTATCCCTCTTCTCTTGCTGATCTCCCATGACGGTGTACAATGTGCACCTAGCAAGCTAGTTACGAAACTGAGTTTTTGTTTATTGACTTTTATGTTATGAAATGACTAATATTGTACCGTGTATTTAAACAAACGTACATTGATACATAAAAATGTTATATGTGTGCTTGCAACAGGGAGATGTTGTTTCCTTTGGGAAACAAGTGCAGCAATTCCGAACTGTACGTAACAATATATCGGAATCATGGGGTGCTGGTGGATTGGCTAACATTTCAAAGTCCATATTCATTATCAGCGTCGGAAGCAACGACATGTTTGAATTGTTCGCTGCCAATAAGTATAACCTAACGAAGAAAACCGAAAAAGACTTCTTGAGCAGACTCATCTCCTCTTACGAAACTCATCTAAGGGTTTGTGACTGCTAGTATATGTCCTCTTGCCAAATCACATTCATTCTATACCCTTTTGATTTATGATTTCAGATACTGCTTTGCAGGACCTGTTCAAGCTCGGAGCAAGGAAGTTTGGGATCATCGGCGTCCCGGCGATTGGGTGCTGCCCCGTCCAGAGAAAACTCAGTGAAACAGGTGGGTGTTTGGAGGCCATGAATGCTTATTCTCACTTGTTCTTCACGTCACTCCAAGTCCTCTTGAAGGAGTTAAGCTCAGAATGCAAAGGGATGCTATACTCACTTGGAGATACTTATACAATGACCAACGTTATTATGGAGACACCTCTCCCATTGGGTAATAGAGCGACGGGACATGTTAACCAAAAAAAATATTTTCATTATTTTGGAAATTTGTTATTAGCATACCTTAAAATAAACTGTAATTTTTGTAGGGTTGGTGGAGGTGGCAAAAGCTTGTTGTGGTAAAGGGAAGTTGAATGCAGAGTTACGATGTGAACAAGATTCAAATTTGTGTGAAAATCGCCATGGCTACTTGTTCTGGGATCAATACCATTCATCACAGGCTGCGTCTGGAATGTTAGCCATGTATCTGTTTGGTGGTGCTCCATTTATGGTGTCACCCATGAGTTTCAGTCAATTGGCCGTTGCATAAATATAGTGTATATATTTACTAAATGGATGAATAAAACCTGTTAGGAATATAGAATTGTTGGAATCACTTTTCACTTTTTACATTTTTACTAGTGTACGTTGGTCAATTTTACATACATGTAAATAAAGGGGTTTAGAAGATAGTAAATGTAGGCAAAACAATCATTCAAAATGTAGTCTCTTGTTTTCTTTGTTTCTTTTCTTCTTCTCCTTCTTTGCTTTCATTTTCTGCATTTCAATTCAATAATCCATGGTTTTTAGCAGAACCGAATATCTGTACCAAGTAAATATTCCCATCCATCCACTTTGAATCAACCCTTTAAAAAAAAAGACATTCAATGCTTGGTACGTAGTACTCAAAACTCAATTCAACATAGTAATTACTTTCTTTTGTTGGGACAAGTTTTCCGAAGGAAGCAGAGCCAATAATTTGTGTTGGATGAGATCTTAATACATGATTGTAGCGTTTGATATAAGTGGTTTGATGTAAGAGGGGCGGTACCCTTTCTTATCAAGCTAGGTTTATAATGAGACCGTCTAAACTCCTTTGGGTGTTCAAGTGTATTTGATCAAGTTCTATTAATGAACTTCTTTCATTAACTAAATTTGAGCAAAAAAGGAAAACAAACAAAAAAACTTCGACTCAATCATCGAAAAAATAATAGCTTGAACATCACGTTCAACAAGGGAAGAAGCCAGATTAATGTGCCTGATCATATAGAATATGTCAAGTATGATTCATTTGGTTAAATCATAGTTAGAAAATTCCGTCACCAAAGTCAAAACCCTTTCTATATGTTTCTTTCACTTGTACATATATATAGATGCGGCTTCGAGCATTTCCAGCCAGATTAATAATAAGAGCTTTGGATGATGACTATGTGATAATTATATTTGATTCTAATTAATACAGTCCTAATTTTAACTTGTCCTCTAAAATTGCTATATTTAAACCTAGCTAGCTTGCTTCTTCGTATCAGAAGCATAGCTCAGAGTATCAGCAACACTAGCCAGCTTAATTAGCTAGTGCAATTACCATGGCCAAGTCCGCAATATTTTCTCTTTGGCTTAATATCATTGTGTATCTCGGAATACTTGGATCGCACGTCTCACACTCTCGGCCAGTTGTGCCAGCACTTTACATATTTGGTGATTCTACAGCCGATGTTGGAACCAATGATTATTTGCCCAATTCTAGAGCGAGGGCCGATTTCCCTTTTAACGGCATCGATTTCCCTCAATCCAAACCAACTGGAAGATTTAGCAACGGTTACAACACTATCGATCTTCTAGGTATATATTACATCATTTGCTGCTGATTGTAACTAGTGACAGTATAGTGTAGTAGCTGTTCTTTCTTGCACTTGATCAGTTGCTCGATCATGAGCATGTATGTATCTTTTAGTCTCTACTAACTTCTTTAATTTGGTGGCTCATTAGCCCAGCAACTGCACTTCCATCAAAGCCCCCCGCCTTATCTCTCATTTCTGGACAGCAATATATCGCAATTTCTCATTAGGAATGTTCCAACTAAGGGAATCAACTTCGCTTCGGGAGGGTCAGGAATTCTGCGTTCTACAGGACATAAGTGGGTACGTAAGCTCCTCCTCCTCCTTCAGTACTCTCTTGCCTAGTAACATATAGCTAGATATATATAAAAATACATACGCAAAATACACATACATACACGTACATACTCTACTTCATGTACTCCAAAGAAGAAGAAAACTCATTAGCTATAGATATTAATACTGAATGCTTGTTCAGTGTCATTAAGTATTTTGCTGGTTTACAAAATGTTACAGGTAAGGGTGATTTCTTTTGGAGAACAGGTCCAACAATTTTCAAGTGTTTGCAGCAAAATTTCAGAACTACTGGGTCCGAATGCCATCGCTAATATCTCCAAGTCTCTCTTTATCATCAGTGTTGGAAGCAATGACATCTTCGAACATTTTGATGCTAAACGCACTGGGCGAAAATACATCCCCACACTTATCTCCACCTACGAGACTCATCTAAGGGTCTGTCACTGCCTATTTCTTCTTTCGTTTGCTATTCTAAGATATAAGCTGAGCTTTTTATTTATTTCACTTGCAGAAGTTATATAAGCTAGGAGCCAGAAAATTTGGGATAATTAGTGTTGGGGCAATCGGGTGCTGTCCGATCCAACGTAAATCGAATAAATCTGGGGACTGTAAGGAGGCCATGAATGTGGATGCTCAGTTGTTCTATTCTGCACTCCGAGGCCTCTTGCAAAAGTTGAGTTCTGAGTGCAAAGGGTTGAAGTATGCACTTGCGGATGCATACAAACTGACCAGACTTATTATTGACCACCCCGAGAGACCTGGTAACTAATTAGTATTGAAACACACATGAATATATATATATGTTCCTTCAAGGCACCTCATCATTGCCCATAGTCATCGATCATAAACCATACAGCATATAACATCACCTACCTAAACCCTAAATTAATCAAAATTTGATATAACCGATTCGATTTCAAAGCATTTTGATGTGATATACGTTCATGAATGTTCTTGTAGTTTTTAAAGAGATGAAAAGAGCTTGCTGTGGAAACGGAACGTTAAACGCAGACGAGCCGTGTAAAAAGGATTCAGTTGTGTGTGGAGATCGCAACACCTACTTGTTTTGGGACCAATACCATCCAACCCAGCAGGCTTCTTATCTCGCAGCCTATAGTCTTTACCATGGCTCCCCACCTTACGTGGAGCCGATGAGTTTTGGAAACTTGGCCCTTCTGCCGTGATGAATTTCTAAACGTGTGTACACAAGAAGAATAAACCATGCAACGTACAATAACGAGTTCTCTCTTCATTCTGTTCGATTCCGAAAGTTTTACATACCATATGTATGGATGGTGTAACTTGTATGATCAACCTACAGTATATATGGAAATTTGCAAATTATGATTAATCAATGCCCTTCCAATGAGGAATCTCTTTTTTTGTTCATTTATAGGGATATATCATTTGACGGCCTTTTTTTTAATCACAAAATCAAATCTCCACCGTTCAGTTCGTTGGGCTATATGAGTAGATCATTTCTATAAATCTTCAGAAAATTTGGTGATCGTTAAGTCATCCAAATGAGGGATAAATTTGACATAAATGTTAAGTTTTGAACGGTGTAGGTTTGACATAAGTGTTAAATTTTTTGTTTTAATCTCAACCATCCAAGCCCATTAAAAAACAAATCTAATGGTGTGAACCTATCCCTAAAAATGACAAAAAATAGAGATCTTTCATTGGAAGGGCAACATTGGCAATAATATCGATAACTATTATTGGCAATTAGGCACCAATATGACCAAAGATATTTTTGATCAGTATAGGTGAAAGTGTAGAAGTTTAAACCGAAGTTTGAACTCAGAAACAATGCTACTTCATGAGGTCGAAGACATCTTATTGAACTCCCCTATAACCTAATCGAACGAAACTTGACAATGTGGCATTGAAGCTAGAGAGTGCATAAAACCCATGTACATGAGGATTAATTTTCTTTATTACCAAGTAAGGTCAATAAAAGTGACTGCCTATGACAACCTGATTAGTGATTTTGATACAAGGAGGAATACCTTTTAGCACATAGCTAGCATCATTCCAAAGTCACAAACTAGGGAAGAAGTATATTCTATAAAACGGAAAGAAACAAAGACATGCAGCAATTTGAATGAGACCAACAGTCTTGTCAAATGTTTTTGAAATCTTTATATTTTTCCTAAACGTTCCAACCAAAAACCATGATCGATCCCTCTCAGGTAATTTGTCGCTAAATCAGCTCATCAAGATGCCAAGACGGACAATGACGGTGTTTTGGTACATAATTACATATAGTTTTTCGTGGTTAAGAATCAAGTTGAGTGCTAGAGCTGTCTGTAATTGAAAATCCAAATCAACTAGTCAAGATTGATAAACTCGTATACGAGCTAGGTTTAATCAGTATGTCGAGCAAGGTTTAATAAAAGAAGAAGGAAAAGAAAAAATGGATCTTAATTAATTTGTTTATAGCGCAAGTAAGGTCAACACTAAGTTATTAAGCTACGCAATAGACAAGAAAACAACTAATTACTTTATATTACTTTATATAGTGAGAAGCTAGGGCATGCATTAGGGTTCTTAATTTACTTTTTTGCTTGTCCATACTATAGGGAATTAGGATCTCCGCAATAAGAGTACATAGACATATAAACATACGAGCATGGGTATTATCACCAGGCAAATTCCCCAGAAAAGAATCAAGTTTCTTTGTTAATATAGAGGCTGCGACAGCGACAACATTAACACTACCTGGTTGTTCATTTTCGAGACCTCCCGTAATATAAATGAGCAATTAAAAAACCTAGTTCATCATCACCTTCATACAGAAAAGGTAGCGCGAATCGGAACCGTTGCCGGCAAGAGCTAGCTACGTACAGTCGTACACAGCCCTAGCTAGCCCTAGCAAATCATGGCAAAGTCGAAGCTGATCGTGATGCTTTGTGTTTCAATTTGTTTGTTGTCTGTGTCCAGTGCAACTGAGGTAGCTCCTCCTGCGGCCATTTTCATATTTGGAGACTCAACTGTGGATGTTGGCACCAATACCTTGTTGCTCCAAAGTAAAGCACGGGCTGATTTCTCTCCAAACGGGCTTGATTTTCCTTATTCTGTGCCTACTGGGAGGTTCAGCAATGGCATTAACAGCGCTGACCAAATCGGTACAACCATCATAACACTATGCTATTGTTTATATCATATCATCTATATACATAGAGATCATGCATGCATGCATGACCCATATATAGTTATATATATATTTTTGGATAGTATATAACTTATGGTCTATTAAGATGAATATATAACATGAAGCAATGTAAAATGAATAAGATGATATAAAAAGCACGCATACCCTCGGATATGATGTGAAAGGATTTACCATGGCCTTAACAGGATGACACAAACTGTTTACCATCGCTAGCCCTAGAAGTACTTAAGCAAAAGCTATTTCATATCATTCTGAGACTCTGATTGATGATTTGGTTGCTGCGTGCAGTGAGACTATTTGGATACCAGAAAAGTCCACCACCATTCTTGTATACTCTGAATCATATGTCCACCTTTAAAAGGGATATACTGCAGGGAGTGAACTTTGCTTCAGCAGGAAGCGGCATCTTCTCAGACACAGGGATAAAAAAATGGGTAAGCACTTTGCAGATTGGATGCAGATTTAGCTAGTAATTTATCTACAGTCAATAATATACCATCAACACTCACTTTGCAGATAGAAGTTGTGTCACTGGGAAATCAGATCCAACAATTTGAGGCGGTCCGTGGAAACATCTCAAAGATAGTTGGTCACAATAAAACTGATACCTTGCTTTCCCAGTCTTTGTTCATCATCAGTATCGGAAGCAATGATCTTTTCGAATTAGTGGATTACTATCCAAATGCAACCGACTTGTTTAAGGCGAAACGCATGGAACGTCTTCAACTTAAGTTCCAGAACCATTTGAAGGTGTGTGTCAGTTGTTTTATTTCCCTTCATTTCATTTTAGTTAATTCAGTTGGAGAAGAAATCATGTATATCTGTCACAAAATTTCAGACTTTATACAAGCTGGGAGCTCGGAAATTTGGTATTATAAGTGTTGCTCCAATTGGATGTTGTCCCCATGCGCGTGTTCAACCAAATGTCGACCCTAGTGTTTGTGTGAAGGAACTAAACGATCTTGCTCAAACATTTTTCATAAAAGCTCAGAATCTCCTGAAGAAATTGAGCTCGGAGTTGAAAGGGATGAAGTATTCACTTGGAAATTCCTATGAAATGACCATGAGTATTATTCAAGACCCATATGCCTTCGGTAAGCATCACACACACACACACACACACTCTCTCTCTCTCTATACTATACTATACTATACTATACTGTGACAACTGATCAACAAATATGGGCATTGATGGAACTTTTCAATTTGCTAGGGTTTAAGGACGTTCAATCAGCCTGCTGCGGAAGCGGGACGTTAAATGGAGAAAGCCCATGCGTTATATATTATAATCCCAACCTTTGTTCGAATCGGAATGAGTTCTTATTCTGGGACTTGTATCATCCAACTGAGTTTGCTTCGCAATTAGCAGCACGAACACTTTATGGTGCAGGAACAAGATATATGACACCCATGAACTTCAGTCAGTTGGTTGCAATTGATTTTTGATATCAACTCTCACCCTCAACAAGAATAAACAAGTACTAGCTAGTTCAGTCCGAACAGCTAGCAATACCATTCGTATAGCACTAGTAAACTCTCATTTCTATTTTTACTATAAAATAACGAGTTCTTCATGGTTTTTCTATGTGGTTTCTCAAAGTGTGGTTCATTTAGCATTATTCTTAAATAAATCATGTTTTAGTAGATCACATAAATGATCAAGGATTTTTCTTGCGGCGTGGTTAATTTCTCTGCCCAACAACTGATGATTCTTAGTGTATTTCACTCCCCTTATTCTAATGGATTAAGATTCCGAGTAGTGTTCCGCAGATAACAGAAACCGCATTCTTCATAGATCATGCTCACAGAAAGTGAAGAGCTCAAAATTATATTTTCTTTTGCCAATCAAACCCGAAATTGTTCACTCTTCCAACTTGATTCATCAAACAACTATTTCCAATCAAAAATTGAATGATGAATTGATGAAGACAGTATCATAGAATAGCTAATGGATTTCGAGTTTAATATATAACTATTTCGTTTAGTTCTTACTCGCATGAATTTTACGTACTATTCTAGATTTTAACTCTTAGACTGTCAATATACTGCATGTTGTAATAAGATCTCTGCAGCAAGCATCCATACATGCATATACAAAACATATATATACACGAGTACTCACTAGGCTAATCCGCCACAAAAGATCAAGTTCTTTGTTAATACAGAGGCTGGGACAGTGACACCATACATGATACGTCATAGCCGTCGTCACCTGGTTTTTTCTTTTTTGGGATTTCACCGATAAATAAGCTCTTACTCCCACTGAGATTGATCATCTATATCCGGCAAAGCCCTCTCTTATATATAATGGCAAAGCCCGCTGATCTGTTGCTCTGCGTTTCATCATTTTCTTTCTTAGTTCTCTTTCAAACTTTCCTGTTCGTATTCGTATTCGTACCAGTTGCCAACACAGATGATCAGGTGGCTCCTAAACCTGCAGCTATTTTCATATTTGGAGATTCGACTGTGGATGTTGGCACCAACAAATTGTTGCGCAATAGTCTTTCCAGAGCTGATTTCTCACCCAACGGGGTTGATTTTCCTTATGCTATTCCGACGGGGAGGTTTAGTAACGGTCTTAACAGCGCCGACCAAATTGGTACGACCTTGTTGCATGTATATAAACACACCTCAAGTTCCTAAATGAAACAATATACAGTAATATATAACTTACATGCAGGTCATGGTAATTTGATTTTTTTTCTTTTAATTTGTACAGTTTTTGACTCGGTTTATCAGTAATTTCTTTGATTAGTACGGATCACAGTAAGTTCCTACATTTATATATACAAGTAATTTCTAGGGTTGCTTAATTATTTAATTCTTGTCGTTTTTTCTTGTACGCTTGCATGGTTCTGCACTATGCAGTAAGACTATTTGGGTATCAGAGAAGTCCGCAACCATTCTTGTACTCTCTGAAACATCGATCCACTTTCAAAAGGGATATACTGCATGGAGTTAATTTTGCATCAGGAGGATCCGGCATTTTCAAGCAAACAGGAAAAAGGAACTTTGTAAGCACCAAATTTCATACTATTTATCTTCAAATTAATTAGCTCGCGATCACAGAAGATAGTTAAGTTTGATTAAATCACTATTATTCATAATTTGAACTAACACATAAACTTATTGAAGGTGCAAGTTGTGCCAATGGGAAAACAGGTCAAACAATTTGAGACTGTTCGTGGGAATATCACAGAACTAATTGGTTTTGGGGGAACTGAGTTTATGCTTTCCAACTCTTTGTTCGTTATTAGCATTGGAAGCAACGACCTGTTCGAATTAGTGAATTGGTATCCAAATATCACTGTCTTGGAAAAGGCTGAGTACTTGGTAAATCTTAAACTTGAGTACCGTAATCATCTGAAGGTACGTGTTTAAATTATCTCCCTTCTGATCCCCTAAATCCTATATCAATCTGTTAACTTTTACAATGTTGATGAAGACGTATCGAACTATATATATATGGCGTTATTATCGAATCATTCGACGCTCTCAATTTCCCTTGTAGGACTTGTACAATCTCGGAGCTAGAAAGTTCGGGATCATAAGTGTTCCTCCAATTGGATGCTGTCCTGCTGCTCGTGTTGGACCAAAATCAAATGACTCCAGTGTCTGTGTAGAAGAACTAAACAACCTTGCCTTAACATTTCTTGCACAGACTGAGGATTTCCTCCGAACATTAAGCTCAGAGTTGAAAGGATTCAAGTACTCGCTTGGAAACGCTTATGAAATGACTATGAGTATCCTTGAAGACCCATTAGCATTTGGTAAGAAACCTTAATACCTGTTCTTAGTACACAATCATATATAGTTATTAATCATCACCTTACTGTAATTTTATCTTTCTGATCCCATTCCTAAGGCTTCAAGGACACTCGATCAGCCTGCTGTGGGTTAGGAGAGTTAAATGGAAAGTTACCTTGCCTCTTCTTCCTCGATCCCAAACTGTGTCCGAATCGGCGCGAGGTTTTGTTCTGGGATTTGTATCATCCTACTGACTTTGCTTCCGAGCTAGCAGCGCTAACCCTTTATGGCGGAGGAACAAGATTCGTCACACCTATGAACTTCAGTCAGTTGGTGGCTTTAAACATTAGCTCTTACACACAGCAATAGGGTTCCGTATAAGTTGAGTATTTTGGGATGAGTTTCGTACGTTTTTTTTTTTTTTTTTTGTATGTAGTTTGATCCAAATATGGTCTGAAATAAGATAACATTGTATCTATGCATACACTAGAAGGATTAGGTTTCCCTTGTCAACTTTGTTTAAACTTTCATTTCACTATAATAGTTAGGACTCTAATTCATGAATCACATTATTCACATGCAAATAACATTCAATCAATCATATGTTAGACTTGACCTAACATAAGACGAATTGAAATTGTTAATTAAGTTCACAAATAACATTCAATCCATCAGGTTAGACTTGACCTAATCCGATTGGGCCAAAACGGCTGGACCTTTCTTCCAATTGCGTATGGGCTGACGCCTGTGGCCTAGTCTTCGTCAAGAGTCAACCCACCTAATCCGTCATTAAATTCCTCTGCTTCTCCTGCTTCACTGGCTCTCACTCCACACCAAAAGTCTCCAATGGCAACCGTAGACTGGTCCGACCTCCCAAAGGAGATCTGGTCCATCATTGGAAAATTCATCCACACCCGCATCGACGTCCTCCACTTCCGCAGCGTGTGCTCCGTATGGCGTTCCTCCCGCCCTCCTTTCCTCCGTCCTCCGCCTCCTCCTCCTCTCCCGCTCAAATTCTCTCCCTCCGCCGCCGATCCCAAACTCCGCGCTCTCCTCTTCCAGAGCACAACCTACCGCATGGAGCCGATCGCCGATCACAACCGGAAAGGCGGTTCTTCTTCCAAGTCAAAGCCGTTTCTGATGAAGCTAGAGCACAACCCCAATTCCGGGGAAATGCGGCTAGTACATCCAGTGACTAGCTCGCCGCTCAGGTCTTACCGTAACTCTAAACCTAAGGAGTTTAATTTGTTGGATTTTCGACCGGTAGAGTTGCGAAAATCTTATGTTCTCAAGTTTGGGAAGAACAGTCATGTTAATGTGAAGTCTGTGCATAGGTTGGTAGTCATGCCTAGTGAGTTTCTGGAGTTTAGTGACGTGTCAGGGATTTTTATGATATATAACGGAGGGAAGCTCGCGTTTGTTAGATTTGGGGATGACAAATTGACTCGTGTGGATGAAAATGGTCATTATGATGATATTATTGTGTATAAGGGTCAGTGTTATGTTGTTGATAAGTGGGGGACGATTTCGTGGATTAGTTCGGGTTTGCAGGTGATTCAGTTGCAGGTGATTCAGTTTTCGCCTCCGTTATGTGGGTTTGGCGGGCAGAAGTATTTGGTGGAGTCTTGTGGTGATCTTTATGTGGTAGATCAGTTCTTTGAAAACGTGACTTACCATGACAATGTCAATAGGGTGTTGCCGCAGAATCCGGATAACGAGTTGGTGTTCTGGCATCATCATTGGAATAGGCAGGATGATGCAGACACAACTGGTTTTAAAGTTTATAAGCTGGATCAAGAATGGGGTAGATGGGTCGATGTGAAGGACTTGGGAGATTACATCTTTATTTTGAGCAATGATGGATCTTTCTCTGTGTCCAGCAGAGAGTTTGGTGGAGTGAAGGGAAATTGCATTTTCTTTTCTGAAAGTGCGTCAAGTACGTTAAGGAATTTCTACAACCGTGTGTTCAATTTAGAGGATGGCAGGATTAGCAGCCTAGTATCTTTGCACTCTCAAATGGTCCATCCACCTACATCTTGGCTCACCCCTGATTGAAGTTTGTCTGCATGTTCTAAATGTGAGTGTGAAATCTTATATTGTTAATTCCCTAGATTTTACTGATTACTTACATGGTCTTGATATGCTTTCACCTGATTTACATTATCCATTGAATTTGAAAGATTTAATAGGTACTATGGAATTGTGAAGGGGTTGTTTAATTTTGCTGTGCAGTTTTGTGGATTATGTGTCTAGTAAATATATTGAGCTTATTCTGCAGTTCTGAGTAAAATTTAGGATTAATTACATTTTACCTCCCGAACTATGATGCTCCTTTCATCTTAGTTATTCTAGACAGTTACAGCTTTTAGACTAGCGTGTCTAGTAAATGTATTGAGCTTACACACACACACACACATAGGATCGAATCTAATTTTTATCCACAATACTATATGTTTTAAGAAATTATAGTATATTCTATTTCATGTTTTGTTTGAATAGTTGGCAAACTATTTATATTGGGTAACTTAAAAAAAAATTATGTTGTTAAGTAAAATGTCAAAAATAATAAATTTACTGAAGTGACAAAAATACTCTCAAAATTTAACGGTGTTAGTGAACAAGGTATTAAAATGCTAACGGTATGAAACCTGAGGTATGAAAATGCAAGTTTTTTATAGTTAGGTATGAAAATGAAAGAACCATCATAGTTTTGGGTTTATTTTGTAATTAATCCTAAAATTTACTGTTAAATTCTTCCCTTTCTCCCTTCGCCAGCCAGACTATATTATACTTTTAAGTAATATTTTGATTTCCAATCTTTTTGTTTCAAAACAATTTCTTTTTTCTTTTGGTACTTATTCATATTAAAAGAAAAGAAGTAAAACTCAAAATCTAAAATCTGAAAAACAAAATCAATCAGTACGATGAAATAAAGAAAGAAAAAGAAAAAAAAACGGCATAAGACCAAGGAAGAACACAGAATTCTCTCATACATGAATTGAGGTCTATCCATAATCATATGGTCAGTCAAGAGTCAGGCTAACGTGTATTCCAGAATTAGCATCATGTGTAGAACCTTTTGTTTTACTCATTTTCAGAAAGTCTTATGAATAATTCCTCATCAGTAATTGCCCTCCTCGTCTAGTGCATTGCTCTTTTTAGTGCGCTTTGCCCTCCTCTGTCTTGAATTGATGAGCGTGCACCTCTTCTAAGTAGAAACATCGCAAGCGAATTTGTTCCACTGCAGATACAGTGGTCTGTGTTCTTCCTTGATCTTTTGCCATCTTTGTTTTTTTT
The DNA here is from genome assembly GCF_000184155.1 of Fragaria vesca subsp. vesca. Lineage (NCBI taxonomy): Eukaryota > Viridiplantae > Streptophyta > Magnoliopsida > Rosales > Rosaceae > Fragaria > Fragaria vesca. The sequence goes on from NC_020491.1 coordinate 8,033,815, forward strand.
TTTTTTTCCTTTCTTTTCTTTCTTTCTTTCTTTGATCGTACTGATTTGTATTTTTGTTTTTCAGTATTTTTAGATTTTAGTATTTTTATTTTTTCCTTTCTTTTTTCTTTTAATTTGATTTGTTAAGAAATTAGGTAATGTCACGTCACTTGCCACATCAGTTTTTGTATGTTGACATCATACTTACAATTGATCTTGACCATTGAATTTTTAAAAATATAATGGGTAGAAAATGGTGTCAAAATTAGTGTCCAATCTAATGTCCCATGAACCGGACCCTATACTTTAAATAATATTTTGATTTCCAATCTTTTTGTTTCAAAACAATTTCTTTTTTCCTTTTGGTACTTATTCATTCTCAACGTGGTTCACAGGGAACTTCTTTACTTGTTTCGAGTTACAACCATATGATTTGCATTTCCCCGGAGATGGTGGATGATCCAATTCTCATGACGAGTGACCTGTTAGAGTTCTTCTGTAAACTAGTGTAAAATATTACAATGTTTTTTCTTTTCTTTTTTCTAGAAGGAAATATTACAATAGTTAAGTGATCCAGTGTTTAATAGCATGGTTTGTTAATGTTATGTATACATACACAGTTCATCAGTTCATGTAAGATTGTCTCTCTTCAATGATCTTGTACTTGAACTACAGCCGAGTAAGATACTCACTGTTAAAAGCAATTTGTGAGCCTTCTTCATATTTATTTGTATTTTCTCTGAGTAGTATACACTCAGATTGTTCAAATCACAGGAGAGTTGATCAAAAGATCCCCTCTCATCCAAAATTCCAAATTATAAAGAGACACATCTGCATAATACGTGCATTGTACTTGACAAAGTTTTAACGAGTATGAACGCGTTTAATAGTTAATCGAAAGTATTATTATTTGTGTGACCGAATAGTAATTGTTTTGGGGCTAATTGGGTAAGATACAGAACCCAAATTTGGCCTGTCCAAAGAAAACAAAATTGGGAGTGATTACCAGAGTGATCAAAGCTGTTCTTGGTGTCAAATTGTCAAAGCTGGTTTTCTCCATGAATCAGTTGCCATGACAATTTGACAACCATAATCGCTTCTTTCACTGCTGCTCACTCTCCAAGTCTACATGGCCACTGTGAAATGGTCCGATCTTCCAGAAGAGATTTGGCCGTTCATTGGAAAATTCGTCCACAGCCGCATTGACATTCTCCGGTTTCGCAGCGCCTGCTCCTTCTGGCGTGCTTCTCGCCCTCTTTGGTACCAACTTCCCTTTCCTCTTCTTCTCCCCCTCAGCTCCTCTGCCTTCGCCTCCGAAAGATTATGGAGAGCTGAACTTTTCAAAAGCACACTGTATCACATGGAGTCGCTCACTGATGATGATGGCGATGCTTCAGTATCACAGCCTTGTTCATGGTTGATGAAGGTTGAGGAGGACCCCACTACCGGTAAAACACGTTTACTAGATCCGGTGACTAGCTTGCCACTCAGGTATGACTTCAATCTATTGGACTTTCGAGTAGTGGAGTTGCGAAAGTCTTATGTTGTTAAAGCTAGCAGCACAGATATTACTGCTACCGTGCAGAAGGTGGTAGTCATGAGTGGTAGTCATGAGCATTTGGACAATGATAATGTGCATGCGGTTTTTATGGTTTTCAAGAAAGGGAGTCTGGGTTTTGTGAGGGTTGGAGATGAGAAGTTGACTAATGTGGATGAACAGAACTCGGATTATCATGATATCATCATCTAGAAGGGTCAGTGCTATGTTGTTGATAACTGGGGGATAATTTCATGGGTGAATTCAGCTCTGGAGGTGATTCAGTTTGCACCTCCGATATGTGGGTCTGATGGGCAGAAGCATTTGGTGGAGTCTTGTGGCGATCTTTATGTGGTTGTTAAGTACTTTGCAGAGGTGGCTCCCCAGGGCAATAGGACATTTATGTACCCACACCAGGAGGATGAAGATGCTGAAGCAATTGATTTCAAAGTTTATAAGCTGGATCAGGAATGGGGTAAATGGGTGGATGTGAAAGACTTGGGAGATCGAGTGTTTGTTTTAAGCAATGATGGGTCTTTCTCTGTCTCCACCAGAGAGTTTGCTGGTGTGAAAGGAAACTGCATCTTCTTCATTGATCAAGTGGTGTCACAATTGGGATTCTCTGGAATAACAAAAAGGTGTTACAGTTGTGTGTTCAGTTTAGAGGATGGTAAAATTAGGAACCTAGCATCTTCGCAGTGTTCTCAGATGGTCCGGCCACCTTCAACTTTGCTCAGCTCCAATTGATGTGTGTCTGCATGCTCTGAATGTAAGTATTACATCCGGCAATGTTACTTCAGTAGATTCTTTTGAGTTATATGCTCTTGAATTTCTGTATGTTGATATACATTAGCCATTGAATTCGACAAAGTTAATAGCCTATATAATAGGTAATCAGCAATGGGAAGGGCCGAATTAAGAACAAATGTAAAGGTTGTGTGACTGAGTGTGCAGTAAACGACTTGATCTTAATGATCAATCTTCTGTGATAGAGAACCTTCTTAGTTGCTTTGGTTGATTACAGTACAACTGATACTTCTCTTATTCGATGAGAAAGCTTAGTTCTTCGGAATAGCATTCATTTCTTAGGCATGAGTGCACACTAAGTAGCAGGATCTTAACCCACAAGCTTAATTTTCCCAAACTTCTGAATAGATTACTATTCTTGAACTCAAGGTTGGTTTTAGCATCCAGATACAAGTAACACAGTTATTACCTGTGCTTGTTTTGGAAAAGAATGTACATCATATCTAGTAATTATGATCCACCGTCATGGTTTTAGTGCATATAATCAAGTATTTCACACTCAATTATGATAGAAACACTCTTGATGCCTGATAGTAGACACTAACAAACAACATGGTAATGGTAAAGCACTCCACCTGAGATACTCTGTGACATTGATTTCTAAAGATATCTATTTTGGTAGTAATCCATCTCAATATGATTCTCTCATGATTCGCAGGGGAAGTTGGTTACTGCTCAAGACCATTTGATTTGCCTTCCTCAGAGATGATGGAAGATCTAATTCTCATGAAGAGTGATTTGTAACGGTTCTTTCACTTCTTTAAACCAGTGTGAAGTACTACAGTAATTTGATTGAACTCCTATCATTTTTACTGATTAGATGTAAGATATATTCTCTGGGATACAAATTTGCGCTTTAGCACACCATCCTCAATTTCTTTTTCTTCAGCAGTATTGATAATGGTGGTTTGGATCCATTTTAAACCTTTATTACAGTGGTAAATAGGTTGGACTTGGAACTGTGACTAGAGTCACTAGACTCGCTGAAACTGAAGAATTTTGTTACACGGCTGAAGGTGTTAAGTTTATAGACAGAACTGACTGGAGCTCCAACATTGTCTTCCAGGAACCAAGATGTGGATTAAAAACTAGTACTCTGCATTTGGGTTTCTCCTTAGAAATAAATCATGGCAAAAAGCTCCATATTACGGTTAGTGCTAAGAGAAGCGAAATTAAAAGCTTAGAAAGTATGAAGTAGGTCTTTCTCCCAAGTGTTGAGGTTCAAGATAGCATGTTGAAAGTTTGCCGAATCTAGCTCAGAAGTCAGTCTTGTGGAAAACAGTTCGATGCTTTTGGAGTTTTCATTTGTCTTTGTGAAATGTGCTATCACCAGCTCATGAAGTAGTGATTTATTAATCAGTTAATGTAATCATCTATGGATAAACTAATGCATCATTTTCCGCTCATTCTTATGTTCTCCAATCTCCACTAATAATATGATCGATCATTTTCCATCGAGTCGTCATTGACTTACTATGCAAGTAATGGAGAGCCTAAACTGGACCGATCTTCCAAAGGAGCTCTGGTCGACCATTGTTGATATATTGGCTATTACTATTCAACTCCAAGAACTCCTAATGACACTAGGAAAGGAAGCAATCATGACAGCAGCTTGATCAGAGGTATTTTGCCTGCTGTATAGATATTTGGTAAGTTAAGGTAATGATCTTCAATCTTCTCATATATGGTAAGTTAATCTCTTTTTAACTTATTTATTTGCTTACTGATTTTCTGGTAAAAAATCCTATGTCTAGCATTTTCCATATCAGTGCCTTTTACAGTGAACATTCGCAGGATGTGGGATTACTTTACCATATCTGATTTGGTGCTATTACAAATCAGGAATATTAGAATTATTATCTGCATTAATCTTGTGCTGTTAAAATCATATCTATTCAGATAATTATATGGACTTAATCATTGCTCTCAGCAGCCAAGAAATCAATCTGTTGTTATATGATTTCTATGTTATAGCATGAAACTGGTTATTGAGTTTTTGGAAAGTGCAAGATAACAGTGAACTGACTGCATCCCTCCTTAATGAAAAAATGATCTTCTCATTGAATTGCATTGGTTGAGGGGGAGTGTCAAACTCTATAAATTGTTGCTGCTGTGGTCTGTGTAAATTAAGCTTTTTGATGATTGATCAGTTTTCTTGTTTGTGGGGTTAATTTTGTGTATGATCAATTTGCAAACTGCTTGAGTGTGTTTTCCCAAAGACTAAGACTTTCTCTCTGACTTGCATACAGGTTGCATTTGAGATTGGGAGAACTAAGATCTTGTAGTGAGAAGAAAAGGCTGACTGCATTGCAGGACTTAGTCGACTAGTTGTGTCAAAGAACCAAGGATCACTGATTGTGGAAGAATCAGCTGATAGTAAACTAAGAGTGTTTAAGTCTTAGGTTAATGCCCTGAAATCTAGTTGTGTGTAAGAACTAGAGGATGCTGAGTGTGTTGTAAATCTTAGTGTGTTTGTTCAGTTTCTCTTTGTAGAGTTACATGAATCACTTGTGTGAGAAGTGAGAGCTAAAACAGATACAAGAATTTGTAATTGTGTGAGAATTACTTCTTGTAAAGTTTCTGAAGGTTAATAGAATAATCTTGCTTGGTGCTTTTTCCCTCGTTGAGGTTTTGCACCAAGTTGCTAATTGTTCTTATCTGTGCTTCATCTGGTTTTTAATCCATTTTAATACTATCAACCATCACTGATTCCTTCCAGAGCCGTGTCGACCTTATCCGATTCCGCAGCGTCTGCTCCTCATGGCATTCCTCTCTCCCTCCTCCCGAGCGACTTAACCCTCCTCCTTTCCCCCTCAAGTTCTCCGGTGACGACTCTGGCTATCCCGGAAACTATGCTTCATTGTTCCAATCAACAACCTACCTCATGGAGTCACTCATGGCTGAGGAGGACAGTGGCTCTTCATCGCCATCAAACAAGCCATGGTTGGTGAAGTTTGAGGAGGACCCAAGTTCTGGTACAATGCGTTTACTTGATCCGGTGACTAGGTCTCCCCTCAGATATTCTCCTAACGCTACTTTGAAGCAACTAAATTTAATGGAATATCGGATTGTAGAGCTACACAAGTCGTATGGACTAAAATTTGGCGAGAACAATGTCACTATTAATTCTTTGCACAAATTGGTACTCCTCCCTCGTAACCATTTAAGCTTTGGCAATGTGTATGCGGTTTTTATGATCTATAACGAAGGCAAACTGGGTTTCATGAGATTTGGAGATGAGGAGCTTACCTATGTGGATGTGGAAAACTCTTACTATGATGATATTATTGTGTACAAGGGTGAATGCTATGTAGTTGATAAGTGGGGAACAGTTTCTTGTATCAATTCAGCTCTGGAGGTGATTCAGGTTTCGCCTCCATTGTCGTGTGGCTTTGGTGGGAAGAAGCATTTGGTGGAGTCTTATGGTGAGCTTTATGTGGTTGATCAGTACTATGAGAGGGTGAGTGTTCGTCACGGCAGGGAGGATGATAACATTTTCGGGGAGTATCACAATTCGCGCTACGATTCTGATGCAATCGATTTTAAAGTCTATAAGCTGGATCAAGAATGGAGTAAATGGGACAATGTGAAAAACTTGGGAGATCATGTGTTTGTTCTGAGCAAAGATGGGTCTTTCTGCGTCTCCACCAAAGAGTTTGATGGAGTGAAGGGAAATTGCATCTTCTTCATTGAACGAGTGTCACCTACTGTAAGAGCAATGTATCACAGTCGTGTGTTCGATTTAGAGGACGGATCTATGAGGGATCTAGCGTCTTTGCCGATTTCTCGGATGGTCGAGCCACCTTCAACTTGGCTCAGCAATGATCTGAGTCCTTCTGCATCTGAAAGTGAATGTGAAATATTATTGCCGGTTCAATAAACTTGTACTCATTACCTGTACTTGATTAAATTGTTCTTATTAACAATCTTGTGATGAACAAGCTGAGCTTCTTTGACCCTATTTCAGATCATGATTTATCTTGGTCGATGGATATGCTCCTACCATAACATATCAATCTTCGTTGTAGAAAATTGTTTCTTAAAAATGATAAATAACGTCATACTAACTCATTTATACGATAGATAGACACGTTTGAGTCTTGACGTGTCGATTTACAAGATTAGTTTTAGATTATAATTGAGAGGCTCAAGAAATAGAGTTTGTATCCACAAAAACAATTTGTCATTAATTACTCTTTTACTATAGGTAATCCAACATGGACATGATTCGTTCGACCGCTAATTCGCTAAAACATCAGTGATTTACAAGTGCCAGCCAGGTAGCAAAACAATGACACCCGACATCTTCGTGGCTTGCAAAATGTTTTGAAAACCAACATGTTATATCAATTACAATACATAACAAGTAAAACATTCCACAAATTACTGAATTCAGCATTATTCGATTTTGAATATGAGGATTTCACGCTGTGGTGGTTACCTTAAACACACTTCACTCGTAGCCAAGGATTAAAATATCGACGATCATAGAAATATCGACCGTCAAAAATATGTAAATTTTAAAAGAAATTTCGGGAAAGTATCGATATCAATACAAATTCGATTCCGAAATTTCTAAAAATTCCGCGATATTTCTAATATTTCCTACGGGATTATCACGGGAAGTAGCTAAAATATCGTCATATAAAAAAACGATAATATGTCGATTTTTAACACCGACACAAGTGTAAAGAGACCAGCTTCACTCTTTGCAGCTCTCCTCAAATGCGTTCTTCTATGCATCTGGTACAAGTGAACCGAACAGTCATTATTTAATCTCAACCGTTGATATGATCAGCTGTTGACGCTAACATCGAAAATAACACCGTCAAAGAGAGGAAAAAAAAAAGAAAACAGCAGAGCCCTCCGCCTTAGTTCGCACCGTCACTTTCGCGCGTCTGCCTTCGATTCTTTGCATCTGATTCACCCACAAATCGTCGATTACGCTGCATGTCGTTTTACCCAAAGAGATCTGAATCAACGAACCGAACTCGTCATCCTCCTATCCCCGTCGTGTTCAATTTCTGGAAACGTAGGGATGAAATGAATCAATTGGTAGGTTGAAGTTATTACGATTACATGAACTGGAATTCTGAATCTGATCTCATCAGACTTTGGGGGTTCAGGTCTGCCGGTCCAATATCACTATATTATATTCATCTTTAAATTATGCATTAGTTGTACTATTCTTTATTCAATCTCTTCAAATATTGATTATGTTTCTGAATCGAGTTCAAGAACCTATGAATTGAGCCAGATCTTGTTGATGTTGAATATCCTTCTGTCTTCCCTATAGTCCTTTCAGATTTCCAAATTCCAGAAAACAACTAACAAGCTGTTCACTTGGAGATGCGATCGGGAGTTGGATTCAGTGGGCAATTGAAATTGGGTTTGAAGGAAACTGGGGTGGTGAAGGGGGGATTGAAAGGGATTGAGATGAAGGGAGAGGGAAGGGAGAGATGATGAAGTCAGGCGGGGTTCTCTCTCACATCGTCCTCTTGCCTTTTCTTTTCCAGTGTTCTGGGTTTATGACATTGTCCTGCGGTTTGATTTTTTTTTTTGCCTCTAACCACCGTTTGCTTAATCTGTTTAGTTCAAGTGCACTGAATCCGCTCCGATGTGAACTCCCTTCTTCTTCTTCTCAAAAACCAACATGCAGAGCTCCAAGGTACCATGGTGCACTCTCCCCAAGGAGCTCTGGCAGATGATCGGAAAATACCTCGAAACCCGCATCGACGTTCTCAGCTTCCGCTGCGTCTGCTCTCTCTGGCGCTCCGCCCTCCCTCCTCTCCACCCACCCCACTCTCCTCCTCTCCCCCTCCCCTTTCCCGACCCAAACAACGACGAGCCTTCCGCCGCCGTCTCCCAGACCACCGTCTACCGCCTCCAGTCCCTCATCGCCGGCGACGACTCGCTCCCCTGCCTGGTCAAGTTCGAGCAGTCCCCTCCCGGCGAAATACGCCTGCTGAACCCCATCACCAATTGGGAGCTTCGGTTATCGAGGATGATGATCGGCGGTATCGAGGATGCGGTTGTTCCATTTTTCAAACAGTTCAACTTGTTGGATTTTAAGATTGTCGAAATGGCGAAGTTGTATTCTTTGAAATATGCTTGTACTGAGATTGATGTGCCTTATGTGAACAAAGTGGTGGTTTTGCCTAGTGATCATTTTAGTTTGGAGGAGGGTTTTGTTGTGTTTATGATTTATGGAGGTGGGTGTTTAGGGTGTATGAGGTATGGGGATGAGAGTTGGATTCGTGTCGACGAAAACAACTCGAATTATGATGATCTCATTGTGTATAAGGGTCAGTGTTATGTTGTTGATGATAGGGGGACGATATCGTGGATAAGTCAGGCAATGCAGGTGGTTCAGTACTCGCCGCCGTTGTGTGGGTTTGGAGGGCATAAGCATTTGGTTGAGTGTGGTGGTGATCTTCATGTGGTGGATAGGTATTTTGGTAGTGAGGGGTCAATGCCTCAGAGGAGGTTTAATTATATACATCTTGATGGGGAGGTGGCGGATTTTAAGGTTTATAGGCTGGATGATGAGTGGGGGACTTGGGTTAATGTGACAAACTTGGGGGATCAAGTGATTGTTTTGAGCTATGATGGGTCGTTTGCGGTCTCAACCAAGGAGTTTCCTGGAGTGAAAGAGAATTGCATTATGTTTACTGAGCAAGACTTTGGTCCTGTACCTGCTGAAATTGGAATGGGATCAAAAAGTCGTCACTGTCGTGTGTTCGACTTGGCTGATGGTAGTATGAGCAACATTGGCGATTCTCAGTTGTTCAGGGTACCCTCGAATTGGCTTACTCATTGATGCCTTGCTGTATCCTCTGAATGTAAGTTGAATTCTCTATTGTTACTGCATTATAATTCTTACCGGTATTTTAAGTTCTTATCTTTTTATTGCCCTGAACAGCCATTAGATCATTTAGATGTGTCAAAGTGCATAGTTAATAAACAATCGGAAGGAACAACATTTTTCGATTTTTGGTTCTTGAACATTCTGTAGATTGTAAGACTTCAATTAACAAGTTAATTGAGTAAGAGTAACCAAGCTTTACTGTATATCAAGCTTAATTGGTCAACATTATAGTTACTCTGAACTTAAGGTTGGGGGGTTTGCATCAAAATTTATGTTCAGCTGTGCACAAAGATGTTCCCCTTATGTTTTTTTTGGCATTCATAAGACGAGTCTTAAGCTTAAAGCACGAGTTGTACTCCATAAGTCTATCCGCGAAAAGGCTTGTTACTTAGGTTGTTAGCATAAGAATTAGTCTTACAATCAATGTAATGAATGAAGACTACGTTCATGTCCCACACCCGTGAAAATAAGTTGAGCAGCCGGTATCAGATACAACAGCACAAACCCTCGCCGTACAGGCCTCAGACCAATAGAACAGTGGAGGCATAAAAACATAGGTCAGATCCTGCGGAAGATGCTTTTGAAGAGAACACTAATAGGAAGACCCCTTCCTACACCAGTGGAGGTGTAAACAAAACTTTCAGACCGGGGAGCTAAGTCTAAATTTTCAAGTTCAAGTGTACGAAGATTGGAATAGAAACACTATCAGCTTAGAGCGATAACTAACCTTCATCATAAAATAATTTATGAGGGCTCTAGAAGTATACATAGGGTCAATCTGAAGGGCCTGTATATCTCTTCTTGCATGATAATATGGTTCATTTTACAGGACAAGCAACCACAAGAAAAATTAAAGGCCTCAAGAAACTTAGGAGGTAGAATGACATAGTTTTTTTTAAATTTTTTTATTTAAGGAAGGATTCTTGAAAGTTGAAACCATTTAGAAAAGATTCTACGTAATTATATTTTACCGTCATCTGGTGTATGAAAGCTTTCAAGTTTTTGTTCAGTTTTTCAAAATTGGATGTCTCTGGTTGAAATATGATGGGAAATGCTATGCTAATCAGCCCCCGCCCCTTGCCCCTCTTGAATGCTCTGTAATATAGTGAATTTCAATCTTCACATTTCACTAAAAACACAATTCTTGTGGTAATAATTATTGTTCTGTGATTTACAGGGAAGTTTGGTTACTGCTCAAGATGTTTAGTTGCATTTCTCGGAGAGGATAGAGGGTCCAACTCATGAAGAGTCTTTTGTAAAGCTCTACTGTAAAGTAGAAGTGTAATATATAGTAGCCTTCTTAGTTGTCTAGATGCAGTTCATGTAAAATATTTTCTCTTTATCGAAGTTCTATCTTTTTATGTGATGCTCTGTTCAAATCGATTTCTCAAAATCCATGAGAAAAGGTTGTGCTCATTACCAGTTTCACACTTTCACCCCCATATTCTGTTTCTGATTGCTCTCCTTTGGATCATTTATCAAACGCTGAAGCTGGTATGTTAATCAGAACTATCTTTTGTTTAATTTCTGATTTCTTTTGATAAGTCCAGAGAAACGCAAAGAAGCTGGTGAATTTACAGTAGCAACTCTTTTGGTGTATCTAGCATAAAATAAGAAGTAAAATGCGTATGATGAACCTCTTTCAACAAACAGTTGGTCGGCAAATTGTGACTCAACCATGGTCTGATTTGAAGAACAAGTACAGCATACAAGAGAATCTTCGTTAACTATTAGAGAATACAGTAGTATGTTCATAATCCTCAGAGGTCAAGAATATCAAGTATAACCTACGAAATAGTTACAAAGATTCGTAAATAGCAGTTCATAAAATAAAACGTAAGAAAAATTTATATATAGGTAATAGGTCTATAATCAGTAACATTTCAGAGTTCGATTTGTCAAAAACTCTAAGCCATCCAGCTAGCTTCACATTGATCATGCCAAGGCAAATTCTGGGGGTAGGCAAAAGATATTTGCACCATCACCACCATCATCAAGAAAACGCAACCGAGGTAAACCACTGGCATTGCTACCACTACCAATGTCGAACACTCCAATGTTGCTGAATCTTTGTGGCATATGATGATACTTACAATTTACTGGGCAAGGATCATAGAAATAAATACAGTTCCCTTTGCAACCAGGAAAGTCTCGAGCAAGCACAGAGAAGCGGCTGTCTTCACCCACAAACAATATCCGGTCATCCAAAGTCGTCATCTCGACCCATTGTTTCTCATCTGCATTCAACTTGAAAATCTCGAATGCAACACCAACTTCTGAGAGATGCCTACATTCTGTCGTACTGGCCAGATATATAACTAAAAGTAGTTCTCCAAATGACTCCACCAAATATCTCTTGCCGATGCCAATAGGAATATTTCTCCGAATCACAGGAGCACTTATCGGGGTCGCAATCATCTTAGCTGTCAAAGAAGAATCAACCACTATAGTTCTCCCATCAAGGGAGACAACATAGAACTTCCCCTCATGGCAAATAACATCTCCATAGTTGACTGAGGAGGTTAGACTTTTAATTTCCTTGCACTTTGGAATTTCACCATCAACACCTAATTTGCAGTGGTACAATTTTCCACCACCAATCATCATAAGTGCAGGAAAATCAGAATTCAAGGACACTGCCAACTGATAAGCGCAGGGAGAGTGATAAGTTTTCGACAACTCAGATACCCGAAAATCATTTAAGTTCAGTTCCTTTGGTAATAATGGGTTAGGAACCGGGCCTTTCGGGAATGGGGATCCAGAAAGAGGATGTAACATGATAAGAGGTTTCTGCCATGTCTTTTCACTTTCTGTGACCTTAACCAACCAACCCCTTGAATTTGAAGCAGGAGATTGAGGTGCCACATGATAGACTACCCTCATCCTCAGAGGCAAGATTGTCTTCTTAATACGACGTTCTCTTCTCCGGATAGTATAACTGAAATGTACTTTGATAGGTGGAGAATTCCCATTCAGAGGAGAAATAGAGAACCGCCATGATTTACAAACAGCACGGGATCTAGAAACATCAACTTTGGCATCAAGCCGCTTTACAATGCTCTGTAACAACTCAGCTGGGAGATCGCTCCAACATTCAACTCTCTCATTTTCACATGTATCGGATCTTGGTCTTTCAGCCATGATCTGAAATCAACTTTTCACAATTGAGGACAACCTGAGAAAAGACATGCAGCACATAAGAGTGTTTAGAGAATTGGAATTCAAAAGAAGTCATGAATAGCAAGTCTTATGCATTGAACAGGACTCTCCATATCATCCACATGGATAGAAACAATACTTTCCCAAGTGACAACCAAATTGCTTGCCTCATAAGCATTTTTGGGTTTCATAGTGATTTGAGTTTTATCTCACCTCAACTATGGTGAATGTTTACATATGTTAGAAATTGGCCTTTTCAAAGCACCCGTGAAGATTGCTGAATTCTAAGAGTACTGTTATCAATGGTGGTGTACTGGTGTTGCATGAAGGATCGGCCTATTGGTCAAATGAAGTTTGCAAGGAGCTAAAAAAAAGTAGCCTAAGATGACTACATATTTATGTTGAACAGAATCTTTAATTGAAGAAAACAATCCCTGGCATCCACAACTGTAAATTATGGAATAAAACCAATAATCAATCTATGATATATGTCAAAATGGACTTATTCGAAGAGATTTAGACCATATGTTTATACTCAAGTGGGCCTAGACAATGTTGAAAATTAGAAGAGGTGAAGATGTCATTAGTCTGTAAAATATAGCTTCTGCCTTCACCAAAAAGGCAAAAACCGATATATTCTATAGCAACTGTGCTATAATTAACTGAACGAAAACAATATATGATAGAAAACACAGGCAGCTAATAAATAATTTAGAAACAGAAAACACTGATATTTCACAAACCAACAGGAACTAAGAAATATCTTCAGATAAAATTGTAAGCTCCAGTAATGATACAACTAAAACAGAGAAAGGCCTCAGCAAAAGTCTTGTGGATTCTTGAACAGAACAGAGAAAACAATCAACACCAACTACTGCAGCAGAAACAAGACTTGTTCAATCTAGCTTTGAACTTGAACACATTCATTTGTTCTTTGTGCCAATTCAGCTGTAAAATCTTATAGGACTGCTTCAGCACTAATCAACTGCAAGCTGCTCCTTAGATACTTCAAATCATCATCAATTGACATGCATCTGAAATCTTCCAAACCTCTAGAAATTCCAAAGTCAAAAGCTTTGAGCAAATACCAATCACTAATCTGAGCAACATGTATCACTGAGAATTGTTCTTCTTGCATTTTTAGTTGCACAATCATCGATTAAACTGTCATAGTCAAGTTTTTCTAGGAACCCCTTCTCAGTAGAAATCAAAGCTAGTCCATCTAAAACTTCTTGTGACATTGGCGATTGCAAGTAAGAATTCAGTATCTCCAATTTTGAAAAACCACCAGTGGATGTGAACAGGACAGGTATGGTCAGCATAATTCTATAGGCAATGTATGCATTCGGAAGACAGTCCAGCCGATTTATGAAATTTAATATCTCAATGGCTGTCATATTTTCTTCTGGCAACTTCTTCCGTAACCATTGCAGTTCTTCAAATAAGCTGTTCCCATCTACGTCACAAAACTTCTCATGATTGAGAAACATTTCAAGCTGACAACAAGAAGTTTTCAAATGTTTTTCCTCAAATGAATTCAACTTCTCAGAACAAAACAGAAACCCAAAGATGTCCTCATATGCTTGATACTGTGCAAGAGTTCTCTTCAATAAACCAGTCACTTGATCCACAGTGTATAGGAAATACTGAACTCTGAAGGATTCTTCAAGTGATTCAGGAGATGATTGATCGACATTCTTGCCAAAACATTTTCTTCTACGACGTTCACGTGCTTCATCAAACACACAATCAATTTCCATTTCGGTGGCAATATCTTTAGCAACTTTCAATGCCTCTGTAAACCCAACTTCCCGGTACCTTTCAAAAAACTGGATCAGCCTTTTCATTTCAGCTATAGCACTATCAATACACATGTCTTTAGATTGCAAGTATTTGCTAACCACGTCAACAGCAGATAATATATCAAACCAAATGATCATGCCTAATAAGAACCCATATTCAAGATCATATTCTGCTAAAGAATTAGCTTGGGAGACTACTCCGAGGTCAATCTCAGTATCAGCTACTTCAAGCAAAGCTTCTCTTACATCTGAAGCATGGAATCTTATCGCTTTAACACATTCGATGTGACTCTCCCATCGTTTGGTTGACGATGGTTCAAGAGCGAAACCTTTTACATTATCCTCCAAAATTTGCCAACACTTTGTACAATGAGCAAACACTGAATATATGCATTGTATGGATCCAAAAAACCAAAACAGTCTGCTAGAAGGGTCTACCATATCACAAAGAGTTACATTGAGACTACAACAACCCCATGGTGTGTACAATGCTCTTGGATTTATACCTGAAAGCTTTTCTTGTATACCTTCGGCTCTCCCTTTCACCAGAGATCCAATACCATATCCCTGTCCTCTTATATCATCAATATCAAGATCAAGAGCTTTTAACACATTCTGCAACTGTTCAAAAGGTCCATGTTCGGATGTATTGCTTAAGTTTAAAAACTCTAAAAAGTACTCGTCAACTTTTATTGGACTCGTAGAAACATCCACATCTCGCAGTATCAAAAACGTTTGTTTTTCACCACCTGCATCAAAAGCACAGTCCACAATCACAGAAAAATACTTGGCTTCTTTGATTTTCCTGACGATTGCACTTTTGATTTCAGAAGCTAGAGCAGTCATCAATTCCTGGATGTTACGACCAAGATAATGATGACGAATCTCATTGATTTTGATACGTCTGATATGTGCTTGCATCACATAATCCCACTCCGCAATCATTTCAATGAAGCTTGTAAGGTTTCCACAATCCTCCTCATCCATTCCACAATCCTCCTCATCCATGCTCTCAGTCGTTTCAAAAAATGTCATGTTATTCTTGGCAAGAAACTTCACAACTGCAATTATTCTCAGCAACACACTACTCCAATGCTCTTTCTCTAGCTTAAAAACAGCATTGTCGATTCTTTCATCACTTTCATCTTTCTTTAATCTCAGACGTAAACCTTTCCAGGTTGTCATGTTAAACATGTGTGCCATACTTCTCTCATGTTCTCTAATCAAAACACCAACATTCCCCCAATCTCCACATCCTTCCTTCGCAAACTCAGACTTCTGCAGACTCTCTCCAATCAAAGCACTAATCCTTTCCCAATTTCCCTCATTCACAAACTGATTGTCTCAGCGAGATTCTTTAAACAACTTGCAACAAAAGCAGTATGCTTTGTCAACCTCCTTTGAGTACACTGGCCAATCTCTATCCACTTTCTCTCCATTTGCTATAATCCGAGTGTAAAACTCGGAACGGAATCCCACAGAGGACTTATGCTGAGGACTTTCCTCCATTAACAAATCTCTCACAGGACCATTTTCAACTAATAAATCTCTCGACTCGGCATTGAGATTATCCCAATTTCTAGGATCATAAATGTTCATGTTGAGCAAGATTAAAGTATCAGATGAAAAGATACTAGAACAAGAACCTGGAAGGAATGACAAAGCCTGGCTTGCTTGAGAAACTCACTCCGAAATTCCGAACCTGATTAATCAACAAACAAGATCATTTAGATTTTGCAAAAGCATAAAGACAAAAGTTATTTGATGAAAACGAAATTAAATTCGGAATATTTCATGCTCAATGTCATTGAAAACCTAATCATGTTATTGATTTGTGACTCACCAGCAAGAGAAACGGCGAGAGCGAAAGAGATTGATCAGGAGAGAGCTAGGGTTTAAGGGGAAGCAATCGAGGAGTCAAATATTGAAGGTGCGCTCAGGGATTATGCGAAACAAATTATGATATATAGTAGTATTGGACCGCCACAGTCTTCAAGTCTATTATGATTTCGGTTAATTTTTATTTTTAGTTTTTTTTATCACATATTACGACTGTTAAACTCATAATCTCTCGTTTACTAAAGAGAACCTATGCTTCAGCATGGAACGGATGTCACAAGTTACTACTGGTATTTCGTGAGTATTCATACCTACGGACTTATGAAAAGAATACCAAATGATATTGCACCAAACTCTTTTCTTCTTTCAAAGTAGAATTTTGAATACATTTATGTAAAACATGTGAGAGTACTGTATATAACATTTTGTATAAAATGGTTCTTGGCATCTGAGTGTCTTTTGCTGATGCGATCAGTGTGGGTACCGTCAGTGACCATCTAATAGCATTTTCGTTTTATCACCACATGGAAGAAAACACAGAGACTGAAAGATAGAATCTCTTGTAGCACTTGATTCTCTTAACATTTATAGCAACACCTTGTAGATGGTGCAGATGCTTCTTGGCCTTCTTCTCTAGAGAATTAAGTATGAACAGTACTTTCGATGCTTGAATCTCCTGTCCTCCTACACACTGCAGATTGAAGGTTTTGAATATGCTCCTTTTATTGTCACAAAGGGATAGAAACCCAAATGACGCATTGAGTGTCTTCCACTATTATCTAGAAGAGTGAAACAGTTCCTCAGTGCAACAGTTCAACCAGACCTCTTTTAAAAGCTGCAAGCTAATTGCTATGAAGTATGTGAAATTGTGAATACATAATCGAAGATGAACCTGAGGAATAACCTCGACTAATAAGTACACATATGACCAGTGACATGCTCGGTCTGCAAGTCTGCATTTGCGGCCTCTGCAATGTAAATGATAGAGTTGTTGAAATTAGAAATCAGTGCATCTTTAATCATCTTATCAACAACATTCATCAAAGTTAAACACGGATAGAGAACAAAACGTATGGAGACACCAATTATAAGTATAAAGAACTTCATAGAATTCTATGACATCAACAAAACATACTCACATCAATCCAGAGAAGACGATGTGCAGCCAAACTCAATTGGAGGTGGCCAAAATATCTGGGAAGATTCCAGCTTCTGAATGCTACGGTTCTCCAAGTCGAACACAAAGCTCTCCGGTCTAGTTACTTCTCTAAGAGCAAGATTAACATCATTTTCATCAGTAAAGTAAATGCAATTCCCTTTGTACCCAGCTAACTCTTGCGCCGAAACAGCGAAAGAGCAGTCATTAGCCAAGAAGAACACTTGATCATCCAAGCTGTTCACTTCAACCCATCTGCTCAACTCCCCATCACCCCATTCCAGCTTGTAAACCTTAAAATCAACTACCTTGAGTTCACCACTCCGAAATCTTCGGTATCTCCCACGACGACGACCAAAGATCCTAAGATCTAACTCAAGACCATTCCCTTCTTGCTTACTTTGTTCTTCATCAAAATACCTATCCACCACATAAAGCTCTCCCCAACTCTCCACCAAATGCTTCCTCCCACCTAATCCAACCACCTTGGACGAAATCTTCACCATCTCATGTGAAGACATAGTAATCCTAAACACACAACCCAAGCTATCCACCACATATGACTGACCCTTATAAAAACCAACATCATCAATAACAGAACCTTCATGACTAAACCATCTGAGCTTCTGATCTCCACTTCTAGCAAAACCCAAGTTTCCTTTGTCGGATATAACCAGAATCGCACACTCACCGATCTCAGAAGGCATCACAACCACTTTCTTCAACCCACAAGCCGAACCAGAACCACGTATGTACCTCAGAAAGTACGACTTCCCCAACTCGACCATATCAAACTCCAACAAATTGAAACACCCCGACCTGATGCGCCGGGAGGTGATGGGATTCCTTAGAAGCATTCTGTCGCACTCTTCGACCTTGACCAGCCAACCACCGGAGGAAGGCGGTGATGACGTGGCGGGGGGTCGGAGGAGGTAGACGGTGTTTTGGGAGAGGAAGGAGGTGGGTCCATCGGAGGAGGAAGGGAGAGGGAACTGTGGTGGAGGAGTAGTTGAAGGGTGGAAGGGAGGTAAATATGAACGCCATGGATTGCAGACGCTGCGGAAGCGGAGAAACTCGATGCGGAGTTTGAGTTTTTCTCCGATGAGTGGCCAGAGTACGACGGGAAGATTGGACCAGTCGACGGTGATGTCCATATTGAGGATTGAGCTTTTGTCCGATCAGTGTCGTTCTCGTTTCTGCTGAGTGCATGTTGACTGATAAAGATGCCCATTATTGGTAGAAAGCTTACCATTTTGAAATTTCTTAATAAAACGAGTGGTCCTCGCGATGCCCATTGGTCGTGGTAATCCTATTTTTAAATTTTATTTTATTTTATTCTTGAGATTTGAACTTTTATTTTAATGATTATATATGGAGGTCTTTAAATGAAGACTAGTGAAAATAGATAATATTATTTGATTTTAGTAAATATGATACGTTTCGAAACATGGGTAGGTAAACTAGAAAACATAAAGAAATACTTTCAAGTTCAAGAAAAAGAAAACGTAAAGAAGGTAAAATATTCAATCCTTATAGACTATGACACGACACGACACAAACTAATTAATAAAAACATACGATAATGTTAACTATCACATGTGGCTGAGTTAATAAAAATTATTGTAGAACCATGTACCTATTATTGTAGAAACTCGTACCTGACTAATCTTCAAATCTATTTATTAACATTACGACACTCATTTCTCGTACATATGATCAATGTTAACTATCACGGCTGAGTTGGTAAAAATTATTGTAGAACCTTGTACCTATTATTGTAGAAACTCGTACCTGACTAATCTTCAAATCTGTTTATCAACATTACGACACTCATTTCTCGTACATTATTGGACCCAATATCTAGAGTATGGACCTCCATTGGTCGAGCCGATGTTTCCTAACCCGGATTTAAATTTGCGAAATATTTTGTTACCAGAATTGGCTAAAACTTATGGCGTGTTTACTAACCTGAAATAGAATTACTATATTAATCTCCTCAATGGAGTGTTAGCTAGATGTACCGTGTACGTACGTCCTTGAATCCCAACTACCCTGTCCTCACTGGCGGAGGTATATAGCTCAAAATCATGGTTTTATCTACATTTGGTGTTTGGATTTAGCTAGTTTAGAAGCTTTAGTTATGCTGACACCCCTAGTCTCGTACCCACATTTATTTGGTCTTTTGACTTTATTTCTTTATCACCAAACCCTTACACTTACAGTTTCAGATTTGTTAGACTTCGGAACACAATGGAGGATGATTTTCTTATAGATTTTTTGATTATGTACATTGAAAAGGAAATCGTTGAAAAGTTCGACATAGACTCGATTATTGATGACTTTCGCGATATGCATGAGCGATAACCCTATTTAAAAACTTCATTATATTATAGACTATGTTTTTTTTTTTTTTCAATAACCTCTTTTTATATCAGCCTCCCTCATTTGTATTTTTTCGCTTCACCT
>NC_020491.1:8060308-8120202 GCF_000184155.1 Fragaria vesca subsp. vesca
TTAGAATCTTTTAAGTTGGTTGTGTCCTTGAACCAAGAGGAAGTCATGACGGTGAGGGGTGGAAAACTATACTGATTACGACGTGCTCCACATCCCGTGGAGAAATAACTCCATGAGTTGAAAGTGAAACTGGTAAAGAGCAAAGATGAACATTTTAAAATTGGTAAATCTTAGGTATCTCCCATGACGACCAAAGATCCTAAATATATATATATATATATATATATCTCGTTTCTATTAAAGTGTGAAGTTCCTTATTTGACACATTTTTCGGTCATATTTTCACATCTCCATCGTTCAGTTTGTAGAACCTGATGCATAGATCCATCCTGCAAAATTTCATCTGATTTGATGATCATTTAGGTGTTCGTAATCGTTATTTACACAAACAGTTCTGGTTATACAGCTTTATGGTCTGTTCATTAATCTATTTCAGCACCTTAACGATCATCAATTTGGATGAAATTTTGCAGTAATGATTTATACATTAGTATCAATAAACTGAACGATGGAGGTGTAGAAATATGACTGGAAAGTGAGTCAAATAAGAAACTTCACACTTTAATTTCAGAGTGAAGCTTCACTCTTGATAGGAACATTTTTTTCAAAAAAAAAACTTTTTTATTAGAAACTCACGCACCTTATATACGTCGATGAGGTTTAAACTTATGACCTCAACGTTGTTGGTTAGCCTACCTAACCAACCAAGCCACAGCTCACCAACCTCTTGATAGGAGCTAATATATAATATATATATATATATATATATATAGTTTCGGCTACTAATAGTATTGGAACGACACGGTCTTCAAGTCTATTATGATTTCGGCTACTTATTTTTTTAATTTTTTTAGCACATATTACAACTTTGATCGGTCAGTGTGACAAACACAACTTTTAATTTGAAGCAACTCTAATGTCACCAATCTTTTAATTTGAAACAACTCTAATGTCTCCAACCTGAACGGATGTCACGAGCTACTACTAGTATTTTGTGAGTATTCATACCTATGGACTTATGAAAAGAATACCAAATGATATTGCACCAAACTCTTTTATTCTTTCAAAGTGGAATTTTGAATACATTTATGTAAAACATGTGAGAGTACTGTATATAACATTTTGTATAAAATGGTTCTTGGCATCTGAGTGTCTTTTTCTGGTGCTGCATATCTCGAAGCGATCACTGTGGGTACCGTCAGTGACCATCTGATAACATTTTCGTTTTATCACCACATGGAAGAAAACACAGAGACTGAAAGATAGAATCTCTTGTAGTACTTGATTCTCTTAACATTTAGAGCAACACCTTGTAGATGGTGCAGATGCTTCTTGGCCTTCTTCTCTAGAGAATTAAGTATGAACAGTACTTTCGATGCTTGAATCTCCTGTCCTCCTACACACTGCAGATTGAAGGTTTTGAATATGCTCCTTTTATTGTCACAAGGTGATAGAACCCAAATGACGCATCGAGTGTCTTCCACTATTATCTAGAAGAGTCAAACAGTTCCTCAGTTCCTCAGTGCAACAGTTCAACCAGACCTCTTTTAAAAGCTCAAGCTAATAATTGCTATGAAGTATGTGAATACATAATTGAAAGTGAACCCGAAGAATAACCTCGACAACTATATATATGACCAATGGCATGCTCGATCAGCAAGACTGCATTTGCTGCCTCTGCAATTTGAATGAAATCATGTAAGAGAGTGGCTGAAATGAGAAACCAATACATCTTTAATCATCTTATCAACAAACATTCATCAAAGAACAAAACTCATAAATACACAGTATAAAGAACTTCATAGAATTCTATGACATCAACAAAACATACTCACATCAATCCAGAGAAGACGATGTGCAGCCAAACTCAATTGGAGGTGGCCAAAATATCTGGGAAGATTCCAGCTTCTGAATGCTACGGTCCTCCAAGTCGAACACAAAGCTCTCCGGTCTAGTTACTTCTCTAAGAGCAAGATTAACATCATTTTCATCAGTAAAGTAAATGCAATTCCCTTTGTACCCAGCTAACTCTTGCGCCGAAACAGCGAAAGAGCAGTCATTAGCCAAGAAGAACACTTGATCATCCAAGCTGTTCACTTCAACCCATCTGCTCAACTCCCCATCACCCCATTCCAGCTTGTAAACCTTAAAATCAACTACCTTGAGTTCACCACTCCGAAATCTTCGGTATCTCCCACGACGACGACCAAAGATCCTAAAATCTAACTCAACACCATTCCCTTCTTGCTTACTTTGTTCTTGATCATAATATCTATCCACCACATAAAGCTCTCCACAACTCTCCACCAAATGCTTCCTCCCACCTAATCCAACCACCTTGGACGAAATCTTCACCATCTCATGTGAAGACATAGTAATCCTAAACACACAACCCAAGCTATCCACCACATATGACTGACCCTTATAAAAACCAACATCATCAATAACAGAACCTTCATGACCAAACCATCTGAGCTTCTGATCTCCACTTCTAGCATAACCAAAGTTTCCTTTGTCGGATATAACCAGAACCGCACATTCACCAATCTCAGAAGGCATCACAATCACTTTCTTCAACCCACAAGCCGAACCAGAGCCATGTATGTACCTAAGAAAGTACGACTTCCCCAACTCGATCATATCAAACTCCAACAAATTGAAACACTCCGACCTGATGCGCCGGGAGGTGATGGGATTCCTTAGAAGCATTCTGTCGCACTCTTCGACCTTGACCAGCCAACCACCGGAGGAAGGCGGTGATGACGTGGCGGGGGGTCGGAGGAGGAAGACGGTGTTTTGGGAGAGGAAGGAGGTGGGTCCATCGGAGGAGGAAGGGAGAGGGAACTTTGGTGGAGGAGTTGAAGGGTGGAAGGGAGGTAAATATGAACGCCATGGATTGCAGACGCTGCGGAAGCGGAGAAACTCGATGCGGAGTTTGAGTTTTTCTCCGATGAGTGGCCAGAGTTCGAGGGGAAGATTGGACCAGTCGACAGTGATGTCCATTTGAGCTTTTCTCCGATCAAGTGTACGGGGTTCTCGTTCCGCTGTGTTGGCTTATATAAAGATGCTCATTGGTGGGAAGCTAATCATTTTCTTAATAAAACGAGTCTCTCGCGATGTCCACTCGATTGGTGGGACCTCAATCGATGATTGGTGGTTTGGTACAATTTGAACACATAGACTTCTACAGTTTTTGACTTCTACGGTCTGAACACATGACTTTACAGTTTAGTTAGATGTTACGGCCGGCTGATGTGATTGAGGCCTTGAGGGAGGTCCAAATAGAAAAGAAAAAAACTAGCGAAAATAGAGAAAACTTCTGATTTATTAAATATGATTTGCTACAAAGCATGGGTAAAATCAAACTAGAAAAGATAAAGACAGTAAAACATTTATCCTTATAGACTCTAACATAATACAAAATTTAAAAACTAGTAAAAACTAAAAACATATAATCAATGCTAACTATCACATGTGTTGAGTTGGGAAAAATATAAACTTTGTACTGTATTCGAATCATGTTGACTCTCACTGGAGAGTTTAGTATTTAAAGACTAATCTTCATGTTACCTATTAACATTACGACACTCATTTCTCGTACATTGTTGGATTCAATCTTTAGACGGGAGAGCTTTTAATGAGGATCTTATAATAAGGTCTAGATGCAAATTTTCAAATTAACGGTTGGCTGATATGCATGTTAGAAATTAGATATATCAATTAAAGCACAAAACCATCCAACTGTTTATTTGAAATGGCTCACTTAGTCCTCGTTACCTCATTAGAGCACATGCATCAATGGGGTGAAAAGATGGGTTAGATAAAAAATTAGACTAAAAACAGCTTCCACCCTTGATGAATTGGTCTGGGTTAGGTGTGGGTCTTACGTGGGGAACACCTGACCAGAGTAATAGGTGGGTTAATTCTCACCCCTTGATTAGTCTAGATCAATTTGACCGTGGCCCCACAATCACATGAATTTGCACTTGCATTTTTCCTTTGTAATGAATATTTTTTTGTTTGACCCACAAAAGAATAGTTATTGGTCCTCGAATTAATCTGGTTGTTGTATTGTTGAACTGAATATCAAAGATTGATTTAAATGAATAGTGTATTAACTCGGGATAAAAATTGGTCTAACCCACCCAAAATGGTTGCATTTGCTCTTAGATCCTATCATATGCTTCTAGTAGCACCTCTACCACTGTTTGGCTTCTAGAATGTTCCCTATTTGATTATAATCCCGATTCTCATATATATACATGTAGAGTCGGGGTTTGCTAATTAGGGTTTTGTTTGCCTAGGCCTACAACGATGGCGTTGGCTGGGGGAGAGACATATTCCAGATGAATTGATGGAGATGATCCTAAAGAACCTTGACCTTGAGAACGAAATCCATGTCGAGCGATTTCGTGCCGTCTCTCAATCATGGCGGTCTTCTATTCCTCCATTGAAGCCACCGTCATCGCCGCCTCAATTACTCTACAACTTTAAGATGTGGCTAAGGATGTGGTCTGGATTAGGCGTCAAGCGGACTGTACTCTATCATGCTGTACCTC
Organism: Fragaria vesca subsp. vesca; assembly: GCF_000184155.1. Classification (NCBI taxonomy): domain Eukaryota; kingdom Viridiplantae; phylum Streptophyta; class Magnoliopsida; order Rosales; family Rosaceae; genus Fragaria; species Fragaria vesca. Next base: position 8,064,868 of record NC_020491.1, read on the forward strand.
CTCTTCCTCCGACGAATGATGCCGACGAAAGGAAAAGGGGTTGGTTGTATAGAAAAGTATAATATGGCAGAATGAATAACTTTACATTGATATGCAACAATATATACATCGTAGCCTTGTACAACAAGATTAGTCTCCAACAAGATAGGAAACTAATAGGGTAACTACAGCTAGTAATCCCTAGTATATCTATTACAATATGATATCATATCTAGCACATCTATTCTAATATCCTAACAGATCAATTGTAATTAAACGGCAAAATACACTTTCCAACACTTCCCCTCAAGTTGGAGAGTGAATGTCAAGAACTCCCAACTTGCAGACAAGTGACTTGAATTTCTCTTTGCCCAAAGGTTTAGTGAACACATCCGCCAATTGTTTTGAAGAGATAACAAATCGAGTAACAACTTGGCCTTGTAGAATCTTATCTCGAATAAAATGGCAATCCATTTCGATATGCCTTGTTCATTCATGAAACACCGGATTTGCAGCTATATGCAAGGCTGCTTGATTATCACAATGTAAAACAGCAGGACCCAAAATAGGCATGTGTAAATCTTTCAATAGATATTGCAACCAAGTAAGTTCACAACATGTACCTGCCATAGCTCTATATTCGGCCTCTGCACTTGATAGAGAAACTGTTTTCTGCCTCTTTGTCCTCCATGAAATCAGGGAATTACCCAAGAACACACAATAACCAGTAGTAGAACGCCGAGTAATGGGACAACCCGCCCAATCAGAATCACAAAAAGCTCTCAAATTTAAAGAATTATTAGCCTGAAGAAGGAGACCTTGCCCTGGAGCAGATTTCAAATATCGAACTACCCGAAGGGCTACTGCCATGTGTTGTTGACGAGGTTCATGCATAAATCGACTCAGAACATGCACTAAATATGTGATGTCGGGTCTAGTGATTGTCAAGTAAATCAATCGGCCAACTAGACGTCGATATGCTGCTGCATCTTTGAGTGGTTCTCCTTTGTTTGAAAGCTTGCACTCTTCCATGGGAAAATCAACTGGCTTAGCACCCAAATAACCATTGTCTTTAATGATTTCCAAGGCATATTTACGTTGAGATATATAAATCCCTTTCTTGGAACGAGCTATCTCAATACCTAGGAAAAATTTCAAATCACCAAGATCCTTGATACGAAAATGAGTATGAAGAAACTACTTTAAAGCATTAATATACTCAATATTGTTTCCTGTGATCAAAATGTCGTCCACATATATCAATAAGACAGTGAGAGATGCACCATCTTTTCGAACAAATAAGGAATAATCGACTCTGGATTGACTGAAACCAGCAGCAAGAACAACTTCTGTGAACTTAGAAAACCACTGTCGAGAGGCTTGTTTAAGGCCATACAACGACTTGTGAAGGCGACACACAAGGTTCTCCCCCTGTCGCCGAAGACCAGGAGGAGGGGACATATATATTTCTTCCAACAAACCACCATTTAAGAAAGCATTACTAACATCTAATTGATGCAAAGACCAATTCTGACTAGCAGCAATAGCAAGAAGGCAGCGGACAGTTACCATTTTGGCAGTAGGGGAAAAAGTGTCATGATAATTGATACCAGCAGCTTGAGTGAAACCTCGAGCAACAAGGCAAGCTTTATAGCGCTCAACAGAACCATCAGCTTTGCGCTTGATCCGGTAAACCCAATTACAACTAATTGGACGTTTTCCAGGAGGCAAAGGAACAAGACTCCATGTCTGATTGTCAGTAAGAGCTTGAAGCTCGGAAGTCATAGCCTCCTGCCATTTTGGATCGGCTGCAGCAACATCATAAGATTCCGGTTCTTCATCCCGGCTCACATTAGCAACATAATTGAGATGTGCAGGTGAATACCGATCATAAGACAAATAATTACAGAGAGGATACCTCGTACCTGGTGGAGGACTTGGTGAGGCAGATGAATGGTGGTGTGGAGGCAGAATCACCTGCGAGCAGACGTAATCACGGAGGCAGACATTGGCTTCTCTTGGGCGCTGGGATCGGTGGAGGGCAGGAATAGGTTCAACATCATCGGAAAGAATTACAGGATTGGAATCGGTAATAGGAGGATTGGGAATTGGATGGACGATAGCTTGTGGCTGGAAAATCACGGGTTTAACGTCGACGCCGTGAGAGATGCCGTCTCCCTGAAAGACGTCGTCGCTGTGATGGTCGCCGGCGATAGCTGTTGGGACTGGAGGGCGACGAACAGAGGTTCTGAAATCGGATGGAAGGAGCGGATTGGGTGGTGGAGAGGGCGGCGGATCGTGTGGTGGAGAGGGCAGCGGATTGGGAGGTGAAGGCGGATGGGGCGGTGGAAAGGGCGGCGAAGTAGGTGGTGAAGGCAGCGGCGGATTGGGTTGAGGAGATGTCGTTGGAGTTGGGAAAGGAGAGGAAGAAGACGTGCTCTGTGTGGAAAAGGATTGATTGAGTAAGAAAGGGTCAAAGTCAAAAGGAAGAGGAATGGGCTGGGCCTGTGGAGTGGGCTCAACGGGTTTGACAAGGTGCTGAATGATGAAAAGTATCTTCAAGAAAAATCACATCCCGATTTGTAAAGATCTTTTTGGTCTCAATATTGTACAATTTGTAAGCCTTTTGACCCATAGGATATCCAACAAAGATGCATTTATGTGCACAAGGAGCAAATTTTGATGATGGATTGACAGATTTTGCAAAGGCAACGCAACCAAAAACACGCATACGAGAATAATCGGGGGGCTTGTTGTAAAGTATTTCGAATGGAGTTTTCTTGTTGAGTAACAAAGTGGAAAGACGGTTAATGGTGTAAACAACAGTGAGAATACATTCACCCCAAAAAGAAATAGGTAGATGAGATTGAAAACGAAGAGCACAAGCTGTTTCAAGAATGTGTCTGTGTTTTCGCTCGACGACACCATTTTGTTGGGGTGTATAGACACAAAAATGTTGGAAAATTACTCCTTGTTCGAGGAAAAAATTTTGTAAAGAAAGGAACTCAGCACCATTGTCAGAACGGAATTGTTGGATTTTGGTGTTAAACTGAGTAGCAACATAACTGAAAAATTGACGAAGTATTGTTTGTGTCTCACTTTTATGACGCATCAAGAATACCCACGTAAAACGGGAAAAATCATCAACGATAGTTAAAAAATAATTAGCACCAGAATAAGAGGGTGTTTTATAACGGCCTCAAATATCACAATGAATAAGGGAAAAACACTTGGAGGTTGAAATTGAACTACGGAAAAAAGGTTGACGAGTTTGTTTCGCCAATGGACAAACGTCACATTTATGACTAGAATCAAAAGAAAAATTTAGCTTACTATTGGCTAAATATTGTAGACGAGCAGAAGAAGGGTGCCCCAAACGACGGTGCCAAAGATCAGAAGAAATCATGAGATTACAAGTGAAGTGGGAAGAAGGAGAAGTAGAAGCCAAAGCCACAAGGTAATAGAGGTCACCACGTCGCTTACCCACACTAATCATCGTCCTCGTAGCCAAGTCCTGTAAAATACACCAGGACGGAAAAAAGTCACTGGACAATGTAAGTCATCAATTGTCTTTCCAACATACATAAGATCAACTTTGAAGCTCGGCACACAGAGAACATTATTTAATTGGAATGAATCATTAAGCCGAATGGAACCGGTCATAGTAGTTCCGGCCGTGGCTCCACTAGGTAAAGAAACTGGTGTCAGAGAAGGATTCTGATCAATATTCATCAACAATTTTGAAGAAGAAGTAATGTGATGAGTTGTTCCGCTATCAATAATCCAACGATTAGGAGCGACTGGTAACAAATTTGATGAAGAATGCGGTAAACCTATACCGTTTGCTTGAGAAAAAATACGCTTACTTTTTACCAATGCCATAATATGTAAGCATTGTTCAGCGGTAAGATGAGGGGCAATTGCTTGAAGTTTCTGAATGGTAGAATGAACTGAAGCCATGATAGACAAAAGATAAATCAAAACTTCTCAAAGAAACACCGACTGATCAGAAATATTATGATAATTTTGGTCCAAGAGCGTTGTGCTCTGATACCATATAAAAAAGTATAATATGGCAGAATGAATAACTTTACATTAATATGCAACAATATATACATCGTAGCCTTGTACACCAAGATTAGTCTCCAACAAGATAGGAAACTAATAGGGTAACTTCAGCTTGTAATCCCTAGTATATCTATTACAATATGATACAATATCTAGCACATCTATTCTAATATCCTAACAGGTCAATTGTAATTAAACGGCAAAATACACTTTCCAACAGGTTGTTTAGATTATGCAGAGTCCCGGACGCAATACCAAAGTGGATTCCGGCAATACTTCCTCCTCCATCATCACGGTGTTCATTGACCTCATTCAGATTCAGGCCAGAGGATATATACTCGTTGGACTTCGACTCATCTGTATTTGCATCGCATTATCTCAAGGAATCTTCTGAGTTGGAATCTTATAAGTTGGCTGTATCCTTGGATCTAGATGAAGTCATGACGGTGATGGATGGAAAACTATACAAATTAGCTACTCCACTACAGAAATTCCTCCATGAGGTGAAAGTGGTAAAGAGCAAAGAAGAACGTTTTGATGATGTTATTTTCTACCAAGGAAAGTTCTATGCTGTCACCAATTATGGAAGAACTGTAGTGCGGCATTCTTCCTCGAATGACCTGACAGAGATTGCATCTCCAATATTTTCTTCAAGTTGTGACAAGAAGCAGAAGAAGAAGAAGACGAAGAAGAAGAAGCAAAACAAGAAGTATAAGACCGAGGAAATTTTTGGTGGAATCGTTCGGGGAGCTACTTTGTGTTCACAGAGCTGGGTGTGCATATGTAGGAGAAGGTGGTTCTGTAGACAAAATGCTCCAGACTGGAGTTAAGTTCAAGGTTTATAGGTTGGATCAGAATTCAGGAGAATGGATTGAGATGCAAGCTTCCGATTTGAAAAGGCGAATTTTGTTTGTGGGGGAGGACTTCTCTTTCTCTGTTTCTGCTCGAGACTTCCCTGGATGCCCAGAGAGCTGCATTTATTTTTGTTACGAGTATGAGAAATGCCCTCATGAAATCTGTAGTGGAATTGGAGTGTTTAACTTAGATGATGGAATGGGGCTGCGCTTAGAACAATACCCACCCAGTGCTAATATCTTAATGCCACCCCCAACTTGACCTGATGAGAAACTAGGCTAATCAATGTCAATTTCCAAATTGTGTTAGTGTGTTTTGAGTACTAATGGTCATTCAATTTTTTTATCACAAGTATGTTATAGTTCATATTTTCATCTTTCTTTTGAACATTCAAAGTAAATACTTCGAAACAAACAAGAAATGAGCCTTGAAACCATGTCAAAGTAGGTTTCATGATGGGTCATTGTTATTGGAAAGAAGTAGGAGGTGATGCACTAGGTTTTCTGCCAATGGTATAAAATATCCTTATATGGTTGAAATAAAGATGGGAATTTGTAGCATTCAGCAACACAATCAACCAACCCAAACTGAGACACATTCCAGAACAAAGGGATTCAGTTCGAATCCTAATTATGACTTGTTTGGACCAAATAAACCACAAAGATAAATGAACTAGGATTACAAGGCATTCAAATGTTTCTTGATTGCATTAGTAGAATGATGAGCAAAATACCTTTGCCTGAGCATTACATATGGGTACCCGACAAATGACAACACGTGAGCTGGTTTTGAGAAAGATAGTATCTCATACCACACTTGGTTATTCTCATCCAGTTCAATCGAGAAACGCTCCTCTCCAGCCTGTTGTGTAGAAAAATAGTATACCTAAATCAGTCATAACTCATAAATATGCTTCAACAGATTTACATGCTAAAGAGTACTGGAATGTACACAAATCACCAAAGTAACACAATGCACCACAATATATGATCAGGATAAACTTATCAAACCAATGATCATTTAACTTCCCTATCTGGTATACAATAAAAAGGATATTTATAGGCCAAACTACAGTTGAGGTGAGTGCTAAACATGCATACAGTACATTCTCACATTATTCAACCAGAACTAGACTGCAGTGCATGTGAATATAAAGATGCAGATTACATATTCCCATGATCTATAAACTGCTATCTGATTATCTAGTGATGAATCACATAAAATCAGCAAGTTCAACCGTTTAACAACTAGCACTCCATCACAGCGGTCACTGATAAACTTCATAGTAAAAGATCATGCGACTGTAAATATGAAATTTTGAGTAGACAATCTCACAGAAGTTCTTTAAAGGGACCTCAACCATCATGTTTGTCATTCGTGACCAAACCATGTAAGACAATGGATTCAGGCTTTACAAAAATATATTTCAACAATTGTAAAGGAACTAACCAGCAAGTGACCTTGAAGGGTACCACCCCCAAAACGAAAAGACGCCATGGACTGTTTACTGCTTTTATTTTCATTCACATACACTATCTGAAGAGGCATCATGACCCATGGCAGAAACTCCTTGACACAAACACAAAACTTCACTCCATTTTGAACCGGCGTCTTTGGATCAACAAACGCCCAATTCAATCCAAAATGCCTGCAGAGCCAAACTCAGTCATAACTCATAATATTAGTCCTTCACATCTACATAAGCACAATGGCTGACCTCCAGTCCTGAAGAGCCCTCTTGCCCTTCTCATAAGTCTCCAAACCCGAACCGACCAAAACGCGGGCATGGTTGCATAAGAAACCATTTTCTGAGAGGCCCTTATCTTCTTGCAGGGAAGATAGGGACTTGGCAGTAGCTCCCCTGAACTTAGCTTCATAGTTAAAGCCACCTGACCTGGTTTCAAAATTCAACTAAAGATTCCAAATTTCTCACTATCAGAACTAAAATCACACAAATAGCAGCTAATCAGGTCTTGTTTACCTGTCAATGCAAGCCTTTTGCTCTTTAGGAGTTGGGGCAGCCCAGCTCAAGAAAACCATGTCTGTCAAAATCATCAACAACTTCAAAAATTGGCACATATGGAGCAAAAAAATTCAAATTTTTCTGATGGGAACGCAGAAAAGCAAACAAATTTGAGCAAAATGCAGACTGATAATGATGAATTCTAAGATCAAAACTACTTTTCTCCAGAATGAACAAAGAAAACTACTAACTAATCAAACATGAATATAATTCAGCCAAAGAAACAGATAATCTAATAACCAATTTGTTCTACCTTTTAGTGTGAAGTTGTTGCTCTGGGATTTGAACTTGCAGCCATGAACCTGTTAAACTGTGAACTGTGTGAGGATTTAACAACTGGACTCAAAACGAGCGATATATCCTTTGAAGCCCAAAATAAAACGGCCCAAGTATTCTTCATAACCTTTTGAATCTTTGCAATCCATTACTTTTCAATTAGAGCTGGCCTCCTTATATCCCCTTTGCCCCTTTGGTTGTTTTACTTGTTTATAGTCAAATTCCTTTGTTCCTTTACATTGTTACTTTTTACGGCCACTGCTATGTCAAGTTACCATAACATGGTTATTTGCGAGCTTTGATTCAAATAACTAGCTTTTTACCCGTGCATATGCACGTGAGTTTACAAAATGGGAGAAATTTAACTTGAACTGTTCCACTTAAAATTGAATGAATCTAATTATCCTATTTCTTAGATAATTGTTCACCAAAAGTGAGAACAAACCACGTCTTTTTTTTTCCTTAAAATTCAAGTGGTGTTTTACGGTTATGCCTATAGTAATTTATTTTTATTTATTTGAGAATTTTCTATTACCTTGATTTTTTAGGTAATTCAAAAAAAAGTTTCACCAAAGAAAACGCGTCGTTTTCTATTAGTAGAGATTTGGTGACAAAATCAAGAACTATAAACTACCACCACAAGAAAGTGGGTTGCAAGAGATGACGATAACCTAACCCTACAAGTCACTTGATCGAGAAATGATAGCCTTCATATAGTCACGCCAAAGAAAAATGATGAATATGGTCACATTTGTCTTCTGAAACAAGGCAAAACTACATTAAATCTAGCATGGACTGTTGCCCAAGTAGGCATTATTTTTCTGTTCAATTATTCATACAACCCTATCATTGTATGTCATTATCTTCGAAATGTTTCAAGAAAATCTAAAGCCTACAAAAATCAAACTAGTAGGCATTGTTTTTCTATTCAATTATTCATACAACCCTATCATTGCATGTCATTATCTTCGAAACATTTCAAGAACATCTAACGCCTACAAAAAATCAAACTCTTATCTGAATTGTGGAGCTCGAGTGGTATGAAAAAAGAAAAAGAACCTCCAAATTTACCTACAAATATACCATGACTTTTTTCTTTTTACTGTGATTCAACCTTATTTGTACAAGGAAAAACACAAAATTACTGTGTACAAATGGGTATGATGTAAAAGTCTAACACTACAGGCCCACCAGGCCCACTACGAGATGCACCTCATGGAGTACATCGACTCAGACGAATCCACTGCCGGTGCACCATACACCCTCGGGTGGTCGCTTTCCAATCCATAGTCCATCATCGGACGGTGCTCCAAGTCCTCATCGTGGTCATACACGAAATCAGGGACGTCGATCTCGCTCCTCCTCACGTGCTCCCACAGATAATCGAGCCTGCTCACGTACTTCAGCTTCCCATACACCCTGCCACACCAAAGCGCACGTTAGCCCCAACACTCAATCACCACTAAAATGCGCCGTCTAACTAATTCCGTAAATAAATATTTACTAAATTTAACTAGGTTAAAATTTCTTACCCTCCAGTGAAAAGGAAGCGGCCGAAGGTGGCCAAGAAGAGCCGGGCCTGAAGACCTGGATGAAGAAAATAGACAGCTTCTAGATTCTGCTTGACGTTGATCGGAATCGCGTCGTAGATTGATCGGAGGGCGGAGATTCCGGGGAAATTCTCGCACCTCTGAACTCCGGTGTGGACGTACACCACCGCGAACGGCTTGTTCTCCAGCTCCGGGAATATCTTCTCTTCCAGATACTTCCTCAGAACATCCACGCTCACAATCCGAGCTGAAAATTCAATCCAAAACTCATATCAGAAATCAATAAAAAAAAATCTGAACGAATTCTTCATCAATTTAAAGACTTGGAATTATAGATATGTACCTGGGAAGAATTTGGCAATGACGCGAAGGATGGGGCGGCCGCGTTTGTCGCGGCCGTGGATCTGGAAGACGTGGAGCTTGTCGAGAAGGGCAAGCTGTTCGGAATCGGAGATTTGAGCGGCGGTGATCATTTTGTAAAGGAAAAAATGGCTCACAAGGATTGTGATGTTTCGATTAAAGGGATTGTGATGGAGCGTGAAGTGAGAGGAGGGTTATATAGGGAAAGGGAGAAAGGGAAGAGGTTGAAGAAGAAGGAGGTGGGGGGAAGGGGGATTGAGTTGGGAGGCGAGGACAAGAGGGAGTAATGATCGGGGATTCCAGGGGAGGATATTCGGAGAAGATTCGGATTTTTCTTTTGGGGCGGGTGATGGGCCCCATGGGAGTGTCCGGTTTTGGACTGCTGACCCGGCTGACCTGGCAGTCTAGGTAGTTAATTTGTTACGTGGCGTTGGATAATATTTTTCTTTCTTTTTTGTGTTTTTGATTGAGACGGCGTTGGATAAAACTAAACGAACTGAAATGGATTTGGGGAGACAAATGGATGAAGATATGACTTGATTACCAAGTATGTGATCTCATGGCCTCATTATCCTATCATTTCTTTTCAATGTCAAATATATATTCGAAGCCATCACATTCAAATATTAAAAAGTCAAAAGACTATGAATACAGAAATATAGACTTGGACGCACTCGTATGCATATAATGTGAGTGGTTTTAACCTTTGGAACTCTTGTAGCCCATACGGTGCGCCCAAGAAGCATTGTGAGGTATGTGAAGGAGCGTGGGGTGGATGGGCACACACGAAAGCAGGAGGATAAGGAAGCAATGATTTGTTTATAATACAGTATGTTTGAACAACAATCATGTCTTATATATGTTTAAGCAGCATTATTGATATGACTAATCATATTTTATGATAACATAATGTGATCAGTGCTCTTTATCCTTGATGCTCAAGTCTCCGATGTAAGGCTTGAGATGGTGGGATAGGAGGAATGAAGATCATTCCAACTGAGGCTGTGTCAAAGTTGGCCTAACTGATACTGCCATTACGTATATTGGTAAAATTTGACCAAAGGAAACTTCCCTGTCAGGCTTCTATATCAAGGAGTTTCAAATGTACACATTTTGCTAACTAGTAAACTGTAACAAATACAGGTAACCACTGGTTACAATATACCACCCAAGGTGCCTAGTTGATGTGAATAATCATCGGGTAAGCAATACAAGGGAAGTTTCTATGATTGTTGAGTGTGATGTGATGTAATAACATGGTTGCTTACTCTATGAGGGTCGGACTAAATTCTTTCATCTCAAACCCAGATGCCTCTGCAAGCTCTAACAAATCTTTCTCTCCACTCACAACCTGCAATAAGTGCCACAGTATGTTACAACCTAGCAAATCTTGAAAGATAGGGCAAGTTTTCTTATTGGTATCGACGTTCTTTCGTTGAAAATATATCAATAAGGATGAACCAAATGACTACTGCAAGAAACTATGAAAAGACTTATCACCTGTCCATTGATCACCCAAGTAGGAAAACCTTCAAGTTTGGCATCAATACATTCCTTTGCCATTATAGTTCCCTTTCTATATCCACCAGGGAAGCACTCAACATAGTTCAATTCCTTCGCTGCTTCACGTCCAAACATCTTCAAGAAGAACAAATTAATCAACTAAGTTTAAACACATGGCACCCAAAGCACTTTTTTCATTTTGTTTCTAACAGTTTTCCCTAGTAACACTATGAAATGATTAGTCAAGATGACGGCGAAAACATATCAGCAACCTAATGAATTTATTAGTAGAGAATATTGTACCCCAAATGTCATCTTTGTAACACACATATTTAGGAACTAAAGAGGGAAGATTACCTGTTTTTGTTCTAAACAATGTGAACACCAGAAAGCGCCATACATTTTAGCACCTATAGCATTTAGATGCTTTGCAAGAGATATAGCAGATGGAGTTGATGGTGTTGTTATTTCAGTTGCAACGTATGGAAGATCAACGTCAGCCGGGCTGTAACAAAATAAGGCAACACTAAAAATATCAATTTCCTTTACAGGAAGTGCTTCTCATATAATAAAATCACAATAAGTAATAAGCTTTCCCTAAATTATAAATATGTTTAATCATCCAAATTCGTTAAATACAGATAGTGATTTTACATCACAAAAGAAAATTCTTGCAAAAAGTCTGGTTCGTAGGGTACAGGCGATCAGGTATTTCAGATCATTAAGCATTAAAACCATATTTCAAGTCCATCTAGACAGATAGCCAAGTAGCCATACCAATTCCATCTACATAGATAGTCAAGTAGTCAATGAAGTTGATCTCAATAGTGTACTACAATGAAAGAACAGTTCAGTTCATTTCAATAACCATTGATCTGACAGGTTACAGTCTGTTTATACAAACCGGTTTAAAGAACTATACATTGTTATATGGTTGTGTGAGGCTAAGAGCATAAAATCTTCATGTTGTTCATGACACACTATGGAGTTAGCTTTATCTTTCCACTACATGAAAGAACTAATCAAACTCATCACAGCACCTATGTTTATCACTCCAATCACTCCGATATTTCTTATTAATGAAACAAATAGTAATTAACATATTTCTTATTGATCGAGGCATCCCCTAATCCTAGAAAACTCGACTTCAGATGAAAGTAAAGACTCAAATCATTGCATAGTGTGGCGAATTAACATATTCATGTCAATGAAAAACATTAAAGACCGAACAAAGTTAATCACCTTGAGGAAACAGGTGCACTATATGACCTGTTCAGAGTCACAGCCACCAAGACAGCTAAACACACCAATAAACCCGCCTCTTTCTGTACTTTCTCGAATCCAAAATCCTACAGTTATAAAACCCCCAAAATTCAACTCATCCTCAATAAACAACATCAAACCATATGAAACAACAAAAACAACTGAGAATGTGGCACACCTTCAAAGTGATGAAAAACAAGCTGAAAGAGAGAAATGCCGATAACAAACAATACGAGCACGAAGTTCCCGAAAACTGCGTGCTAAGAATGTACAAGAAACAAGCACTGGCAGCTGCCATGGAGGTAGTAATCCCAAGTAAAACCAAGCTAGCATCAGATTTCCCAATTCCAAAAGGTAAACTCTTTGCAGCCAATAGCTGCACACCAAGTGTAGCAACTAATCCATACGCAATCATTCCAAACAACGGAAGAGGTACCCCTACAACATTTCAAAGCAAAATCACAATCACAAAAATGACGCCGTATCGTAAAGACCAAACCTTCTCAAAACCTAACATAAATTTTCATACATTTCTTGCTCGGAGAGTTTGAATTAAGTTAATTAGGAAGTTAAGGAGTTACCAAAAACGACGGCGTATTCACTGTTGAGGATATCGCCGCAGCTTCCGCCGCCGCCGGTGGGGCAGAAGGCGTCGGAATTCGTGAGCTTGAGGAAGGTCAAGTAGGTCGTTTCGAGGAACCCAATGCCTCCGATCCCGGCGCATAGTTTGTAGGTCAAGTCACTGGAAGACGACGTCGTTTCCGGTTCGGATTCGGCGTTTTGATTGGGCTCCGAAGCGGAGCATATGACGGGAAGGTGGACAGTTCTCCGAGCCCAACGCGAAGTTGGAGTAAGGACGCCGAGTCTGGTGGGAGTTGAGAGAGGAAGAGATCTGGGGGAGGAGAGCGAAGGAGATGTTACGCTCAGGAGCGCCAATGTTGCCATTTTCTTCTCTCACATTCCACCTGAAAATCTCGCAGCTTCGCGCGGTTAATCTGGGCTTTTCTGGGCAGATGTTATCTCAATTTTGGGCCTTATGTGTGAAACTTTCTTGTGGCCCAAACCAGAGATCGTGCCATTTCAGGGCGAGAAAGCCCAATACAATTCCGAACATGCATGATGTCAGTGAGCTGTGACCTGTTGATTATAGATGAGACTAATCGGCTGGATCGAGCATTTCTCAAATTAGGATTCTCGATATGGATTTTGATTTGTTATATATTTATGCAACTCTTCAAAATATAGTCAATACACAATAGATAAGTATCCAAATGAGAATCTAACAAGTTAAGTATCTTTAATTTGTCTTAATTTGAAGCGAAGTGATTGTAATCATGTGCAAATGTGGATTTTCTTAGGTTGATTTGTTTGAGTGACGAGATGAAGTAACAAACTCAAACTTAAGCTTTAGATTGTCATAATACAATTGTTATTAACGATTCAGATGTTTTGAAGTCCAGCTTAATTCATACATATGAACCTTTTTTTTTTGTCGAGAATAAACATCAACCTATGAACTTAATCTAAATGAAGGTGTCAAACTTAAACTCCTCAATAAGGATGCCAAACTCAAGCTAATGGTACACTTCAAATTTCTCTCCATTCTCCTTGAGTTCTTGTATATCACTAAGTTTGCTATACCTTTTCTTTTTAAGAGGAATTTATACCTTGAGAGTGGACAAATATCTTTTAATTGGATATTGTCCAAAACGCATCTATCATTTCCAGTCTTAGCCAGCCAGGTGTACAAGAAGATTCATGCATTGAGAAATGTGTCAAAAGCTAGCAGACTTATCCATGCAAAATCATGTGTACCTCCTTTTTTGGGTCTATGAGTCTATCTGAATTTTTTTGAAAACAGAACAATATGGATTTACATACCAGCACCACTTTGGCGTGGCAACCTTTCCCACCCATCTCTCTCTCTTCTCCCTCACTCTGACTCCTCATTAAATAGTGTGAAACTGAATCACATCCAATTCAGAAAGCAGAACCATTTTCCATATATCATTGCCACAATCTCAATTCCCAGAACCCAAAAGAATCAAAATCATACTCATAGCAATGACTTCTCTGTCCACCTCTTGCTTAACTGGTCCTGTACTTCGACTCCCGTCTCTTCTTTCTCCTCAAAATCCTAATCAGAGGTCCTTGTTGTCACTGACTCGGAACCCGGATCGAATTCGTGGCAATCGGATTGTATGCAAGAACTTAAGTGTCTGGTGAGTAATTAGTATTTACCCAGAAAAAAGATTGTAATATATAACAGTGTGTTTTACAGTTTTACTGACTCTGATTGTGGTTTTGCAATTGGTTAAGTCCGAAGGCTAGTCTGAGAGGGAATTTGGAGGTCGCCGGACTTCCAACGTCGGTGCCGGTGCGTGTGGCTCACGAGCTTCTTCTGGCCGGACACCATTATTTGGATGTCAGGTGTGTTTTGTTATACTAAAGATGTTATCTTTTGTTCCCTTACTTAACAAAGGTCTTGTCTTTGATTCAATTCTAACATGCAAAGTCTGGTAGTTCATTGGTTTTTGTATTTGGGTACTTTTTTTGTGTTTAGGACTCCTGAAGAGTTTAGTGCAGGGCATCCTTCTGGTGCTGTTAACATTCCTTACTTGTACAGAGTTGGATCAGGTTTAATTTTTGTTCTTCCACACCTCCTGTTTGTTTACTAGTTTTTGTTCTGTATAAGATTTTTCTTTTTCTTTTCCATTTTGGGTAGCAAAGTCTCGGTGGTTCAGGAAGCAAATGTATTGTTCTATGCAGGGATGTCAAAGAATCCAGAGTTTGTGAAGGAGGTTTCATCACATTTCAGAAAACATGATGAAATTATTGTTGTAAGTTCCAATTACAATATGGATTTTCCTCATTTTGATGGGATTATTCCAGATACGATATCTATGTGTTTAATCTCATGGTTTTTCAGGGATGCCAGCTTGGGAAAAGATCAATGATGGCTGCAACTGATCTTGTAGCTGCTGTAAGCACATTACCTACTTACCTACCCTTCGAATCAAATTTCTAACTTTGTTTGTAAAGCAATTGCTTTATGGTTGATAATGATGAAAGTTGACATCGCAGTTTGGTTGAACATCAATGTCCAATAGCTTGCATTGCACCTAAAATTTCAGAAAAGGATTCCGAATAAGACAGCCTAGTTTACTCATTGTATTTCTCAATGGCATTTCAACGTCGCAATGGAAAAGTTGTAAAAGCTGATCAAAGCTTTGTTCTTTAATATATTTTGCAGGGTTTCACTGGGATTACAGACATGGCCGGTGGGTATGCTACTTGGACTCAAAATGGACTTCCAACAGAGTTGTGAAAGAGAACGCTCGTGGTTATGGAATCCTCGATCGCCTAGGAATGTGAATGCCAAGAGAAACAAATTACAAATAAAGTGGCAATAATAGAGCCTTGAAGAACTAAGCATGCATTCAGAACAAAATGTAGAAGAACATTCAAGGGTAATGCGCCCATTGCAATGTGTGTAATTGCGTAGCTTAGTTAAAGAAGTTAGAAGTGGTCCACATTGGCATGTATATATGTACTTTATGCGTGGAGTTCACAACTACTAACTGAAACCAGTTGTATTGAATTAAACAAATGCAGTTGAGTAAGATTGGTATCTCAGATTGCTAACTGATGAAATGGAGTATGGATGAAGAGATTCAAAAGAGGGTTTCGGTACATGACGAAACATTTTCTGTTTATTATGTCATGCTTCTGGACTACAATACTACAATAGTCATCATGAACTCGTATCAAGCAGCTCATCTATGTCCTAATTAAAAAAATTTAAAAAAAAAAAAAAACTATGGTGAGGCACAATAGATGAGCCATCATAGTTTGTTGTTGAGAAAGATTCTAAAGCTGTGTTTTGAAAGTGTAGGTCCGAGCGAGTACGTATCACTACTTAAGTCGAACACTCTCACCTGAGTCACCTCAGGACTAAATTCATTAGAAAAATAAACGCAGTTCCCTTTGCATCCTGGGAAATCTTTAGCAGCAACTGAGAAGCTACAGCGATCATAACCCAAAACCACCAATATCCGATCACTCAAATCCGAAGCTTGCATCTCAAGTTTTTAACCCATTGCTTCTCAACCGCATTCACGATCTTGACGTCACTCTTGACCGGAGTCTTCAAGTCTTCGAACTAAAAGTAGATCCCCGGGTGATTCAACCAAACTTAGCACCCTGCATTGAAAACCGTAATTGCTTGATCTCGGCAATTCAACCACAACGGTTGTCAAGTTCAGGGAACCATAAACCACTACGGCTCCCCCATTAGAGTCGACAGCATAGAACATTCCTACTTCGGAGGCAAGGCTTTTTTTATTAGATACAAAATCAAAGTGCTTTATATGGCATGCACTAAGGTTCCTGCTTCCTAGCTTGGACTTACTGTATCTTGAGTTGGGTTGTAGGCTTCGGAGCCCAAGGGAAGAGGGAAACAAATAACAATAATAGGGCAATAATAGAGCCTTGGAGAACAAGCATGGATTTAGCCAAAGACAGCATTAATCATGATCTGGGTTTACTCATCCTTGACGATCCTCCCATCCATGCTGCTCAGATGTTTCTTGATGACATTTCTGCTGTTTCTGGAGCTAGATGCTCTAGGACTAGTGCTTAGTTTTTTTCCTTTTTTTTTTTTTCTTTCTGTTTGGGTTTTAGACCCCTTCTGTAACCCAAAAAAAAAGAAGAATACAATGTCTGAATGTTGAAGAAACATATATGTCTAAAGCAATGCGTGTAATTGCGTAGCTTAGTTCAAAAGTTAGAGAAGTACTGCTCCATATATATTGTTGATGAATGAAATGTCATGGTTTTAGTTTTCAACATCTTGTTTTATGAGTTAGTTGAGACTCAAGCTTGGAATGAGCTAGAGTCGCACAGAATGCTTCAAACTCAGAGGAATCTGCACATAATAGTCCTCTTGAACTCATTCAAGGGGCACAGGAAGTATGATGAGTGGGATCAAACTGTGTGAAACATAAGAAAACTCGCGTGTATAAATAGATTCATGAAGTCCAGTATCTCTACTACGTACTAGCACCTCTTTAAAAACTGGAGAACTAACAGAAAAAGAACAACAAACTGAAAAAGCCTGTAAATAGAAAGCCTAGAAAAAAGCCAGTACTGCTGTTCATCACCAAGATTGGTTTACAATATATTTACGATGTTTCTTAAACAAACATGAATGCAAATATCTCAGTTTTTTAAGCTCAACTGATAGTCTGTTACGGAGCTGAGGCTTGGATATCTCTCCATCGAGCATGATTGATTCGATCGACACATTGTTGCACCGAGGGAGAAAGATTCTAGCACTTTGTGGTAAAGATTCTAGGTCAAAGAGAGTACCATTGCTTAAGTCGAACACTCCCACCTGAGGAAGTTTTTTAGTTGAGAAATAAATACAGTTTCCTTGGCATCCTGGGAAATCTTTAGCAGCAAGAGAGAAGCCATAGTAATCATGAACACCGGTCAAAAACACCAATATCCGATCACTCAAATCCGAAGCTTGCATCTCAACCCATTTCTCCTCAACCGCATTCAACTTATACACCTTGAACTTGACATCAATCTTGAGAGGATTTCCATCACACCAACCTTTTCTCGAGAATCTTTCAACTAAAAGTAGATCCCCTGAAGATTCCACCAAACTCAACACCCGGTGCTTGTTACAACGGTATTGGTACTTAATACATATCGGATGCGAAACCGCAACCTTTGTCAACTTCCCATCAACTGCTATAGCTCTCCCGTCCGTCGTGACAGCATAGAACATTCCTCGATAGAAAATCACATCTTCGTAACTACTGCATCTCATAAAGAGTTGGTTGTCCTCAAACTTAAAGAGGTTCACGTACCCTTTATTGTCAAGACCTAATCCTCCATGGTATAACTCTCCGCGGTGAATGAGCATGGCGTCAGGGGAATCGAAGTTCGTCGACATGACGAACCTCTGCACTCCACTCAACTCATAAGCTTTTGCCAACTCGAATCCTTGAAAGTCTAACAAGTTCATAACTTGGCCACCTTGGTCCGGACTGCGCAGTTTAACCAGCCAATCCCTTGGGACTTGTTCACCGGGATTAATGGCAGGAGACACAAGATGATGGTAGACTGCGACCTCATTGACGTGAAGGATTTTGTAGTTGTTCTCTTTCCAAGTCTTGATTTTGAAGTTTTGGAGCTTCGAATCGACGGGAGGAATGGAGGACCGCCATGATCGGCAGACGGCACGAAATCGAGAGACATCGGATTTAGTACTGTTGAGGCGCTTTACGATGTCCTCAAATAGTTCAGTTGGAAGAGTAGTTAATAGGGTCTTCTTCTGCTTTCGAGGACCTACGATAGCCATAGACCTAGTAGTTCTCTGTTTTTGTTTTTGGTGGTCGAAGCAAAGTATATATATATGATTGCTTATGGGTAAATTGGGTTTTATTCACACAACTTATCCAAAAATTATTGTTAACCTTCTTTAATCTCACCGTTGATTGATACATAATAGTTCAATTTTTTATTTCCTTCAGTTAAAAAATCTTGATGTTAGGTTATGAAGATTTTGGTTTCGATGGACCGTGACATGGTAGCATAATAACCAACCTGTTTAAAGTCATGTATTCGAATCTCAATTAAGATGGGTTCGAAACTATGATCCGATGGTAGAGTAAGATGGGCTGATGGGTACATGAGATTGCTCTTCAACTAAGAAATCAGTTATGGGAGAAGAGATTAAACATAGAGTTTGTATTTTGAAATATAAGGCAATTAAGTCATGAGGTTTAGTCAACTCCTTTGCATTCAAACAGTTTATATATGAGTTAATCACAGTGATGACAGAGCTGATGGCCGGTAGGAGATTAGAGATATTCATGGCCAACACGTTCTGAGTCTCTGACGAGCACTACCTAAGCAATACATGGTGGTCACATTCTCTTCCTTTAAGGCACCTCCTCCTCCATTTTGGTCTTTTAAGTGGAGGATCAACCAACTGAAATCTCAAACACCCTTCAAAACTATGGGAACTTCCAGCAACTGGTTTCGAAAAATCCGAAGAAAGTTTGTGAGATCCTCAGACAGAGATATCATTGTCGTCTATAACACCAGCCCACGCTTCCATGGAGAAGAAGCCGATTATGAAGTCCTCATTCACGACGACGCTTCGTCTACAATCTCTTCCATCATAACCATAGAGAAAACTTTAACCAAGGAAGACATTGCAGCCATCAAGATCCAAGCATTTTTCAGAGGCCAACTTGTATATAACATAAACCCAACACTACGGTTTTCTATGCAGAGTTTTTTAGTTTTGAAATAAGCGTTTCAATGTTTGCTCACAAGACTGATAACAGTATCTGGTTTGTGATCATCTGAAAATTTTGGCAGGCAAGACGAGCATTTCGAGCACTCAAGAGCCTGGTGAAGCTGCAAGCACTGGTTCGAGGAGTGTGTGTGAGGAAACAGGCCCGAGTCGCTATGCAATGCATGCGTGCGCTTGTGCAGTTGCAGGTCAAGGTTCGTGCACGGCAGCTCCTCAACGGGTATAGTGATGCCAGATCCATCACAGCTTAACTATATATACATAGCAAGACAAAGGTTTCGGAACTACTAGGATTTCCTAATAAAAGGCTGCGTACATGAACAGTTTTTCACCAAAATTGTAAGCGAGATGTAAACGGGTTCAAAACTGTTAATAGTTTACTATCAATATGAAATCTGTTCATTCAAGAATGCATCCAGGAAGCAACTGCAATATACCATAAGATCTTGCATGTATTTGTTTACAATTTCTTTCGATAATGGCTCCGGTAGTTTGCTACAGTCAGTGGACTAGTTAAACTAAGAAAAACCGAGTCCGTAAAACACAGTTTATAATCTGTGTAGTTGCTTGGAAAAACTGTACAGCGAGAATTGTATGTCGTCACCCTTGGAGAGGTCAATGTGAAATCCCAGTAATTGCTTGGGGCATACAAAAATGGAGTTCTCTCATCTCTGATTAGTGATGGCCCCATCTCAGTGCTGAGAAAAATGACTTGTCCTTGTGTCGGTCTTCACCCTCATTTCCCACCTGTTTCAAGATTATGAAATTTAAATATGTTGAAGGGCAGAAAAATTACAGTCGGGGAAGACAGTACCTCCTTGGCCAAATGTCGAAGGATTTCTACAATTTCGGAGAAGTCAGGTCTTTGAGTTGGGTCTTGCTGCCAGCATTTGTCAAGCAATTCTGCGAACTTTGGGTTTGTATTCTTCGGAATTGTAGGTCGCAGTGCCTGACAGGATGCCAATTAGAGTGATCGAGATTAATGTTTAAGGATATCATTTGTAGAAAAATTATGCTAAATCATATATGATGAGTACCTTTTGCACCACACCCACTGCTGCTTGTAATGGGGTCAGAAATGAGTAGGGGAGCTGAAAAAGAAAACATAGAGATATTTGTGTCGTTCAGAACTGCTGGATAGTACTACTGGAATACATGATAAGCAAGGGATATTGCACACAAACACAATACTCATCGGGAAGGAAAATATCTTACTTGTCCTGTTAGAAGCTCCCACAGTACTATGCCAAAACTGAAAACATCTGCCTTGTGATCGTACGGTTTGTGTTCAATGACCTTCATTTAAGTAGTAAAAAGTAATTAAGAAACTATACAATGAGGCTGGAAAATGGGTTATATGACTAATATGAAACACATAATGACCTAACAATTTAGTTAGATATCCCTAAATACACAGGGATATAGGGATTACAGCCAACTCCACCCAAATATTTTTAACTATTGGTCACATAACGATTAACAAATTCTTTTAACACTTAGAACTCATTTTTAGTGCTATATTGTTCAATAATATAAAAGTCAATATCCAAGTAGATGCCTACCTCAGGAGCCATCCATCGGTATGTTCCGGTTTCAGCTGTCATCACTCCAGATTGAGCTTGCACTCTGGCAACCCCAAAATCAGCCACCTTAACAACCTGCACAAGTGGGATCTCAGACGACTTCATAGCAAACATGCTTAAGAGAGACTAATTAATTGATATATATATATATATAACTGCTCTTTGAAGTCGTAACCCTTATCAATTTAAAGGAAATTTATATTTTATTATATTTTAGTTGACACATAATCAGCCATTGATGAAAAATCATGAAAAGCACTTACTTCATGTTCATCCATCAGAAGATTGGCAGTCTTAAGGTCTCTGTGGACTATATTATTTTGGTGCAGATAATTCATTCCCTTGGAAACATCAATTGCTACTTTGAGCAGAGATGGAAGCTTGAACACACCCTTTTGTTTATGCAGAAAGTCGTAAACACTTCCTCTGGACATAAACTCTGATAAAGCAGAAATATGAATATCAAAAGGAGTTGAACAGTGAATATGGGTATGTATTCCATGAATCTCTAGGTGCTTTCAATCTGGTATATCATTACTTGATAGACAGCCTTGTGTTCTTCGGATATGAACAGTTAGAGATGAATACAATAAAGACAGAGATAGAGCACTCATCTATATCAATCATGATTTTTGAAAGGGTTCTGACATTCAAATTCCCCCTTTCCCCACTTGAGGCCCTTACTTATTTCCTTTCTAAATGACTTTTATATGTTTCTATTACTTTTCTTTGCAAATCTACTATTTGCATGAACAATTTTCGTTTTTTTTTTCTTCTAAATTATTAAAGTACTCCCAAGTCAAAGGTTACAGGAAGATTAGGAGATACAGCACATAAAAAGATATGGAATCACTGAAAAAAGAGGTGCACAAGAAACACAAAGAAGACTGACAATCACTCCTGTTTCTGAAATAATACAATACTATATACGGGGATCATTAATATTAAGGAATACATAATAAGGACATACCGGTCACAATGCAGATGTTTGGAGGTTGAGTGCATGCACCAATGAATTGCACAACATTCTTGTGCCGAATTTTCCTGCAATATTAACGATAGCAACAAGTTCTAAAAGTTCTAAATACATGGAAACTACCACTAAGGCTTATAAACAGGTATTCCGATAAATATCAGACCTTAGTATATAAACTTCCTGTGAAAAATCTCTCAGCATCTCTGCATTGACACGCTCAGGTTTTAGAATTTTGATGGCAACTTCCTGACTACAAAATGTGCCTCTGTACCTGAAGAAGTTGGAAACAAGATGTCAAACGAGAACCTGTATAATCAAGAACAGGATTCAAAATACAACTTACAGATCACCGAATGTTCCAGATCCAACTTTATTCTCAAATTTCAGCTGCTTTGTATCAATCTCCCATACATCAATACCATCAGTTGGTATTTGTAGGGCATCAGGGAAAGACTCAGTTTTTATTTGGTTATCCTCACTAAACACAGCAACTGGATACTGCTTTGACTCCTGCAGAGTATCAAAGGGAAGGAGTATCACTAACTATAACAAATAGATGTACCTTTTTTCTTTCTCTGTTTTGGTTTAACGGGGGTAGGATGGGGGATCCAGAATAGAGGAATAAGAACTAACTTATGTACAATAATGAAATGACATTGTCAAGCAATGATGAAAATGAAGGGTAGTGAGAAAATATGAAAACAATGATACATTTAATCAGCCAGGAAATCTGAACCCAAACTTATAGATTGATACCATCCAGGTGGCACTCAGCAGATATACCGGAATGTAAACAAAAGCATTCTTATAAATAGCAAATAAGAATATGAATAAGATTCCCTTAGGATGAAAAGAAAAAAATGAAGTAATTCCCGACAATGAAAAGAACAAGAGTTTGAAAACTTACAATAAAAGAGCAGAAAACTAACCTTTAGTTTTGAAATTTCCTTCTCCAATACCCTTTTGAGTTCTTCAGTTTCCTAATGTTTCCAACATGCAAGGAGATTTGTTCAATGACCAAAAAGTAATGATGCAAACATCTACAAAGAGGAGTACCAATTCATACCTCTAAGTGCCAACCATCAACTACGAAAACATCCAGAGAAAATCCATCAACAGTGGAAAAGGCATGAGCTTCTTGAATATTCAGATTAATCTCAGCTAGTACTGAAGTTAACTGGAAAAGTAATCACTAAAATCTATTAGTTAGTAAGTATTTATAGGGAGAGGGAGAGAGAGAGAGAGAGAAGGGCGCCATAAAATGTGCAATATGACATGTAACTCTTGTATATGAGCAAAAACTCAGCACTGTATGCAGTATATGATCATAACCATTTACAAGAAATCAAAGGTCAACAATCCACCACTATACTAAGCATACCTCATGCAATAAGATATTTTACTCTTATCTACCTGGTAGAGTTCTAAACATATGAGACTTTTGTTCAAAGGTAAACTAAGACCCTATCTCGATTGTCTCTAGAACTTCAGGTCAATCATTAATTGCTAACTGCATCAAACCAATAACATGTGATAAAAGAATTTTCAATTTCATAGTCCAAGAAAAGGCTATTATAGATGAGTCAATGAAACAAATAAGTTAATTTTAGGTGGATAAGGTTCAGAGAAATATATATATATATATATATATACAGTCCGTCTCTGCTACGGACGTCCGGACCGTTTTACGGTGCGGACATCCACACCTGAGAAAAGTCCTATATACATATATATATATATATATATCTCAGTGATCAAACTGATCATCTAATGTCAAACAACAGCTAGTTCACAGCGTTATGGTTTTTTACGTCCTAAATTTGTCTAAAACACAATTTTATTGTCTATGCATATAAAATAATAATTAAACAAAGCCAATTGATCCCAAGTCCCTCAAAAAGAACACACATCAAAGAAAAAGGATATTTGGAAGGAAAATATGAAGGCATGATTAGGTACTATAGAAGCATTCAGATATAGATCCATTATGAACATCTGCTGCTGTTTAACAGAGGCACAACTTGGAACAATATTAATTGCCAACTACTTGAAGTTTGAGAAGTGTTCATGTTAAAGCTAAAACTAAGGGCAGAAATTAGAATGCTGATGTGCTGTATGAACCAAGTTCAGTGCATGCAGTAGACATACAGACGAGGACTACCTGACTAAGAAGTTTAGGCTTGTCGACTGTTGAAAAAGTGATCTCATGCATAGGCCTGGACCAATTACCAAAAAAATAAGTAAAAATATTAACATTTTTATGGTAGTAAATGACCAATACTGTTTTTGCTCATGGTAAACAGTAAAAAACCTCAAACTCATTGCCCTACAAAACTTATTACCAAAGATTGGCCTAAATTCGAATCTTACCTAGTAACATAGGGTGTTGCGCTCATTGCACTGTCTCCATCATCAACATGGGATCTATTGGCTAGAAGTGAAAGTGCCTCAAGATTAGGAGATGAACCAAAGGTAGGCGGTGCATGAATCCTGCTGACACCACAGTTCAATGACTATCACATAAAAAATAAAAAAATAAAAAGAAAACTGACAGAGAAGGCATTTAATTACAAAAGAAGTATAGCCTGGTATCTGATATGGTTAGCCATACCCTTGTCTATTATGATTATAAGAACTCTGTGCATCTTCTTTCATTGAAGAATCTGAATGAACCGAATCGCCAGCATTCCCATTGTACATGGGATAAACCTGCATCGAAGAAAATCCACTCAGTAATAAGAACTTCTCCGCCCCTGCTTCAGATAATAGCGTTAATACTTAAACTTCAAGACTTCAAATGCAATACATGTAAAATGGGTGTAACAAGAAAAGAACACTGACTGGAGTCAAATCAAAAATACATGCAACATGCATACTGGTACACACGCACACAAATCGTGTTCATTAAGCTCAACAAGAGTAAATCATAGTAACCAATAACCGCATGTGTGGTCACCTGCACCGTGCGAACTTCAAAGGCAGGTTGGTTAGCAGGGTCTTCGGCTAATTGCAGCAATCTCTTATGTGTAAGCACATCCTCTGCCCTCTCCACATTCACATCCAATGCGTATCTACATAGCACAACACCAACCATCACCACAACAAACAAACAAACAAACACACACAATTCTTCAAAGCTTCGGCCTTCAATTTCCACAACTATGAGTTAAAATGTATAGATACCATTACTCATAGGCTCATAGCTTATAGTTAGAACAAATATCAAAACGATGACCGAATCCGATTTCTTTTTCCCTAAACACATTCACTACCAGACAATTAGCAACCTTTAAACAATCATTAGTAACATTAAATCGCTACAGTCTTCTCCACAACAAAACAAACAATGCGAAAACGCAAAAAGCCAAAAGCTAATGAATGAACCATACGAATCAAAACAGAGAAAAGGCTAGGGTTTAATACCGAGCAGGTAAGCGGTTGAAATGGAGCCAAAGCTGATCATCAAATCCAGGAAGACTGGCCTCCTCGTAATTGAAGTCCTGAATTCTACGCAGCACCTCGTTGTAGACCTTGAGCTTCTGGCGCTGGTGGCGCGGCTGCGCCTGCGCCTGCGACGAGAACGCAGCGTCTCTGCTGCCGCAGCTCTCCAAGTCCTCGTCGATCGCCATTTTGGAGCTTAAAAAAAGTGAATCTGGCTCTGGATTTGAAGGAGAATATGCGGCGCGGAATAACGAGATTGGAGAAATTTGAGAAGAAGAAGAAGAAGTGAAAATTGAGGAGGAGGAGAAAGAGAGATTCTTTCTTGCTTTCTTTCTTTTTGTGCTGTGCCTGTGATGATGACGACCTTTGTTTCGTTGCTTTAGGCCACGGGTCCACTGCATGCTGACTCATCTGGATTATCGCACTCAACAGTGTGGCCGGTGGGGAATATTTAATTTGTTTTCGTTAAGCGTGGTTAATTTGGCTTGAAACGTAATTATTGGCAAGAAATGGCCTATTAGCTCAGCTGGTTAGAGCGTCGTGCTAATAACGCGAAGGTCGCAGGTTCGAGACCTGCATGGGCCACATTATTAGTTTATTTTTCTAAATTGTCTCTTTGAGATTTGATATTAGTTTGTTTTTCTAAATTGTCTTTGAGATTTGATTTCTAAATTGTCTTTGAGTTTTGATTAGGTTTTGGTTTTTTGAAGTTTGTCAACCACCCTTAAGGGATCTCTTCCTTTTCAGTAGAGATATTATATATGATGCAATCCAAGTAGGCTATGTATGGAATAAAAGCAGCAAATTGACGACGTTTCTATTTCTTATATATTGTTAAGGGCTAGAAGGAAAATGGTAGTTTGCTTATGGGATCGACGACCTTAATTGAATATTGTTTGTGTTGGATAGACTTTGAAAATTTCAAGCATGTAAACCAAAAAAAATATTGACATTTCTAGCGTGCGTTTTCTTTTTAATCATATAATTATATGTTAGAGCATTGGTTGAGATAATGTGAAAAGGCAAAGTGAATCGTGCTAAATGTGGCACGCTAGAGCTATTCAAAGACAATTAAGCACTTTTAAAAGTATTTACAACACCTACAAATTAAGATCAAAATAGCAACCACACTGCAGCATGCATCACCTTCTCGTATTAGGTTGTTGCTTCATTAGAGATAATGGCAATATATTATGATCACTAATAGTTTAAACTTTTGAGTCATCTCTCATATTACAGACATTTTCATCAAATCTTTTGGTGGGTCATTCCATTGTATTATTGATATTTTAAGCACTATTATAAGATGCAATCAATTATATATGTTCCTAATTAAGTACATTGTATTATTATTTATTTATTTTTGGATTGTATTAATTGATTGAAAGTTGAACCATGCACCAGATATATATGAAGGAAGAAAAGCTGTTATTGCCATCTATATATATGGTGGGATGTCCCCTCTAATGTCCTCCCATAGATTCTCTGTTATAGATCTTGAATATAGTTTCGTCTGTATTTATCCAAAACAAAATTTTAAACATTATCAACATCACCATCGCTAATGATCATTATCAAATGACCAAGAATTTTGAGTCTCTATTTGTAAAACCTTATTTTTAGTTTTGGATAAATGGGATTCGACGACCTTATCCAACATTTCGAGAAAATAGACACCCATTTAGTCACTAAAACGGTTATTTAGTAAAACGTTTATCTACAGATTGTAGTAAACAAATTTCACTCTACCAACTTTGTGCTTTTGTTCTTTTATTTGGCTTGTCTAAAACTCCCACCAACTCATTATATGATTGATGCAATGCAAGAGGTTTCACACACATAGACAACTCACAATTTGTCCAGCTATATTATATGATATCTGAGGTTTCCTTGTTATAAAAGAAATTAAACTCCGAGCAAAATTCCTTTCCCATTTCGAAATGTTACAAAACGAGATTGAGTACATTTGAACCACTTGAAGAGCACAAAACGTGGACGACAAAACCGCATGAATGCTCTCGATCCCATCACAGCCGTCGATCATTACACCAAACCCTCCTTAGCATCTAAGAAAAAGAAATCAAACCTGATCCAGTTTGGCCATTCATGGAAGCAAATTAACAACACAGCAGAGAGAAGAAGAAGACGACGAAGACAGATATCGAGTCAGAAAGAAAAGGACACGTGGTTGACATGAACAGGAAGAGCACCAGGGATTTGCTTCTGGGTTTATATAAGGGGAATCTGTGCTGGGACTTCTGTGTTTAGGATTTTAGGGCTGGTAGGTTTCGTTTCGATTCATTTTGGTTTTTATCTGTGTAATATATATCTTTTCCTCTTTCTGGGTTTTCATTTCTGGTTTCAGATTTGATTTTAGGGTTTGTAAATGGGTCAATGCACGTCGAAGCAGCGTGGAGGAGGAGGAGGAGGGCTAGATGGTAATTGTGGTGGGTGTGTTGAGACGACTAGGCGTGGATGCATGAGCATTGTGAGGGAGAAGAGATCCAGGTTCTATATTGTTAGGAAATGTATAGTTATGCTTCTCTGTTGGCACAAGTATGGCAAATATTAATGAAATTCTTCATTCATTTTCTGGTCGATTCGATCATCATCTTCTTCTTCTTTTCTCTCTTGATTGGTTCTTACTGTTCTCATGGATGATTGGTTTTTGGTTTCAAGGATGATCGATCACACGGTAATTCAGGTTGATGTAAAGTTTAGATGCGTTAGGTACCCTGACTAACTATGCAGAATTGGATATGAATTTCTCAAGTTTTTGTTGTTAGGGATCCAGTGGATGCCAGAAGTGCATGTTTGACCGCAGATAGTTCACCCAAACACAAACGCAGTTTTTCAAGCATTAATTTTTGCTTTTATTTTTAGATGTATTATGCATTCCAGGGTTTACAAGTTCATCATTTTTTACTGTCTAACATATGATGATCGAGGATACTTCAAAAACAGGAGAAATTTCGCAATCATGAATAATTTTGAGTGATTAGAGTCTTAGAGCTGATGTGATTAACATGCTCTCCCAACATTAGGAGGATTCTAATGACATGATCTAAGGCACTTTTCTACTGAATCTAGTGTGTTTAATCTTGTCATTCTTATCCTAAGCAAGTAAATCTGTGAACAGCGTGACCTTTATTTTTTGAAACTTTTGTAGTTCTAAAAGCAATGTGTCATTATAATTACTAAATTACAGCAATTTAGATAATATTATGAGAAGATATATATGTTCCCGATAGCAATATGTGGCACTGTATAGCTTCTTAGAGCATCTTCAACAGTTTCTCTATAATTTCTTTATTATGAGGAAGCAAAAATCAGAGCTTCAAGCAATTTTTTCTTTAACTCCAACAAATTCCCTATTTTATATAATCTCCGTCAAGCCAAATATTGGATCAAAGAAGTGGCATGGTCTCTTTAAATTTATCAAAGATGCAGCACACTCTTTTATTGTCATTCAGACAAATTTTTCTCTCTTATATTGTTCTAGAAATAGAATAAGAGTTCTATCTACGGTGTTGAATCTCGAGTGCATCCAATAGGGGTTACTATCTCTATGTCTGTCCAAGAAGAATATACAATATTGGCATTGCTTTGCCCGACTCCAGCTAATCAGACACTCACAAAACTAATCGAAAGCAAGAGGGATCGATATGAGTATTCATGTACGTATATGGTTAAAATACTTACCCAATGAATGATAGAGTATTGTGTTCGTGTGTGTTCTTCAATTTTGTTTCGTTTTTTTAAACAATGTTTGCCAATTCTCACTTGTATATATGTCGCTGTAAGCATTCCACACATATATTCCTCTTGTTGGATTCATTTGATAGAGCTAATGAATTTGGGAATTCACACACACACACACAGTATCAAATTTGGAGGTTTTTGAAGAAAGGATGCACAAAACGCGCGATGTTACATTGTTTTGAAGTCGAACGATGTTCCTTTGTTTTTATTCATCAAGAGTGAACATTGTTGTTCGTTTTGACAATATGAGATGAAAGGACTCAAACTTGAGTTTCATATTTTAGGTCGCCTTCGAGTATGATTCCCTCGCTCATTTCCTTGTTAGAGACAATATGTACTGTACGTCTGATCATTATTTAGTTTCCAGTAGTACCTTCGTTTCATTTTGATGTATATCCAACATATATAATATAACTTGTATATATAGTTTTGAAGGGATACCTAAACGATGCATGAATCCAATTTTTTAAAAAAATGATATGAGCATGCAGAGATTGAGGTTCACCTTGCTTTGTGTATGAAAGTGTATCAACTCTTTATTTGATGAACAAATCACTGTTACAGTGGTTATGATATATGAACACATCTTCATCAGACTACATCTCATTTTTATTTGGCCTACGAGTGAATGAAAGGACAGAAACCGAACAAAACCAACCAACTAATCCATGGAATCGATAATTTGCATCCAAGTTAACCTTTAGAATCTGTCCAAAATGGTACATGTTCACTGCTTTAAAAAATTTCAAAATGAATCTCAACAATTAGCCAGCAAAGAATGTTGATATAGTACAACAAAGCTTGGAGGTGAAATCAAAGTGCAACTCCAAAGATCATGACATTATAAATTGCTGTTCCTGATAAGCTATTCCAAAACTTTCCCCAAGTTATCTCCTTTCTTTTCAATCTCAATGAATTACACCAATAACCTACTATCTTCTCTCCCAACAAATTTTAATCAAGACGATGCGACACCATTATGGTTCAACAAGGCAGACAATGCATGGCAACTCACAGCAACCACCATGGTAGGCATGCAAAGTGTTCCGGGGCTCGTCATACTCTATGGATCCATGGTCAAGAAGAAATGGGCCGTGAACTCCGCATTCATGGCCCTATACGCCTTTGCGGCGGTGCTCTTGTGTTGGGTACTTTGGGCTCATAACATGTCATTTGGTACCAAGCTCACCCCATTTGTGGGAAGGCCTGGTTTTGCTATGACACCTAGTATCCTGAACCAATATGAAGGCTATTTTGTTCCAAAGGCTGACTATGTGTACTTCCAATTTGTATTTGCTGCCATTACTGTGATATTGCTTGCTGGGTCTTTGCTTGGGAGGATGAACTTCTATGCTTGGATGTTGTTTGTACCAATGTGGCTCACATTTTCTTACTCAGTTGGGGCTTTTAGTATTTGGGCAAGTCAAGGGTTTCTTGAGAAACACATTATTGATTATGCTGGTGGATTTGTGATTCATCTTTCTTCTGGTGTGGCTGGTTTTATTGCTGCTTATTGGGTAATTCACATGAATTGATGAACACCAAACACCATTTTGTGCTTAATGTTTCTTTCTTTGGAAATATTCTCTTGTCAAGCAATCTAGCAGTATAAGATGCTTATATTCACCTGTCAAGTTTCATTTTTCTGAGTAACTTGGTGATGGTTATGTAGGTAGGACCAAGGCAAGCGCATGACAGGCAACACTTTCCACCAAACAACATAATTCACATGTTGGGAGGTGCAGGGTTTCTATGGCTTGGTTGGACTGGCTTCAATGGTGGCTCTCCATTTGCTGCAAATGAGATTGCATCTTTGGCCATCCTCAACACCCATGTCTGCACTGCTACCAGCCTTTTGATTTGGGTCTCCCTTGACATGATTGTGTACAAGAAAAGCTCTGTGATTGGCGCGGTGCAGGGAATGATCACTGGCCTTGTCTGCATCACCCCTGGTGCAGGTATATATAATCCTCGATATGTTTATGTTGTTAGACTGTAAATTCGAACACATAATAATTAAGCCTTATGTTTGGAAATGTGAGGCGATACTGATAATATATTAAAGAGCATGTTCACTCTATGAGATAACAAAATATAAATCTTCTAAATTGGTGTTTTGATGATTTAAGAAAGTAAAACAAGCAATTTTGCAGCATCCCACCAAATAATATATACATGATCAACCAGGGATTGTGGAGCCATGGGCAGCCGTATTAATGGGAGCATCGTCTGGTTCAATACCTTGGTACACCATGATGGTATTGCATAAAAAATCACCGTTCTTCCAAAGTGTAGATGACACACTGGGAGTCTTCCACACTCACGCCGTGGCCGGTGTCTTGGGGGGACTGCTCTCAGGCATCTTTGCAAAACCAAATCTTCTGAGAATGATGTACAGAAGTAGCCTTTATGGTCCCGGCTTATTGTACTGCATACTTGATGGGAATCTACATAATGGCCTCAGACAAATGTGGTACCAGATCCTTGGAGCTCTTTTTATCATTGTATGGAATGTTGGTGCGACCAGCGTGATCTGTTACTCAATCAGCAAAATCGTTGATCTGAGGATGAAGGAAGAAGATCTTGACATTGGTGATGATGCAGTGCACGGAGAAGAAGCCTACGCTCTTTGGGGTGATGGTGAGAAGACGCCAGCGACGATCAGGAGGCATTTAAGGATTCCTTCCATCTGTAGATGGCAGAAATGAAGTTGGAAATGGAGAATTATTAAGTCGAAACGAATGAAAGAAAGCATGCAACAACTCTCGTTGCTAGCTTGCTTGCTATTAGTAAATGACTAAATGTTCTTCATATTGGTGAAGAATATAGCTCCTGGGATCATTTTGTACACAATGATGAAGTCCTTGGATCATAGAATACATGATATGTAATTTTACGTCATTCAAGATACTGTAGTGGTTAGCAATTGAGTTTTCCCAAACATCTTACACTGACCTTGAGATCATAGGCCACAGCTGTAGTTGTCAAGGATTCATACAAGCACAGCTTTAGAAGGGTAAAGAATGCAAATATCAGTACTAGCAGCCTTGCGTAAGTGTAAGAAATATCAAAGAAATAGCAATACAATTAGGCAACACAAATCATTCTTTCTTCTCATTCAACATTTTGCTAAGATTTACAAACTGTGATCATTCACTCTTTCTTCGTAATATGTGATCATACATGTAGATACTTGGGGGGCTATATACTATGAAACTGTACATCAATATCTTAGAAGTTCCTGCATTTTCCAAAGATTAACAAAGGTGGTCCACATACACTAAACTGAAATGCTACGCCAAAAGTCTAGAAGGCGAGAAGGTGCAATAAGAACTCTCCCCTAGCAGTACATCCTCGTGTGAATGCATGAAAGCAGCAACTTATTAGAAGCAGATTAACTTTGATGCCCTTGACTTAACTTGCGAAGTTTGACTAGTTCATCTCTCCACATGGCTGCAGGAACCAGCATTTAACTTGTAAATTTAAATATAAAAGAATGTTGTAATCTGAAGCAAATTTATGAGGGAACGAGTGACCTGACTTGTAGTTGCATCTACAAAATTAGACAATTACGAAAAGTAATGCCTCAACCTAATAAAGTACCTGCATCCTTATATCTTTCCTCTTTGATAGCCAAGTCGATATTCTTCACCAAAACAAGTTCTTGAGCTAATAAATTGGGACCATCTGCAGCACTGCAAAGAATAACTAATGATTAGCACAAGGGAGAAACTGATGAACCAAAACTGAGGCACCCCAAATACCAATTCAGTACCTATCAAGAGAGACATCGTAAGTAGGCTTCATCTCACGCATTCTGCCCATCCCATAACTGATTCTTACAGCATCTCTTACAACAATCTGTTTATTTACATATATGGGTGCCTGCAGATAGTAAATGTCACTCAAAATCAAGAGCAGTTCAAATAAACATTCTTTCATATACCATAACGTTAAATCTAGTGAGTTTTAAGAAAGCAGGGAAGTCAGTTTCTTGCTTACACATAAGAAAGCAAGAACATGCATGGACATAAGTTTATGAGCAACTCGTGTTGAGAAGGTGAGAAAGACACACGTACCTTGCACCTGTATGCAACATTTATGGCATCTGATGGACGGGCATCCACACTAAGAATGTCACTTTTGCCTGGCTGCAAATAATTGGAACCTCATAGTCATAAATTTGCTTCAGTTTCTTAAAAAGAAAAAAAAACAAGACATAACTCATGGATTTAATCACCTTACTAAAATACAATCTGGCAAAGTAAGTATGCAGCACTCTTTCTGTAATTCTCACCATATTCACCTGCAATTGAAGAAAGGGAAAAAAGAATAAGAGAAGAATCTAACACTCCACTTAGACATAGGATTTGCATTTGACAACAAGCCTTGCTTTGTTAAAGAAAAAACTACAAAGTATAAACATTAAGGGTGACTAGACATTTGATCTTTTGAAATTCATTATTTTTTTTCTTCTTCTAATTCAAAACTTCATATATATACATAGCAAAAGTGTCAAGAAATATTTAATCTCAAGTCGTTAACCAAGTTTTTATATTGGAATTACTCCATCCAAAATCCAAGTAGGCCTGCTTTGCTTACACCCCACTCTCATATTGAGAAGTTAATTCAGTACAATTAAGAAGCAATGCTACCCATTTGGGACTGAAACTTGTTGACTGCCTTCCTAAGAAAAATAATACCATAAACTTCTCTTAATATTGTTATTAGTACTCAATTACTCATATTGTCATCCACCAAGTATAAACAAATAGCTTAACCATAAAATTTCTAATACCAATAACTATCAAAATGTACTAAATGAAAAGAAAATTTAGCTACATTACTTGATGGTCAAGTTCTTCAACAAGACTTTTCACAAACTGAAACTGGTCCGGGGAATCCTGCAGCAAGACAAATAATCAGATCAACACACATTCCACTAAAAGTTAGGCAAATGTAGCTACAAAGCTTAGACAGTTACCCCATTCTCATCTCCCCAGTGGCCATTAATGAGATTCTCTATCGCAAGTTCGCCTGAAAAATTCATATAAATACAATCAACAACTAAGACGATGTGACAGTTCATATATTGTACTTTTATGTTTATCCCCAAATTCCATTATACCTACAACAATTGGAAGCAAAAAGTCTCCGTCACACGATATCTTGAGGAAAATAGTAGGACTTTGGAATCGCTGGAGGAAGTTCCTGCCTAGTTTATCCAAAACACTCCGGGGCCGGGTTGCTTGCACCGAAAACGGCCGCAGTTTTCTGGAGGTATTCCAATTCGTCTCTTCTTGAAACCCTCGTTTTTGCATTCGGTAGTGAGATATAGTTTCTGCACTAATCAAACACAACTAAACAACTTCAGAAATCAAATCCTAATTCACTCCATCACCAAATTAAACTCACTTTTACACTAACAAATCTTCGAAAAGTTGAATCAAAATAACTAAAATATAGTGAATACATTTCCGAATTTGAGCTTTTGTTAAATGTGAGAAACTGTGGACCTGAAAGCAGGAGGGAAGCTTGAATGTACTCGTAATCTTGCTGATTAGTGGATCGGTCGCGAGAGGAGGAGTCGCAGGTAATGCGGATCGATTTGAGTCCACGGTGGCGGCGTTTGGCTCGGAAACCTAACCGGAAGACGACGGAATCTAAGGTGTGAGAGGAAGAGGAAGAAGAAGAGGAAAGCGCTGGGCGAGTATTTGGGATCGGGAAAGCGGCATTCGAGCGATCGGCGACGGAGAATTGAGCAGCTCCGAGCATCATCAAAACAGGTGAGAGAGAGAGAGAGAGAGAGAGAGAGAGAGATGGAGGAAATGGAAGAGAGTTAGTTGGGGTTTGTTCAATCAGATGGCGCTTTCCATTTTATGGGGCTTCGAGTTTATCAATTTGATAAAGATATATGCCATGCTTTGCTTGCTTCTTTTGTCCGTCCCCCTGTTATTAGAAATAATTAAGATTGTTAATTAACTTATTATGATAATATTATGACGTTTTAAGAGTTAAACACTCTTTGTTCTAATCCACTTCGAAAGCTCCCCCCTCTCTTTTGAAACTTGAAACCATGTTGATTGTGTTTTTCATGTTGATATATTAGTAATTTAGTAAACATTCTCTTTGATCTGGTTGCTTTAATATGATGATTGTTTAACTTATCTTGTAATAGTAGTATAATTGAGTCGTTTACTCGGGTAGGTGCATCCAAGTAAAAAAACAAGAGTGAAATTTGCACACATTTAATTACAGTCCACACACCTGATCGATTTTACCTGTGTAATCGTCAAAATGTTCATATCTTAAACAACTTAGAAAAAACATGGACATTTTTTATATTTCTACGGACACGTGGATTGTACGGCCGTGTGGATTGTAATCGAAGGTGTGCAAAAGATAACTAAAATAGAAACTTGCTAGCATTTCTCATCGAGCTATATGGTTCAAACTTGCAGTCTTTTGAACTTGTGCTTGATGAAGTAATGAGTTGAGATTTTGTGATAATGGAAATGGTGACTTGGTCATGAGATTTTCCCACTTTGAAAAAGACGACTAATTGCATTTCTTAAGTCAATGATTTCATAATTACAAAGAATTACAAGTACCAAAGTCCTTGACTTTGAGATTGGGGATCCTATTTGTGGTTGGCACTTGGCAGTTGTATCTGCATCCGCTGAGATTTTCAACTAAGAGCTATCGAAGATCAAACCATGGCTTGCGCCCCTCAAACCAATTTGGGTGGCTGAAGCACTGTAGAGGTGAGTTATTCATTAGCGAGTTTTGGGAAGAAGCTTCAACACCTTTATTAGCTCGTAAGTCCTTGTGTCTCGGCCAGAATAGAGGCAAAGCTCAAGCGGGGTTAATCCGTCCTGCAACAATTAGTTAAGTAGCAATCAATCATCATAGCATTAGCAATGTCACAGAACATCAAAGCAATGAGAAGCTCAATACAGCTTTAGACTCATACAGCAACAATGCTGCTTCATACTTTTCAACCATTCAAGCTGTGCAGAGTGCAGAACAAGCTAACGGAAGCAGTAAATAGTTACCTTGTTTTTCAATGTCTTATCCGCGCCTTTAATCAACAAAAGCCTCACTACATCTACTCTTCGGCCTTGAACAGCTAGATGTAACGGTGTCCACCCATCCTATGAAGTCCAAACAAAAGCCTATGACTCCTTGAAATTGCATAGAAAATTTGTAATCAGGAATGGGAAAGCAATAATCCATACATTGTCCTGAAGGTTTATGTCAACATTGTATAACAAAAGAATCTTAATTGCTTGACTTGAAGCTGTTCGGACAGCATAGTGCATCAAGGTGGCCCCATCCTGCATCCAACATAAAACTTGTATTAGAACAAGGGCTTGTACAATACCCGTTCAATAGATAAGCCAGCATAAACTTTACTCACCTTATCACGAACAAATGGATTAGCCGATTCTCTAAGAAGATAGTTTGTAATGGCCTGGTTTTTACCGATAATTGCTTTGTGAAGAACAGTCCAATCATTCTGAAAAATAATAAATCCGGCTCAATCATGAATGAAAAGGCAAGAAAATCTTCAGCAGTTAACAATCCAATGGAACATGTCGTCATCTATGTACCTTATCCACAGCATTGATATCAGCTTCATGTCTCAATAAAGCGTCCATAAGGTAAAATTCTCCTGATGCTGCAAGAGTATGAAGGGGCAGCCATTTACTCTGGAAAGAGATCATCAAATTAGAAATACAAACATATGCAGTCTCCCTGCAGATTAAGATAGCTGTACAATAACTGAAGCTTTCTACTCAAAAACTCTATCCAGGAAGACAGTAAGCATCATCTACCAATCAATTCATAGACTCATCATCACGCATGGAACAATTTCTCCAAAGACGAAAAATGGAAACAATCCATGCATAATCCCATCATTCACCTATTAATGATCATAACAGACATAACACTTACAGAAGTGGCAGCAGCCATATCGGGTTTCCGCCTATTCATCATCAGCTTCTCCTCTTTCGTAAACAATGGCCGCGGTCCTATTCATCCAATCCAACAAACAACATATCAGCAATATCACACACCACATCCACCAAACAAAACCAAAAAACACCAATCCAACCTCAACCTATAAACCATTATCCACATCCAATATTCACACAAAAATTATACTACATTATCACACAATGCTAAACCCACATTCACAATGTACCTTCAGCTCTCTTGACACCAGGCTCATAATGCTCGCTGTTAAAAAACTCAGTAACATCCTCCAACCCCTTCCCATAAACCGCCCACCTCGGATTCTTCGGCGCAACTCTCACACTCACAACCTCCTCACTCCCTCCCTCCTCCACCTCCTTAAACCTCTCCGGCCTCTCCAAAACCAGCGGCTTCAGCTGGTTCAACTTGGCCTCCCTATACGCCTTGTACTCCTCCAAATTCAAATCCCTTATCGGCTCCAACCCCCTCTTGTTCTTCGCCACTCTCGTTCCGAACTGCATCTCCTGCGCAATCTTCCTCCTCTCCTTCTTCGTTATGTTCACCTCCGCCTGCACCTCCTTCCATCCCTCCGGCACCAAATTCTCCGTCTCAATCTCGACCCGCTTTCTGGGTTTGGGCTTTTCCGGGTCGAACCGTTCGGGTTCGGGTTCTTGGAGAAACGGGTCGTCGAATATGCCTTCTTCGAAGACGACGCAATCGCCGATGACGTGGTCTTCTTCTTCAAGCTTGGTGGAGTAGGAAGAGTTGAAGGAGGGGGAGAGGGTGTGGAGTTTGGTTGAGAATTTGAGAGAGGTGGGTGGTGAGAGCTTGTGGGGTTTGGAGGAGAGAGAAGGGTTTGGGAGGAGAGAGAAGAGTTGGGGGTTTAGAGCTGAAGAGACTGACATGGTTCTTCTGCAACTGGCTCACAGCTGAAGCTGGAAATGAAGAAGAAAGAGGTTTTTGTATTTGGATTGGGTCATATTGGTAGTTGGGCCAGGCCCGATATGCGTATTTGGGCCTATTAAATCTGTCCATTTCAAGAACACATGAGTCTCACATGGTAGAACACAGGCTTCAATTTGTAACAAGGGAGACAAAAATTTCAATCCAAAGACTGATAATACTATTATACCAAGCTCAATGCTTGAAAGTCAAGGACCAGAAATCCTACCGAGTTTTAATAGAATGTATGAGAAGAAAATCCGACTCCATATCATAGATCATTACAAGTCCGCAAATATGACTCCCAAGTTTTAACATTACTCAAATAGGAGATACCTAAACCTATGAGGTTATAACCTTCATCTACGGCTGTACTTCCTTTCTGGACTGCCATAGGGTGAATAAGACCTCTCCCTTCTTGATCTTCCACCGCCATAAGGAGAGCGCCTAGGGGAATAATCACGACTGCCTCTGTAGGGGGAGCGTCTAGGAGACCTCCTGTATCCATAGTCATCTCGACCTGAGCCCCCCCGGTACCTCCCACGATCACGGTCACGGTCACGGTCGCGGCCACGGTCTTCCACCAATACAGAGATAAAGTATGAGATACAGGCAAATAAATCAGAGAAAACTTGATGTTGTCATAGAATTGAAAAGGCATATCATACATACCAGAGTCCCTAGTGTTCTTCAATCCGAGATAATGCCCAGGTGTTGGAGTCCTTGGTCGCTTCCTCCGGGACTGAAAATAATCAATCCTCAAGTCTTAAAACTCCATTGCAACAATGAACAAAAACATAAAAAAGGATTGCAAAGAAAAATAAGAAAATATAGGAGAAAAATATTACACCAACAGAAATAAGATAGAAAAACAAAAACAAAAAAAATTGAGTGAAAATATGTACTTAAAAACAAACACTGTTATCTAGGCACATATAACTAGTGCCCATAATATGAATGCCAGTTATAAAATACCATAGAGGCCTGACTAGAAAGTTGTTGGTAATGTCCGTTGATTAGTTGAGATGAAAGTTGAAAGTGAATGCTGAAGTTGTATAGTTGTTGGAATATAGTTGCTATGTTTAGTTGATCAGGCGGATTTCAAAAGCTGTTTATGCTTGGCATTGATCAAGCTGTTTCACTAAAGTTGACAGGGATAAACTCATCATCTTTGATTGCTGCCAACATAGCTGACGCAATCTGAATATAACCAGAAAATCTCCAAGTCAAGAAAAAAGAAAGCGGACATAAATGGTGGAGCACTGTACAATTATATTAAATTACCCTTTCCACAGTTATGTATCGGCCTTCCAGAACTGACTGGTTAAGATGTTTAATGCACCGCTCTGCATCTTCATTTGAATCCATTGTAACGAAGGCAAAACCACGGGAGATGCGTGAACGAGGTTCAACAACAAGAAAACATGAAGCTACCTGAAAAGGGGAACAGAACCAGAAGCATAAATGCAAATTGAACTCTGAAATGAAAAGCGCAGAGCAAAGCATATATACCATGAGATGCAGAACCAGGATAGAAAAACGTAGAAAACAAAGATAATATAAAGCACCTTTCCCTCCTTTGAAAAGTGCCTTTCAACGTCCTTCTCTGAGGCCCTTTGAGATAGACCAGTCACATAGAGTGTATTTCCAGGATTCCCAACAGCATCCCTGCCGCATAAAAACACAATTCAATGAGAACACACACCTGTGAATGAGCACAGTAAAAAACCAACATTCACTGAAAAAACAAAACAGAAAATAGTTTAAGTTTGACAACTGTCGGTTTTATAGAACTACACCAACCTTCCAGGACTTCTGGATCTTGACCTGCACCACAGAGTACCAACCATTTTATTAGAACACCAGTCATGTATCAATGAAAAGATAATGAAGACTACAACTTACGTGATGGAGTAAATGATGCAAAGCATAAACCTTCTCTAATGAGGAGACAATGCATATGGCATACATAAAAATATAGAAAAGCTGATGCACCTTAGAGTTATTGAGTTGTAATATAGGTGTAGGAGATGTCAAAGGTTTGTTAGGGCTTTTCAGGTTTACATCAGGAAAAGGAGCTTGGTTCTGGGCTTTCAGTTTACTTTTATGATACCAGGCCATTCTATGTTGTTCGGTAGCGCCGGTAAAGAAGCCTGAATAGAGCGCATAACAGGCTAGGATAGGAAAAGGTTTATTCCTTGCACTTCTTCTCCTGTTGTTGGTGCTGGTTCCTACCAGATTCAGCACAGGTATCTTGACCATTGAACCAAAAAGGAATGCGCCAGGGAAACTCTTAGGTAATGAGAAGTCAAGGGTGATCCACTTAAATTGCTCTCACAAGGAAAATGAAAAACAAAGGAACCCCCACAGATTCCTCCTTCGTATCAATGCATCCATGATTTCGCCATTCAAAACCCACATGGAAACTGAAAAGCTGATTAAGAATAAACAAGAGCACCAACCTGCCACGACTTCTAGAACGAGACCTGTGCCTCGGCCTAGACCAGGATCTTGATCTTGACCTAGGCCTGGACATAGACATAGACCTGGACCTGGACCTGGAATGAGACTGAGCTCTCCATGAAGAAGGGGAACGTGAATACCTGAACATATAACTTTGTTAGAAACATAAATGAGCAATTTCTAACCACTAAAAATCTGATCTGAACCCCTTTTTGTATAACGGATATAAAAAATGCTCAATATACACCCAACACTGGTGTTTTAACTAGACTCAATATGAACCACATTGTACAATATGAACACAGATTACACCACCGAGACTCCCCAGAAGACAAAAAACAATACCAGCCACGATTACAAGACGAAGAATAAAATAAAAAACCTCTGAATCATAATCACTCACTGTCATTCCCCCATAACTCAAACCTAACCCCATCTCAATCGTAATTAAACCCTCAGATTCCCTATGTTAATAGATTCCTTGAGACTACGGCGCATCAGAACAGTAACATTTATCAGCTCAATCACATTACTTCTTTTTTGCCTTTCAACTATATACATGCATGCAATCAAAATATACCAAATCTCTCCCAAAAACAAAACGACATCGTATAACCGAAATCTTGAAACACAGAAACCACAAGGGCTCTAATGCATCATTTTGAAAACAATGACGGAATTTTCCGATAACTCCAACACCACAAGACGCAAATCGCAAAACGACTCAACCAATTGCACATTAATCTCAAATTCGAACCAAGAAAACTGAAAAGGAGCTACAGAAAAATTCTAGGGCGCTGTTTACCTTTTGCGAGGAGAATCCGCCTACATGTAAAAAGAAAACGAAAGAAACGCATTAAACGAATTGAAATTTGATGAATGATGCAAAAACAGGAGACGAAGATTTGAGTAGGGAGATTTACCATTTTTGAAGCCTAAGCTCAAAATCGACGAATTAGGGTTTCAGAGGTCAATGAGCTTTCCTTCAAGACCTTTTTGTGCAGACAAAGAAAGAACCCACTTTATATATTTGCACAGGAGAGTGATCCTCTGCGGTCAAGTGTTTATGAGGTCAATTATGTCTTCATCGAACTTTCTTACTGTTTTACTTGGCCTATTAAATATTGCCACGTGGCTTATGAGTAAACGGATGTGAAAGAGGAAATTATTGGGGTCGTATATAACAGCCGTGTTCTTTTGAGCATTTGGTAAATAACATTTTTACCATTGTGTACCTGCATTGTATGTTTGACTGGTTACTTTTTTTTTTTAAGCCCAGAAAAGAACGAAAAAGGAGAGAAACTTTGCAATGCAATTGCGATGAATAACACACCAGATAAGTAAACGAAGAAACCCCATTCACATTTCACAGTATGCAATATCCCCCGTTGTCCAGGTGACATGCCACGAACCATTAACAATTTCACAAAATGTACACATTTAACCCACAATAAGAGGTCCTAATATGGCAAGAAAGGAATATCATCTAGTTTGATCTTTAGTAGAAACTTGAAAGGCTAACAACACCTATTACTTCGACGATATTTGGACAATCCTGTTATGAACAAACAAAATAGCATACACGGAGGTCCTATGTTGTCAATTGATCAGGAAGTGTAGCAGAATGAGCTCCAATAACTTTCCCGCCAACATCAGGGAAAATTTCATAACCTGGCAGAGGTTTCACCTTACCATCAGCATCTACCAGCAACGGATACCTAAGAAGGTGACCTTGCAATTCTGTGAAATCCGGTGATGTGTATCTCTTCCAGTTTTCTTCGGCAATGCCATTCACAGTTCTAACAGTTTCCAAACTTCCTGCCTCTTTAAAGCATGGGTCAAACATACCAAGATGTTCAGCCCAGAGCGACATTCGATACCCATATATCTGCATGAACAGAGAAAATTCACAGTTTAGTGTTGAACAGATTTTGAACTCTGAGGTCATTATCTTTCATAAACACCATATCCGGATTCCGTTAAGTTACTTAGAATGGGGGAGCAAAGGAGCAATAAGGGGCTCCCACTCTAAAAAGATCTACAACAAGACAAGTAGAAATATGTTCTGGAACAGCTAAAAGTATTTACAGCACATTTCTCATGAATGTTTTCTTTACCATCAGCATATCATTAAATAAGTTTGCAACTGGCAAACGACACTAAGTACATACCTGACCACAAGGATGTCTCTTCTTCTCAGCCCAAGTGTGATGGGGTTGATACGAACCCATAGCTATCTCGGTGTCTTTTGTACCAGCCATTGATCTTTGGTTGATATTGGCAGACCCCACTATAACATACTCGTCATCCACTATCATACCCTTGGCATGAACATAAATCATAAAGCGTTGATACTTGTATGCATCAGATATCTGAAAGAACAAATTAGTTTAAAGACCAAAAATGGAGATTTTCTGGCAGACAACAAGTAAACCAGATAGATGAATTGAGATTTAAAGCTCTGAAGACAACAAACAACTGTAGTTCAAAGCTAGTCAAATATCAGAAAAGAAGCATCATTAGCATGATATGAAAAGAAAAGTCGACCCAATTTATTTCGAGCAATGACCCAAAGTAGCAAGTAAAGTATTTCATGTTAGAAATTAAAAGAAAGAAGAAAAGCAAATGGATCTATTAAAGATACTGGTTTTTGAGTTTCTATTGTTAACCCCAACAGTTAGAATAATTTGCATACCAGATACAAACAAAAGTAAAGAACATATTTCCTCTTTCTTGCAGTCTAAAAGGTTTATAAAATGAATAATAGTAAACTTATGCAGCACAGTCCATTCTGAACTTGTTGATAAATTAATCTCTGATTATAGGAGTTGATGGTAACCAGAAATAGAATTGAGAATTCCCTACTGAAGAAAAATGGGACTTCAGGACACATAGATTTCAAGGTTACAGAGTACATGTTAAATAAAGATAATGGCAGCATGGACTTGCATATACAAAGAGCTCAAAGATGAAAGCATCATAGATTAAGTAAATGTATTGACTGGAAGCCAAGAATCTCTAAACTACAAGAACTAAGGGCCTAGAATTATTAGGAAAAAGAAAAA
Organism: Fragaria vesca subsp. vesca; assembly: GCF_000184155.1. NCBI lineage: Eukaryota > Viridiplantae > Streptophyta > Magnoliopsida > Rosales > Rosaceae > Fragaria > Fragaria vesca. Next base: position 8,108,293 of record NC_020491.1, read on the forward strand.
AAGACAAGCAGTAAATGATAAAATCAGAGAAGTATAGGAGACATCCATATTAGAACAATTACCGTAGAACCATTGATGTTTGATGGTTCCTCAGACAGTTTTTCCCGATTACCAAGGCAATAGAAATTAAGGTAATCTTGAGGATGTACGCCCTTAAGCTGCAAGGCTTTCAATTCTCGTGCGACAACATCATACATTGCTTGCATTGTTTGGCTCTGTAAAATGCAGACATGCATAAGTCAGACAGAATCTTCCATGTCAGTTCTGACATATCAATATACCAAAAACCATATAGAAAATGAATAAACTATGCTTATATAATCGTGGGAAAGAGATGCCAATACTATTATCAACATCGATGTTTATAAAAACTATTAGTAAGAGAAGCATAGATTATCAATCATGTCAAAGGAAAAAACTCCATCGCTGTTTATATGAGCAGATAAGAGCACTAGAAGAACATAAAAGCAATCTCAGTTATCAATTGTCCTGAAATATATGTTATATGAGTAGATATATAATAGACAGCCAAATACCTGCCAGTAGAGAATTTCTTGCATTGCAGCAGTTTTCGGATCACCTTCAGGCCACATAGGTAAAACTACATACACTGCAAATCTCTCATTTGCTCTAATTTTGCTGGCAATCTTCAGTGCCAACTCCATTGGAATAAGATTGTCAGCTCCTGCTCGGACCAAGAAAGGAATTAAGTGTTAAATCAAATTGATATATCAGTTAATGACAACTATCTTACTTCCATGATAAAAAGCCAAAAAATGTGTAATTTCAGAAAAGAAAGTGCTTAGTATTGGGTCATTGAGGTTGAAGAATACCAACAATAAGCAAAAGTGCAAATTTTTTATTATTCTTCGTCCAATATGGATGGATAAATAAATTCCGCTCAATACAGATAACATATAAAATATATTCAACTGCACCTATGTACATGAATAATTCCTTATAATGTGCTGTTTTGCAAATTAAACATTTCGCTCCCAAAGTATAAACATTATATTTTTCTCAGTCATACTTCAGTGCGCAGTAAATTGTCACCATACCTGCATTTTTATAATCTGGCCATGCATATGATGAACCAAGAAAATACTGATTTTCAATGTATATGAAATGTTGGGCAGATCTGATTGCCTTGATGTATGCTGTCTGAATGCTTTTATCTATTACTAGATCCTTTGAGCAAATAAGGTTCTGCAGTTACAGTAAGAGAGTATCATCAGCTTTCCTCCACAACTGAGCTTTCATAATAAGGTTTAAAAGATGAAGGGAAGGACGGTGAAAAACCTGTGACTCAGCAACAATTACATCTTTGGGAAATCCTTTCAGTGATCCGGAGTCAATAGACCGGAAAATCTGCAAAAGAAAGATGTATACTCAAACTGAATTCATTGTCCTTTTCTTTGTATACATGTGAAAGAAAAAGGAAAAAAGCTGAGAAAAGAAGCAAAAAGAAAATGCCATCATTTAACCTGAACATGCCAATTTTCGGGGTCATCTTCTCTCTGAACCCATACAGCTGTGTCGTTTTTGGGAATGACTGTAAATTTACTATCCTTTGAAACTGGTATCTCAGGACTGAGTATCCATGAAATACGGCCTATCTTAATTAAAGCATCATCATGCCAATGCGAAACCTTTTTACGTAGTCCAAACTCCCTCCATTGTGTTGCTTTCCTCCACCGTTGCTCAAAGTTTATGAGAACATCATATGCAGCAGGCCCATCAATTCTACAGTGCAAATCATGCCATGGTTGCCTTGGAGCCTTGGTTCCAGCCTAGTGCAAGCACAACCACAAAAACCATAAAGATATATATATATATATATATATATATATATAAAGTGAGAGCAGTCAAATTCTATATCATTGTTGTCACAGGCTATAAGTTATGCTAGTCCATGTTGATATTTAGCAAGAATAAGAAAATGATGAAAGGGGCCAGCATGTTAAAAACGATGAAGATTATAGACAGACAGAACACCAAATACTTACAGGAAAGGTAGGTTGATGGAAATCTTCTTTAAACACAGTGTCAACATCACGAAATAATCTGTGCTCAGGCGTGTCATAACGACCATCACAGAGATCAAGCCCCCCTAAAAATGAAGTTATCTTGCGGTTATTACCAGACGCTTGTGTGTCCACAATTACACATTTTTGATGGTGTGTAAAGAGGGTTCCAACAACCTGTAAAAATCCATAAAATAATGAGTTAAATTTGAAAAACAAATGTTAAATTTGAAAAGCAAATCACTAACAAGCATCTGATCAAAGTTATTCTCAAACTATTAAAATAAAGCCAGATGTATCAAAACTGTCAAGAGATTTATCCCATCACCATTGCAATTTAAAATCATACTGATCAAAGGAAAACACGATTACAAAAATATAAGAATTGGAACCTGCCTGTTGTTTCATAATGCTAAGCTTACTACTGGCATAGCGAGGTGCCAGAACACAAGTGACAGATGAATTCTTGAAAAACTTCCGGGTTTCTTCATCATGTGTTCCCATCATTCCTGCCTGCACCATTCCCACTACGCATTATGACTCAAATCCATACAGCCATATAGAATCCAGAACAATCAATTAAAGACATTACACATTTCAATTCATACACAATTCTTATCACAGTTACTGACATAAAGATTCCTATATAAGTTCAAAACCACAATGCAGGTTAAAATAATTACCGATTTTAAGTAGAACTTGTCATGGGAGGTCTTATCATCCCAGACCAGCATCAACACCCGCACGCCTTCTTCTGACTTATACTTGAGCATATCTCCTAGCGTCAATTCGCCGCCGCGTGGCAACGGCCGGCTCGGCTCTCTAACCAGCCTCACTTTGTGATATATAGACCATCCAGCCACATAAATCATATGGTGAGCCTCCGAAATCGCATAGCAAATGTCTTCCCAGCAATTCTCAGACTTATAAACCTTCCTTCCATCCAATTCAATCTGCGGCAGCAGCCCCTCCGGCACGTGCGCGTCCTGGTAGAGCCGCACGTGACTGCCTTTTCTCAGAGGGAAGTATGTGTTGGGGACTCCCTTCCGTTCTGGATCGCCGGCTATGCCGTGCTTGTATGCCGGATTTTTCTCGACGGGAGTGAACTTCAACTCGACATTGATCGCGCACTGAGGCTTCGGAGGCTTTCCGGCGGGTCCGACAATATCGAACCAGCCGGAAATCACTTCTCCGGTGGCGATTTTGGCCGCCGAGATCGAAGCGGTGCCGATAATCTGCGCGCCGAAGACGTCGTTATCTTTGACCTGAAACTCAAGCTTAGCCACGGGATGCGCGAGCGGGATGCAAAAAGTCTCCCCCCACTGAGGATTCTGCGCGTTCTTGATGACGCGTGTACGCGCCACCGTGGCCTGAGGCACGCACACGCTGACGTAAGAGTCGCTGGTGATGAGCTTCCGGTGGTGAGAAATCTTGCCGTCCTCGGCCGACTGCTGAGCCTCCTCGGAGTGAGAACCACAGTTGATGGTGTCGCAGGCGGTGAAGCAGCGGCGGAACCGTTCGGAGACGATGTCCATGTTAGGTAACCGCCGGGCCTCGATGATTTGGAGGTCAAGGTCGCCGTGCAGATAGATTATCTGCTCCGACGTCGGGTCTGCCATGGACGGCGGCGTCGGTTGAGCTCAGTCTAGGACTGAGATTGGGGTTTGGAATAGTGACAAAAACAAGGAGGAAAGGTTTTTGGCTTTGCTTGTAACAGCGAGAAACAACTGTACCGCTTTTGAGGGAATTTAAAACTCGGAGAGATTTTAGAGGGGAATAGAGTGAGCGACGGAGGTGTGAGTTGTCAGTTGTCACTGTCCTTATTTTTATTTTCTGGATTTCTTTTTTTTTTGTTTTTTTTTAAATACAACGAGGAGCCTTTTAAGACGCTCAACATAAATTTAATAAGTTTGAGTGGGAACCTCATCAAACCAACACTCGGTGAACAAAGAGAGTGACCAATCAAAACAAGAGTATCCGCAACAAAATTGGGTTCACTAAATGTATGAGAGAAGGATATATTGTTAAAATAATCAGCTAGAGCTTTGACATTTCGGATTAGTGACTTGAGTTTTCAAAAAATAGCATGAATCTTGACACATTTGATGATAAAGGCCGAATCTCCTTCTAATTCAATTTGATGACAATTACGACTTTTAGCAACAAGAAGCTCGTATCTAAAGTAATACATTCAACCAGCGAAATTACGAAGTTGTGAAGCTTCCAAGCAAACAATGGGAGTATCAACAAAATCTTCTTTTTTGGATTTGGATATGTTTTATTCTATTTATGTTAGTGTCAGTTACAACTAATATCAATTACACAGTCTTATAAATGTAGGTAAACAAAAAACGCGATTCTAAATACTACATACGTTGTACCGCTATACGAGTACATTTTTAAAAGTATATGTAATTAGAAATGGAATTCTCCCTTTTGTAGAAAACAATGCTCAAGCTAGAAGAACAAACAAACAAAATTGTATACATGACGGTTAATTTTATATATATATATATATCTATTAATATACAAAATCAACCATATATATATGTGTTAATAACGGTTAATTTTTACCGTCACATGATATATGTAAATACACATCTGTATCTAAAACAAGAGATTTAAACATAATGCCAAGTTGGAAGAAATGGTTGATATTTTTTGTGAGTTGGATACTCTATTTTGGAAGTGACCCCATGTTTCATAAGTGCAAATAAATATTGGACCCACGTCACTTTCCTCTTTTTTGTGATCTTGTGGTTATGAAATGTTCTAATTCTGGCAGTGATTAACTATCCAAATCAATTTGGAAATTAAGCATTATTCCCATTTGGGAGTGGTGACAAATTAATAATAGATCTTTTCTATAAAACTATAAAAGGTCTATTATTAAATTACATAGATTTGTTTGGTGGACGTATTGACTTGTATTGATAGCACTGATTACATGTAAAGTGTAGATTGAATTACATAGAATTATGTCAAATGTAAGAAAACTGAAGATTAAATTACACGACTTCAGTCGGGAAAAAAAGGTGAAAAGGGTGACCAACAAAGTAGGGTGGTGAGGGCCGGGTGTGGATATCATTTGATGACACATTTATTTATTTTGAATGAAAAATAACTATGAATACAAGTGAAATAAGAGAATAAATAAATTGGTATTAAGTTCGGATAATTGATTCATAAACTCTTCTTCCTCATTCTTAATTAAATTCATGAGTGTATCATAAATCAACTTCTTGACAAAGAGACACCAATTGAACAAGCATTTTGCCCTGTGGCATAGCGAATGAGAGTGAGAGGGTTAAAATGACCCTTCTCATTTTCTCATACTATCCATGATTAGTTGATAAACTACTTTCATGCTTCTTATGTTTTTATTACAAAATTATTTTAAAGTTTGACCCTCATACTACTTTCATACAATCCAAAAAAATGTCTCACAATATAAGTAATCGTCGTGAATATAGTATATATTTTTATTCAAACCGGTAAGGATTTAGGCAATACTAGCTCCTATAATACAAAAAGAAGGAATAGTTATGTTCCCCAAAGTACAATGGAGAAAAATAAAAGAAGTTTGAAAAAATTATTTTTGTTTAGTAGCCAGAAAACTAAACTGTGAGGATAGCAATTATAAACAAGCCAAAATCTCTTCTAAACCTAGTAACACTGTTATACTCTTGCAGTATAAGTTACCTAAACTTAAAACGCAAAAAAGTCTAAAATTAAAATCTCACTCTCCATTAGCAATTATAAACAAGCCAAAATTTGTTCTAAACCTAGTTAGACTGTTATACTCTTGCAGTATAAGACTATAAGTTACCTAACCTTAAAATGCAAAAAAGTCTAAACTTAAAATCTCACTCTCGATTTTCATTTAGCACCTCGTCGATTTTATATACGATGGCAGCTGTTCCAAGCTAGCTTCTCTTTGTATTCCCAGTCAGGAATACAACCTACATACACTAAGAATAGGACTACTGACAGAATATATAGTTAGGATCGCCCTACCAGAATATACAGGTAAACCCAGCTAACTTATCCAGCTATTCCACGAATCAAATCATGTACAGATAGGAAAGGTTTCCTTGAGTTGCTGAGTGGTCGGGTTACCCTACCTATCATTCTATGGGTGGTTGCCATGTCCCCTCATGCACGATGTAACGATTGTAACCTGCTCCTCATGAGTCATGACAGGACATGTATATCTAGTTTAGGATTGAAGTTAGAACACAAATTAATGATTTGGTTAATTAACTATGATTTAGGAGTGACGGTCGAGTATTTGTAACGGTTTGGGTCCTCGAAATAGTGATTGTAAATCGAGTTTCTAACTTAATTTCCAACTCTTTCTTGCCATTTGAGGTAACCCGAACATCATGATACATCAAGTCGATCCGTGTTTATCAAATAAAAATGTTATATAAAATCATAAACGTAATATGATATTTATCAATTTGACGATTTGGTTAAGTAACTGTGATTTAGGAGTGAAGGTAAAACCTTTGTAACGGTTTGAATCGTCCAAACAATTAAAAAAAGCTTATAAAATTAAGGCTATAAACTTAATATGGTATGTGAATTTTTTTTTTTTTTTAATTGACCTACGAATCGCTCTGTCATTGGCTTCTCCATTCATCATTTCTTTTTCAAATTGTATTTGTTATTACTTTGTTTTTTATATGCGACTTTGTGGTTTTTGTAAATTTTTATAATGAAAAAAGGCTGTGGGCTAGCCGTGGGCTTGGACGCACAATCAGTTGGTATTATGTCATTCCATATCCATATTTATAGAGCAAACCCATAATCAGCCTCAATAACTTAACCACCCCAAGATTAGCAACTCGCGAAGTCGCCAACCATGCACCCCTAATCTGGTGACCGCCTGACCGGAACTCACCGTGATCACTCCGGAGTCGGCTAAAAGCCACCCCGAAATAATGAAACATTGGACAAAGACATAAGGAACAAAAAGAAAACCATGACCAGTAAACACAATATAGGAAATTCAGAATGTTGTTTGTTTTCTTGATCGAAATAAGTACATATGGTCGCATGTAGAATATACGTTACATATATAGATCTCATACACTTATTTATTCAGATTTTGTGGAATTGTAACATGTAACACCACTTATTTATTCAGATTTTGTGTAATTGTCATGATGTTTCATTGAAGCTGACATGCTATCAGCAATTGATGAATGAATTCTCTAAAAAAGTTTCTCATTCTTGGAGCAGCTGTAGGAGCAAGAATCAACATAGCCTTGTGCATAGCTTGTGAGATCTACATGACAAACAATCATATCGTAAATAACTTGGAAGTATAATGAAATTACAAATGAGAAAGAATCTAATCAAGTAGAAATTTAGGTACCAGAAACGGAAATATTGGCAACGGGGGTCATAACTTTGCTCACAGAGGTCACACAATCACGAGCACAACCATAGGCAACGTCGCCGGAATCAGTATACGTAGTTGGAATAAGCCTGCAGGCAACCATGCAAAGCCCGAAGCACGCTACATAATTTGGAGGATCTTCTAAGGAAGGAATGCAAGAGACACCACACTTCTTGGCACACGATTTGGTTTTTGAGTTTGGAAAGACAAGAGAGTCATGAGGAGCTGGCGCTGCTGCTACTGAAAGCACAAGCATGCTTAGCAATCCCACACATCTCAACACAGTTCTAGTACTAGCCTCCATTGCAAAGTTAAGTTCTCTTCTCTTTTAATCAATTGGTTTTTGGTTTTGGTTTGTTGCTAGGATGAAGTGGAAGCTAAGCTCAAACCTTAATTTATAGGGTGGCAATTTATTCAATCTCTCAAGGAGGTAATTTATTTGGATCCAGTGTATTTAGTTTTACATGCATCTACACAAGGGAAAATGAATGTACACATGCGTAAATGATAATTAATTGTGACACAAAAAACAAATCAAATTGGAATCTTATCCAACAATATATGGGAATAATGTAATATTTTGGGAAAATGCCCAAATGCCCAAAAACAAGGATTTTAATGCCTACTTCAATGCAAATCTTTTCTGTTAGCCCATTTCAATGATTCTTATGCAAAAGACATTATTATCCTCTATAGAATTAAACCCATACAAATCTCATCTTTTTCTCTTCTCTCTCTTTTCTTTTCCTCCCGATCTGCTCTCTGCTCTGCTCTCTCTCTCTCTCTCTCTCTCTCTCTCTCTCTCTCTCTCTCTCTCTCTCTCTCTCTCTCTCTCTCTCTCTCTCTCTCTCTCTCTCACACACACACACAGATCCTTCGTCGACGACCTCATCCTCGCCTCCACCATCTCCGGCGACCTCTTCCGTTGAGGGACGTCTGTCCGCCACATCTTGATGAGCGCGCCGCTCTCCTCCGACCTCCTCTCGTCTCTAGGCGCTCGTTGGTCGTCGTTGGTCTCTCGCCGCTCGTCGGTCGCGGCTCATCTCTCGGCGCTCATCGGTCAGCACTCGGCTGTCGTCGGTTTTCTCTCAGCACTCGGCGCTCGACGGTCTTCTCTCGGTGCTCAGCGGTCGTCGGTCTTCTCTCGACGCTCGGCGGTCGTCGGTCTTCTCCCGACGCTCGGCCTCCATGGCCAGATCGAAGTCGTCGAGTGCGTGGTGAGGGAGGTGAAGCAGTTTTGATGAGGGAGGAGTAGGTACGGTGAGGGAAGGCGCATGGTAAGGGAGTAGATCCGGTGTGTGAGGGTGCATGGGTTTGTTGTAGGTGTAGTTGTATTTTTGTAGTTGATAGGTAACTTGATTATTCGTGTTGTAGTTTTGATTGATTATTGATGGTCAATAACTCGATTATGTTCTGGTATTTCTTCTTTTCTATTACAATAAGTTGATTATTGGGGGTCAGTAACTGATTATTAGAGGCTAATAACACGATTATTAGGGGTCAGTAACTGGTCAATAACTGGTTACTGGGGGTTAGTAACTGGTTATTAGGGATTAGTAACTGGTTATTAGGGGTCATTAACTGGTTATTGGGGGTCAGTAACTAGTTACAAAGGAAATTCCGATGATCGGAGTCTCGCGGTCGGGGAAATTCCGGTGACCGGAGTCCGGCGGTCGAAAAAATTCCGATGACTGGAGTCCGGCGATTGGAAAAATTCCGGTGACCGGAGTTCGGTGGCCAGTGACAATAGTCCGGTGAGATTCTGGCCAAGTATTCTCTCTTTTATTTTCTCTCTCTATGCATATGTAAGGGGTGATGGCAAAATAGTCTTAAAATAATATGGTTTGTTAAGACTTTAGTAAAGATTTGTGCATTTGGGCATAAAGATTTGTGCATTGGGGTATTAAAAAGGGCACCTTATATTGAAATGGGCTAATAAAAAAGATTTTCATTGGAATGAGAAATAAATGGTTTAGATTAGTACTAAATAGGCATTTTCTCTAATATTTTTATTCATCTCTCAAGCGTAACTTATTTATTTGACCAAAAAAGGGAGGTAACTTATATAGTTTTATATCCATGAACGGGAAAATTATCATTATATTTAACTATAACATTAATGATAATTAATTGAGACACCAAAAATAAATCATGATTACATTCTTATATATGGGAACATATGAGAGTGGTTCTAACGAGGACCATTAAGTTAAGGACTACTTGAGGGCTTATTCGTTTCACTCATTTTTCGATCGCATATTCACATCTCGATCGTCTAGTTTGTAGATATATATGAGTAGATTATCTCTATAAATTTTCATTCAAATTGAAAATCGTTAAGACATTCAGAAATGTGATTTACCAATTATAAAATTGAACGGCTCCAATTTGACAGATTTGAATCGTCCATTGATTTGATTTAGTTCGTTCTTTTAACGACCATCAATTTGACTGAAAATTTGTACAAATGATCTATTAATATAAACCTAAAACTGAACGATAAAGATAGAAAAATGTAATTAAAAAGTGGGTGTAATTAAACGATTAATGAGAAAGTCATCAACTAATCCTTAATTTAGTGGTCCTCGTTAGAATCCCCCCTCATGGGAACATTCTCACATTTAACAAACTACATATTAGTTACTAACCAAATATCAGTTTACAAATACATCATTTACACATTATTTCACACACTTAAGGACAAAAATTAACAAATAGGTAATGTCCACATATCATCTCACTCATCTGTCACTATGTATTTTACCAGAATACCTTTCACTACATATTCTGTTGCTATTGACGACGAGAAATGTGCTACTTCCAATAAAAATGTGCTACTTACGATGCTATTGCAATTTAATTTGCTACTTATGGTGTCAAATAAGAAATTTCACACTTTAATTTTAGAGCGAAATTTCAGAGCGAAGCTTCGCTCTGGATATAAATTGTATAATTAAAGTGTGAAGTTCCTTACTGTCGACGAGAAATGTGTTACTGCCGAGCAGAAATGTGCTACTGCCAATAAAAATGTGCTACTTACGGTGCTATTACAATTTAATTTCCTACTTACGGTGTCAAATAAGGAATTTCACACTTTAATTTTAGAGCGAAATTTTAGAGCGAAACTTCGCTCTGGATAGAAACTATATAACTAAAGTGTGAAGTTCCTTATTTGACATATTTTTCTGTCATATTTCAATATCTTCATCGTTCAATTTATTGATACTAGTGTATAGATCATTCATGCAAAATTATTTGACACATTTTTCTGTCATATTTTAATATCTTCACCGTTCAGTTTATTGATACTAGTGTATAGATCATTCATGCAAAATTTTATTCAAATTGATGATCGTTTATGTACCGAATTAGGTTAAATCAATGAACGGACCATAAATATGTATAACTAAAACTGTTTGTGTAAATCACGATCATGAACACCCAAACGACCATCAAATTCAATAAAACTTGGCAGAATTTGTTTCTACAAACTGAACGGTGAAGATGTTGAAATATGACCGAAAAGTGTGTCAAATAACTATATATCAGTTCCCTTCCAGAGCAGGACACCGCTTTGAAATTAAGGTGTGGTGTTTCTCATTTCGCTCACTTTTAGGTCACATTTTTATATCTCCACCGTTCAGTGTCTAGAATATAGTGTTTAGATTATTCCTATAAAATTTCATTCAATTTGGAGATCATTTGAGCTTCCGTAATTGTAATTTACACGAACGGTTTCGTTTGGACAGATTTTGTTTAGTTGATTCATTTAATCTAATTCGGTATCAAAATGATTTCCAAATTGGATGGAACTTTACAGAAATGATCAACACACTATGTTCTAGACACTGAACAGTGAATATGTGAAAATATGACCTAAAAGTGAGCAAAATGAGAAGCACCACACTTTAATTTCAAAGCGGTGTTCCACTCTGGAAGGAAACTTATATATATATATATATATATATATATATATATATCCGAATCTAGAAAGGACCTCTTTAAACTCTTAAAGTGAGGATGTTTTTAGTCTAGCATATATTTGACAATCAAAGCCACTCATTCCCTAGTTATTTACCCACATATGAATCCTAAAAAAAAATTACCAAAATGAAAAATGTTTAACCATTTGATTAACACAATATTTGTTTTAATTTTATCTAACGGCCTATAATTGTTTATGTCAATTTGAATGACCAAATGATTATGGAATTAGTTGAAATTTTGTAGACATGTATCTTGCATATGAATTTAGATGATCAACGGTTAACATCGTTAAATGAAGTCATCTACTAATGTAAAATAGTAGAAATTCTCAAATTCTTAAAGTAAGAAGGTCCTCTTTAGATCCTATATATATATATATACCTTTCTCGGCTGCGGACGTCCGCACCAACGATTTTGGTGAGGATTTGCTATTTTTGCACCACTTTCCGATCTAAATTTTCTCATCTCCACCGTCTAGTATCTAGATAATAT
>NC_020491.1:8120420-8187291 GCF_000184155.1 Fragaria vesca subsp. vesca
CAGAGATGATCTACACAATATTATCTAGATACTGGACGATGGAGATGAGAAAATTCGATCAAAAAGTGGTGCAAAAATAGAAATCCGCACCAAAAAATTGATGCGGAGAAAATCCGTATATATATATATATATTTATATCTTCAGCAAAATGTACATACATTCAGCAATTATTGATTCAAACTTGTCCATGAGCAAACAACATTCATTTCTCTCAACATTTATCGAATGTTATTGTTTTTTTATTTATTTATTATCGAGACAAGTGCATAATTGTACATCATTACAGTACATGTGTAAATTAATCTCCTACCACGCATTATCATTTAGTATTAATCTTGCATATTCTATTATTTAACACCAAAATGTTCTACTCAATAGGTGACATGCTATTAACTAGCAGTTGATGAATTATCCAAAAACGTGGAAATGAGAAGAATAAGTAACGGAAAATAGAGGGTTTGGCAGCAGTGGTCAGTGGTCATGGCTTTGCTCATAGAGCTCACACAACTATACGAGTACAACCATAGGCAACATCAGAATTTAGCCAATCTTGCAGGCAGTCTTGCAAAGGCCGAAGCACGTTGCATATTTTACAGGACTACTGACTATGTCCAAAGCGCAAGAAGCTGCTGCTAATGAAAGCACAAGCATGCCAAGCAATGCCACACATCTCAACACAGTATTCGCACTAGCCTCCATTGCTAAACTGATTTGGTTATTCTAGCTAGCTAGTTTACTCTGTTGATGGATGAATCGCTAGTTGACCTCAAGGCGCCAGGGTGGTTGTTTGGCCGTCTATATGCCACCGTGGCACGGTCTTCTTGGCCGACTCGGATCTGGGCAGTTGGATGCGCGATCTTCTTCTCCCAAAAGATCAACGGACCGGGTCTCGTCGGGTTCTCCAAAGGTTTGGTTTGTTGTGTAGCACAATATCATGCACCTTGTGGCGTTAAGGTTGCGGATGATTCTGATTACGGTGCCATGGAAGCAACTGAAGGCGGCGGCGCAAACCCTAATGCAATCACACAAGCGTCGAGATGACTAATGTTGTCAAGCAAGGTTGAGCCTATTGAGCTTGCTTCTTCTGGGCTTGGGATAATGTTCTTGAACCTTATTTTGGGCCTGTGAATGAGTGGGTTGGCATTTTATGATTAGGTTAAAGTTTTCTATTACAGTGTTTGTCATGCACGGGTGGTAGGTTTGTTTTAAGTAAGCAAGCGATTGAACCGTTAAATGATTAGGCTTATTCTATGTATCACTATGATCTTGTATCGCAAACTTTTTATCAACCCATAGTCGGTAGAGAGAGGGTGTGTAATAGTTTTTTCTCGCTTGAGTATCAATATATCATCGATATTTTTCAAAAAAATATGGTTGCATGCATGATATATATTACATATATAAATATCCTATAACTGTTATTCATTATTTTGTATATTTTTAAAATGTAATACCACAATGTTCCATTGAAGTTGACATGCTATCAAGCAATTGATGAATTAATTATCTAAAAAAGCTTGTTATTCTTGGAGCAGCTATAGGAGCAAGAATCAACATAGCCTTGTGCATAGCTTATGAGATCTACATGACAAACAATCATATCGTAAATAACTTGGAAGCACAATGAAATTATAAATGAATTATTCAAAAAAAATGAAATTATAAATGAGAAAGAGAGAATCTAATCAAGTAGAAATATAAGTACCAGAAACGGAAACATTGGCTACGGGGGTCATAACTTTGCTCACAGAGGTCACGCAATCATGAGCACAACCATAGGCAACGTCGCCGGAATTAGTAGTTGGAATAATCCTGCAGGCAATCATGCAAAGGCCGACACACCCTACATATTCTGGAGGAACTTCTATGGAAAGAAGGCAAGAGATGCCACACTTTGCCGCACACGATGAGGTTTTTGAGTTTGGAAAGACAAGAGAGTCTGTTGGCACTGCTGCTAATGAAAGCACAAGCATGCCTAGCAATCCCACACATCTCAACATAGTTTTAGTATTGACCTCCATTGCAAAGTTCCTCTTCTCTTTTATTTGGTTTTAGTTTTGGTTTTTGTTTGTTGCTGGATGAAGTGGAAGCTCAAAGCTTAATTTATAGGGTGGTTCTTTTGCATTCTATGGAAATGTCATCAATTCTTTTTTTTCTTTTTTTTTAAGAAATAAAAATGTCATCAATTCTTAATCAACAGTATATTGAAAATAATGTTATACTTATATTCATCTATCCATATTTAGTTTTACATCCATGGACATAACGGAAAGTAATCATTATATCTAATTAGTATCTCCAGCAGTGTTGCTAAAAATAAAATTTGTCAATTTTTAAGGTAAATTGATGCTCCAACAGAATACATAAACTATTGCTAAATTTGATAATTGCTAAATGAAATTGACAAATTTGTCAATGATTCATCCATAACTAAAATTATAGCTAAATCTTCTCTTTCCTCTCTTACCCAGGTATCACTTTACAATTTGTTAAAAAATAATAAATAGCAGTGACTGATGGAGCAACATTGTTAAATTAATACCTAAATTTCAAAATTCTTGCTAAATATATCAATTTATGAATTTCACTGCTGGAGATCCTCTAGCGTTATTGATAAATAATTGGGACACAAAAGATAAATCATAATGAAATTTATTGATACAACTCGTCAACAGTCAAGACAATTATATTACCTTGTTTGTTTCGCAAAAAGTAGGCATCAGGAAAGTAAAGTAGTTTTTTTCCTACATTTGGGAAAACAGAAGGAAAGGAAAGACTTTCATGCATGAAAGAAAAATATGGGAAAAAGTGGCCCATTCCAAAATCCAAATGAACCACTTTCTTTCCGTCTTTCCTTGCTTTCCTTACGTTACTAAACATCAGATGATCAGAATGAAAACTTCTCTGGAAATTTCATTTCCGTTCACTTTCTGTTCCCATCGGAGAGAGCAAGAAACTACTTTCCATTCCGTGAACCAAACGAGGCGCCTGAGGTTTTGATTTTGAGGATGAGCTTCGTCTATACCCATAACATTGTCTTGCTTATTACTTTGGTTACTAGAGCGTATTCTCATGATAGTTACATTTAGGATTAAATTCAGTGTACTATCCTAAATTTCAGGTCACTCATTATTTAATGACATTTATGCCCTTTTTAGTGGGTTAAAAACTAAACGGTGGGTCCTCTTTGTATCCTACACGTCGGATGCTTATGTCATGCCTAGAGGGAATTGGAAAATTTTCCGATTTTGATAGATTTTAAGAGTATAAAGATACACGTGATTAAGAAAAGAACATAGACACAACTGATAAATGACCTAAAGTTCAAGGTATTACATTGAATTTCATCCTTACATTTAAGTTGTTATGTGGCAGCCCAACTTGGCTTGATATTGACGTGACCCCTTCAAAAAATGTCATGTTTGTATACTTAGACACATTGAAACATTTATATACTATCAATAAAATGTACACACATTCATCAAATTATTGATCTTGTCCATTAACAGTTAACTAACAAGATTTGGTTCTCTCAACATAATTTTGGTAGCACAACTTCCGATGACCACGAGGCAAAACACATATCCCAGAACAACCACATTGTGCCACAGACCAATCATTAGCCTAAACTAAACTGCTTTGATAGACCAATTCACTTGCATTACTTTGTGTCATCAGCTTCACCATCTGTACCTCTTCTCCTCAAATTGTATTTGTGTTACTTTGAACCTCATTTTTTATTATTACACATATTATGAACCAAAAGAAACTATGACGAATAAAAACAAATTGGTAAATTTTGAATATTATTGTTTTCTTGATCGAAATATGTACATATTTTCATGTACAAGATATATGTTGCAATTTACACAGGTATGTAGCGGTATTTTGTATATTTGAAACACCAGGAGGTTCCACTAAAGCTGAATTGCTGCTAATCACAGCCACAATAGAAATGAGAATCGAAAAGGAGAGTTTATGTAGAAGTATAGGTACCAGTAATGGCGGGTTCGGCAAGAGTGTTTGTGATGTCTTTGCTCATAGTGGTCATGAGTCATGACTTTGTTCGATCATAGGGCTCACACAACCACAAGCACAGTCATAACAAAGGTCTGAAGTTGATTGCCACTAGTAGAACCACGAGCACAGTCATAGCATGCTTGATATGAACGATGAAAGCATAATGTCACGCCCCGTCAATTTAACAAGGAGTTTCCTTGAGCATTTTTGACACAAGCATGGCTCAAAGAAGGATTTGGTGAGCACATGAGCATTCTAGAAGTATCCGGAATATTATGAAAGGTCTTGGAAGCTTCTGGAAAGATTAGGAAGAATTCAGACAACTCCGAAACTCTCTAGAATCTTAGAGTCTCTAAGACACTCCGAAACTCTCTAGAACCCTAGAGAGGGGTTCAAGGCTCAAGACTACTCTGAAAGTCTCTAGAATACTCAATGTAACACTTAGAATAGTATAGAAAACTCTAGAATCTCTATACTTCTAAAAATCCTAGAATTGTCTAAAAACTTAGACAAAGGGGGAGGATTCCTATAAATAGGGAGGCACCCCTCCCATTTGAGACATAGAGAGTTGGATAGCATTCAAGCTCACTCACTTGTAAAACTTTGTAAAGTTCTCTTAGCTTAATACAAGTTCTCTCTTTCAAAGTTCTTCTCCCTTTGTTCGAGTATTCTAGTCGATCAAAGCGTTTGCGTGAGTACGGCTGATTTAGCATAAGGGAAGTGCTAAGGCCGCACGAGAAGCTTAGGAAAAAGGAAGCTCGTGACAATAAGCTTGCCTAGAAAAGCCACACTTCTTAACAAACTACTTAAGTTGGGTCATAATTTTAACCTCAGACACCATTATGATATTATAGAAACTATATTCACCTTAATTATCAATCATCCATACTTCGCGTACTGTTATTAAAATTTTCCCATATATATATATATATTACATATGTAAATATCCTACAACTATTATTCATTATTTTGTATATTTTTAAGATGTAACACCACAATGTTCCATTGAAGCTGACATGCTATCAGCAATTGATGAATTAATTCTCTAAAAAAATCTTGTTATTCTTGGAGCAGCTGTAGGAGCAAGAATCAACATAGCCTTGTGCATAGCTTGTGAGATCTACATGACAAACAATCATATCGTAAATAACTTGGAGGCACAATAAAATTATAAATAAGAAAGAGAAAATCTAATCAAGTAGAAATATAGGTACCAGAAACGGAAACATTGGCAACGGGGGTCATAACTTTGCTCACAGAGGTCACACAATCACGAGCACAACCATAGGCAACGTCGCCGGAATTAGTAGTTGGAATAATCCTGCATGCAATCATGCAAAGCCCGAAGCACCCTACATAATTTGGAGGATCTTCTAAGGAAGGAATGCAAGAGACGCCACACTTCTTGGCACACGATTTGGTTTTTGAGTTTGGAAAAACAAGAGAGTCATGAGGAGCTGGTGCTGCTGCTAATCAAAGCACAAGCATGCTTAGCAGTCCCACACATCTCAACACGGTTCTAGTACTAGCCTCCATTGCAAAGTTCCTCTTCTCTTTTATTTGGTTTTAGTTTTGGTTTTTGTTTGTTGCTGGATGAAGTGGAAGCTCAAAGCTTAATTTATAGGGTGGTTCTTTTGCATTCTATGGAAATGTCATCAATTCTTTCTTTTCCTTTTTTAGAAAGAAAAATGTCATCAATTCTTAATCAACCAGTATATTGGAAATAATGTTATATTTATATTCATCTCTCCATATTTAGTTTTATATCAAAGTAATCATTATATCCAATTATAGCGTTATTGATAAATAATTGAGACACAAAAAATAAATCATGATGAAATTTATTGATACAACTTGTCAACAGTCAAAGCAGTTAGCTAGTTACATTGACTATCTTAAGGCCTCGTTTGTTTCGCAAAAAGTAGCATCAAGAAAGTAAACTAGTTCATTTCCTACGTTTCGAAAAGCAGAACCAAACTAGCGCGTATTCTCACGGTAGTTACATTTAAGATTAAATTCAGTGTATTACCCTTAATTTTATGTCATTTATCAGTTGTGTCCTTGATATTTTTTTTTTAATCATGTGTGCCCCCTTGTGCTCTTAAAATCCATCAAATTTGGAAACAATTTCAAATTCCCTCTTGGGAATGACGTAAACATCCGACGTGGAGGAGACAAAGAGGACCCATCGATTAGTTTTTATCCCATAAAGAAGGGTAGAAAAGTCATTTAATGCTATTTTCTTTTCTCACTTTTTTTTGGTTCTCTCTCTCTCTCTCAACTTCGCCAATTTTCTTTTCACTTCACCCATTTGAAGAATCAAACCCTAACTTGAACACCTTCCGCCATATCTAATCAAACCCACAACCAAACAATCAGCAAACCCCACAATCCCTACACTTCAGCTCTTCTTCCCTTGAAATTTAATCCCAAATTCGTTGTGAAATTCAGTAGAAAAATCCCCAAATTGCAATCATCAAAAATCTAAAACTCAACATTGAGGAACTGAACAACTCCATCTTCTTCTCCGATTACCACGAGGACACCCAGCTCTGCATCCTCTCCTTCTTGACCCCACCCGAGATTACAAATTCGCCTGCACCTCGAAACAGTCTGCAGGAACGATGACGAGCTCTACTTCTCCACGTGCGACCGCCGATAAGAAGAAGAAGAAGAAGAGTGCGATCATCGACGACGAGCTCTAGTTCTAGTTCTCCAATTTTATGGTTTCAAATTGGGTTTGAGATAGAAGAGGAGAGTGTGAGAGGAAGAAGAAGAGCTGACGAGGAGAGCGAGAGAAGAGAGGAGAAGGAGGAAAAAGAAAAGAAAGTCAAAATTGAAAAGAAAAAAATGACATTATTGACATTTATGACCTTTTTAGTGGGTTAAAAACTGAATGGTGTATCCTCTTTGTCTCCTACACGTCGGATGCTTATGTCTTGGTTAGAGGGAATTGGAAAATTTTCTTTGATGGATCTTAAGAGTATAAGGGTACACGTGATTAACAAGAAAAACATGACACAGCTGATAAATGACCTAAAGTTCAAGGTAATACACTGAATTTAATCATTACATTTAAGTTGTTATATGACAGCCCAACATGGCTTGATATTGACGTTACCCCTTCAAGAAATGTCATGTTTGTATACTTACACACATTGAAACATTTAGGACTAATTTCCGTTTACCCCCATCAACTTTATGTCGATCATCATGTTAGTTCTTCTTCTTTCAATTTCATCAAAAACACCCGTCAACTTCCAATTTTCATCAGCCGCGCATGTCCAAACCTCCAATCTCCATCAAATTCTTCTGTTAAGTGATGACTTGATATCAAGAAGAAAGTCAAATTTTTTGAAAGTTACCTTTCGAACCATTTTTCTTCCATATCAATACACATCTTCGTTCTCATCACAACCCTCTAACCTTAGTGATTTTGGTGGGATTGAATGTAATTTGTCTATTTTTCCTTTTTTCTTTCTTCTTGATATCAAGTCATCACTTAACAGAGGAATTGGATGGAGATTGGAGGTTTGGACATGCGCGGCTTATGAAAATTGGGAGTTGAAGGGGTGTTTTTGATGAAATTGAAAGAAGAAGGACTAACATGATGATCGACCTAAAGTTGACGAGGGTAAACTGAAATTAGTTCAAACATTTATATACTATCAACGAAATGTACACACATTCATCAAATTATTGATCTTCTCCATTAACAGTTAACTAACAAGATTCGGTCCTCTCAACATAACTTTGGTAGCACAACTTCCGATGACCACGAGGCAAAACAGATCCCAGAACAACCACAACATAACTTTGGTAGCACAACTTCCGATGACCACGAGGCAAAACACATCCCAGAACAACCACATTGTGCCACAGACTGATCATTAGCCTAATCTAAACTGTTTTGATAGACCAATTCACTTGCATAACTTTGTGTCATCAGCTTCACCATCTGTTCCTTTTCTCCTCAAATTGAATTTGTGTTACTTTGAAACTCTTTTTTTATTTTTTATTATTACACATATTACGAACCAAAAGAAACTATAACCAATAAAAACAAACTGGTAAATTTTGAATATATATATTTATATATATTATTGTTTTCTTGATCGAAATATGTACATATTTTCATATACAAGATATATGTTACAATCTACACAGGTATTTAGCGGTATTTTGTATATTTGTAACATCATGCCACTGATGCCAGGAGGTTCCACTAAAGCTGAATTGCTGCTAATCACAACCACAATAGAAATGAGAATCGAAAAGGAGAGTTTACGTAGAAGTATAGGTACCAGTAATGGCGGGTTTGGCAAGAGTGGTTGCGATGTCTTTGCTCATAGTGGTCATGACTTTGTTCGATCATAGGGCTCACACAACCACGAGCACAGTCATAGCAAAGGTCCGAAGTTGATTGCCACTACTAGAACCACGAGCGCATGCACAGTCATAGCATGCTTGATATGAACGATGAAAGCATAAGCTTTGCCTAGAAAACCCACACTTCGTAAAAAAGTATTAGCCGCCTGATATCAGTGATATGAACATAAAAGTATACAGGGAGGTCTTATGTTGTGAATTGATCAGGAATTTTAATAGTATGAGCTCCGATAACTTTGCCGCCAACATTAGGGAAATTTTCATATCCTGGCAGAGGTTCCACCTTACCATAAGCCCTTACCAGCAACGGATACCTGAGAAGGTGACCCTGCAGTTCTGTGAAATCCGGTGATGTGTATCTCCTCCAGTTTTCTTCGGCAATGCCATTCACAGTCCTCACAGTTTCCAAACTCTCTGCCCCTTTAAAGCATGTGTCCAACATACCGAGATGCTCAGCCCAGAGTGACATTCGATACCCATATATCTGCAAGAAGATATATTCAAAGTTTATGAATCAATATAAATGTCAAACAAATGTCGAAAAATTCCTCGATATGGGGATTCCGTGCAAGTTTCTTAGAATTGAGGATTTGGGGAGCAAAGGAGCAATACGGGGCTGCAAGTCTAGAGTTCTACAGCAAGACAAGAAGTATAGATATGTTCTGGAACAGCTTGTGCTCATGGAAGATAAAAGTATATACAAGTCATTTCTCCACAAATGTCTTCTTTAGCCAAAGAAGAGGAGAATCAATAAATTAGAAGTTTGCAAATGGCAAAAAACACTAGGTTACATGCCTGACCACAAGGATGTCTCTGCTTCTCAGCCCAAGTGTGATGGGGTTGATACGCACCCATAGCTATCTCAGTGTCTTTAGTACCAGCCGTTGACCTTTGGTTAATATTGGTTGATCCCAGTATGACGTACTCGTCATCTACTATTATACCCTTGCATACATAAATCATTAAGACATTTAAACTCGATTAAATCATTAAGATACTTAAATTCGATTAAACTAATGGATGAACATAATTCTGTCGAATTTGAACCGTTCATGTTTATAACAGAAAAACGTAGTTTTGAGTGTCTTAATGATAACCAAATTGGCTGAAATTTTGTATAAATGATCTATACAGTAGTATCTAAAGACTAAACGGTGGAGATGTAAAAATTTGATTGAAAAGTGAGTCTAAAGTGGAAATCCGCACCGTAAAAATAAATGCGAACGTGTGTGTAGTAGAGAAAGTCTATATATATATATATTATATATCTTCAACAAAATCTACATACATTGAGCAATTATTGATTCAAACTTGTCCATGAGCAGCAAACAACATTCATTTCTCTCAACATTTATCGAATGTTATTGTTTTCTTGATCGAGACAAGTGCACAATTGTACATCATTACATGTGTAAATTAATCTCCTACTACGCATTATCATTTAGTATTAATCTTGCATATTCTATTTTTTAACACCAAAAAATGTTCTACTCAATAGGTGACATGCTATTAACTAGCAGTTGATGAATTATCTAAAAACGTGGAAATGAGAAGAATAGGTAATGGAAATTGGAGGGTTTGGCAGCAGTGGTCAGTGGTCATGGCTTTGCTCATATAGCTCACACAACTATACGAGTACAACCATAGGCAACGTCAGAATTTAGCCAATCTTGCAGGCCGTCATGCAAAGGCCGAAGCACGTTGCATATTTTACAGGACTACTGACTATGTCCAAAGCGCAAGAAGCTGCTGCTAATGAAAGCACAAGCATGCCAAGCAATGCCACACATCTCAACACAGTATTCGCACTAGCCTCCATTGCTTAACTGATTTGGTTATTCTAGCTTAGCTAGTTTACTTTGTTGATGGATGAATCGCAAGTTAACCTCAAGGCGCCAGGGTGGTTGTTTGGCCGTCTATGAAAATGCTACTGTGGCACGATCTTCTTGACCGACTCAGATCTGGGTAGTTGGATGCGCGATCTTCTTCTCTCAAAAGATCAACGGGCCGGGACTCGTCGGGTTCTCTAAAGGTTTGGGTTGTTGTGTAGCACAATATTATGCACATTGTGGCGTTACGGCTGTGGATGATTCTGATTACGGTGCGATGGAAGCAACTGAAGGCGGCGGCGCAAACCCTGACGCAATCACACCGGCGTTGGGACGACAGACGTTGTCAAGCAAGGCTGAGCCTATTGAGCTTGCTTGCTCCTTCTGGGCTTGGGATAAGGTTCTTGAACTTTATCTTGGGCCTGGGAATGAGTGGGCTGGCATTTTAGGATTAGGTTAAAGTTTTCTATTACAGTGTTTGTCATGCACCGGTGGTAGGCTTGTTTTAAATAAGTAAGTGTTTGAACTGTTGAATGGTTAGACCTATTCTATGTATCACTGTGATCCTATATCGTAAACTTTTTATCCACCCGTAGTTAGTAGTAGGAGGGTATGTAATAGTCTTTTCTCGCTTGAGTATCAATATAACATTGATATTTTTCAAAAAAATATGGTTGCATGCAGGATATATAGGATATATATTACATATGTAAATATCCTCCAACTTTTATTCATTATTTTGTATATTTTTAAAATGTAACACCACAATGTTCCATTGAAGCTGTCATGCTATCAACAATTGATGAATTAATTCTCTAAAAAAGCTTGTTATTCTTGGAGCAGCTGTAGGAGCAAGAATCAACATAGCCTTGTGCATAGCTTGTGAGATCTACATGACAAACAATCATATCGTAAATAACTTAGAAGCACAATAAAATTATAAATGAGAGAGAGAATCTAATCAAGTAGAATTATACCAGAAACGGAAACATTGGCAACGGGGGTCATAACTTTGCTCACAGAGGTCACACAATCACGAGCACAACCATAGGCAACGTGGCCGGAATTAGTAGTTGGAATAATCCTGCAGGCAATCATGCAAAGGCCGACACACCCTACATATTCTGGAGGAACTTCTATGGAAAGAAGGCAAGAGATGCCACACTTTGCCGCACACGATGAGGTTTTTGAGTTTGGAAAGACAAGAGAGTCTTGAGGAGCTGGCACTGCTGCTAATGAAAGCACAAGCATGCCTAGCAATCCCACACATCTCAACATAGTTTTAGTATTGGCCTCCATTGCAAAGTTGCTCTTCTCTTTCATTTGGTTTTTGTTTGTTGCTGGATGAAGTGGAAGCTCAAAGCTTAATTTATAGGGTGGTTCTTTTGCATTCTATGGAAATGTCATCAATTCTTAATCAACAATATATTGGAAATAATGTTATATTTATATTCATCTATCCATATTTAGTTTTACATCCATGTACATAACGGAAAGTAATCATTATATCCATTTAACATCTCCAGCAGTGTTGCTAAAAATGAAATTTGTTAATTTTTAAGGTAAATTGATGCTCCAACAGAATGCATAAACTAAAGTAATAGTTAAATTTGATAATTGCTAAATGAAATTGATAAATTTGTCAATAATCCATTTATAACTAAAGCAATAGCTAAATCTTCTCTCTCCTCTCTTGCCCACGTATCACTTTACAATTTGTTATAACATAATAAATAGCAGTGACTGATGGAGCAACATTGTTAAATCAATACCTAAATTTCAAAATTCTTACTAAATATATCAATTTCTGAATCTCATTGCTGGAGATGCTCTAGTGTTATTGAATATTGATAAATAATTGAGACACAAAAATAAATCATAATGAAATTTATTGAAACAACTCGTCAACAATCAAGGCAGTTACATTGACTACCTTAAGGCCTTGTTTGTTTCGCAGAAAGTAGGCATCAGGAAAGTAAAGTAGTTTGTTTCCTGCGTTTGGGAGAGCAGAAGGAAATGAACGACATTCCTGCATGAAGAAAAAATATGGGGAAAAATGGTTCCTTCCAAAATCCAAAGGAACCACTTTCATTCCTTCTTTCCCTGCATTTATTACTCACACCATAATATTTTTTAATAACTTTCCCGATGGCTTTCTTTACATACCAAATATTGGAATGAAAACTTTTCTGAAAATTTCATTTTCGTTCACTTTCCGTTCACATGGGAGAGAGCAAAGAACTATTTTTCTTTTGATGAACCAAACTTTCCGTGAACCAAACGAGGCCTAAGATTTTGATTGTAAGGATGAGCTTCGTCTATACCCATAACACTGTCTTGCTTATTACTTTGGTTACTAGAGTGTATTCTCATGGTAGTTACATTCAGGATTAAATTTAGTGTGCTACCCTGAATTTTAGGTCACTCATTAGTTGTGTCCTTGATCTTTTTTTTAATCACATTTACCCCTATGCTATTAAAGAGTAATTTTATTTACACATCCCAAAATACTACATACACATCCTTAAATTCTAACATTTAAAATCATGCTTCATGTACAAATGAAAAGACAAGAGAGCACATCATCAATGTTAGTTCATGTGCAAGTTTTTAGTTCTATTATGCATAACTGCATTCTTCTTTCTAAAAAAAAAAAAAACATGTTTTCTTCTCTTTACCCACAACCCAGAACATGTTCATATGCAAGTTAAACGATCTAAAAGAAAATAAATAAGCAATTCATAATTATATATATGAACACAAATGAAAATTCAAATGTAATGGCTAAAATATATCAAAACCAATCACTCGAAGTCCTTCCCAATTTGGTTTTCTTTGCCCAGCAAAACATTAAGAATTTGGGTTACAAGCAATTTTGATTGAATGGTCAAACACATGCAAATTGTCTATTAGACTTTATAAATTGTATCAAGGAGTACGATAGTGTGCTAATCTGCAATTTCAGATATTCAATTTTGTATTCCAGTTTGATATAGAAGATAGTTGAACGGGGGTAGTTTGGGATGTTTAGAGGTGTGTTCTAGTAAAATGATGGTATAGAAAAGTTATTAGACGATGTATTAAGTATGAAATTTGTAATAAATATTTAGCAATGTGTAAATAAAATTTCTCGCTATTAAAATCCATCAAATTCGGAAAAAATTTCAAATTCCCTCTAGGCATGATGTAAGTATCTGACGTGGAGGAGACAAAGAAGGGCAGAAAGGTCATTTAATGCTATTTCTTTTTTTCATTTTTTTTTTCTACTCTTTTTTCTTTTGTAGTTTGTCCTTTTTCTAACTCTTCTCTCTCTCTCTCTCTCTCTCTCTCTCTCACACACACACGAGAAATTTTTAAATGCTACGGGAGGACCACGTGGCAGTTTAACGTGGTTCTACGTTCCAATCAAATTTAGACATGTGGATTTTTTACAACTAAAATATAAACAAATATTTTCTATTTTTTGTGAAATGACATTCATGGGTATTTAGCAAGTTCAAACTAGGGTCTAGGGTATAGGGTTTAAAGTTTAGGGTTAGGGTTTAGGGTATAGGGTTTGGGCTTTAGGGCTTAGGGTTTAGTATTAAAAAAACAACAAAAAACCTAAAATGGTCTTTGACAAAATGACTGAAATAATTTTTCGTGAAGAAAATCTACATGTCTAAATTTGATTGAAAAGTAGGACCACGTCAGACTGCCACGTGGTCCTCCCGTAGCACTGAAAAATTTCTCCACACACACATCTTCGCCAATTTTCTTTTCATTTCACCCATTTGTAGAATCAAACCCTAGAAAAACTTCAATACTTTAACACATTCGAGCCGTGGCCTGGTTGGTTAAGGTGTTAACTAACAACTTCGAGGTCATGAGTTCAAATCTCATTGACATATATAAGGAGTGTAAGTTATTTAATATATATATATTTTTAAAAGCTTCAATATTTTAACACCTTCTTCCACCATATCTAATCAAACCCACCACCAAACACTCAGCAAACCCCACAATCCCTACACTTCAGCTCTTCTTCCCTTGAAATTTAATCCCAAATTCGTCGTGAAATTCAACAGAAAAATCCCTAAAATGTAATCATCAAAAATCTAAAACTCAACATTAAGGAACTGAACAACTCCATCTTCTTCTCCGATTACCACGAGGACACCCAGCTCTGCATCCTCTCCTTCTTGACCCCACCCGAGATTACAAATTCGCCTGCACCTCGAAACAGTCTGTAGGAATGACGACGAGCTCTACTTCTCCACGTGCGACCGTTGATAAGAAGAAGAAGAAGAGTGTGATCATCGACGACAAGCTCTAGCTCTAGTTCTCCAATTTTATGGATTCAAATTGGGTTTGAGATAGAAGAGGAGAGTGTGAGAGGAAGAAGAAGAGGAGAGCGAGAGAAAGGAAATAACTTGAGTGACCAACTATGGTCACTCATGGGTGACAAACACCAATGAGAATTAGACACGTGTTAACAATAAGTATAAACAAACATGCCAAATACCAAAAACCCCCATGTTATGTCATTAAATTGCAGCTATACCTTTTAAAATGGACACGTGTCCCATGTTCATTAGTTGTGGTCACCTTAAGATGACCAGCCCTTGTTATCGAAGTCGGGCTTCGAGAGAAGAGAGGAGAAGGAGGAAAAAAGAAAAGAAAGTCAAAACTGAAAAAGAAAAAAAAATGGCATTATTGACATTTATGTCCTTTTTAGTGGGTTAAAAATTGAACGAGGGGTCCTCTTCTCCTACATGTCGAATGCTTATGTCATGCTTAGAGAGAATTGGAAAATTTTCCGATTGTGATGGATTTTAAGAGTATAGGGGTATATGTTATTAAAAAATAAAATAAAATGACACAACTGATAAATGACCTAAAGTTCAGGGTAATACACTGAATTTAATCCTTACATATAAGTTGTTATATGACATCCTAACATAGCTTGATATTGACGTGACCCAATTAATGAAATGTTATGTTTGTATACTTGCACAGATTGAAACATTTATATACTATCAACAAAATGTACACACATTCATCAAATTATTGATCTTGTCCATTAATAGTTAACTAACAAGATTCGGTTCTCTCAACATTACTTTGGTAGCACAACTTCCGATGACCACGAGGCAAAACACATATCCCAGAAGTCCAGAACAACCACATTGTGCCACAGACCGATCATTAGCCTAAACTAAACTGTTTTGATAGACCAATTCACTTGCATAACTTTGTGTCATCAGCTTCACCATCAGTTCCTTTTCTCCTCAAGCTGTATGTGTTACTTTGAACCTCATTTTTGATTATTACACATATTATGAACCAAAAGAAACTATGACGAATAAAAACAAACTGGTAAATTTTGAATATTATTGTTTTCTTAATCGAAATATGTACATATTTTCATATACAAGATATATGTTACAATTTACACAGGTATTTAACGGTATTTTGTATATTTGTAACACCAGGAGGTTCCACTAAAGCTGAATTGCTGCTAATCACAACCACAATAGAAATGAGAATCGAAAAGGAGAGTTTACGTAGAAATATAGGTACCAGTAATGGCGGGTTCGGCAAGAGTTGTTGTGATGTCTTTGCTCATAGTGGTCATGACTTTGTTCGATCATAGGGCTCACACAACCACGAGCACAGTCATAGCAAAGGTCCGAAGTTGATTGCCACTACTAGAACCACGAGCGCATGCACAGTCATAGCATGCTTGATATGAACGATGAAAGCATAAGCTTGCCTAGAAAACCCACACTTCTTAAAAAAGTATTAGCCGCCTGATATCAGTGATATGAACATAAAAGTATACAGGGAGGTCTTATGTTGTGAATTGATCAGGAATTTTAATAGTATGAGCTCCGATAACTTTGCCGCCAACATCAGGGAAATTTTCATATCCTGGCAGAGGTTCCACCTTACCATCAGCCCTTACCAGCAACGGATACCTGAGAAGGTGACCCTGCAGTTCTGTGAAATCCGGTGATGTGTATCTCCTCCAGTTTTCTTCAGCAATGCCATTCACAGTCCTCACAGTTTCCAAACTCTCTGCCTCTTTAAAGCATGTGTCCAACATACCAAGATGCTCAGCCCAGAGTGACATTCGATACCCATATATCTGCAAGAAGATAATATTCAAAGTTTATGAATCAATATAAATGTCAAACAAATGTCGAAAAATTCCTCGATATGGGGATTCCGTGCAAGTTTCTTAGAATTGAGGATTTGGGGAGCAAAGGAGCAATACGGGGCTGCAAGTCTAGAGTTCTACAGCAAGACAAGAAGTATAGATATGTTCTGGAACAGCTTGTGCTCATGGAGGATAAGTGTATATACAAGTCATTTCTCCATAAATGTCTTCTTTAGCCACAGAAGAGGAGAATCAATAAATTAGAAGTTTGCAAATGGCAAAAGACACTAAGTTACATACTTGACCACAAGGATGTCTCTGCTTCTCAGCCCAAGTGTGATGGGGTTGATACGCCCCCATAGCTATCTCAGTGTCTTTCGTACCAGCCATTGATCTTTGGTTAATATTGGCTGATCCCAGTATGACGTACTCGTCATCCACTATCATACCCTTGGCATGAACATAAATCATAAAGCGCTGATTCTTGTATGACTCGCAGATCTGAAAAAGAAAGAAAACACTTTGTTTGAAGACCAAAAACAAAGCTTTTTGGGCAGATAACGAGTTAAATCACATAGATGAAGTGGGATTTAAAGCTGAGGGAGATAACCAACAGCTGTAGTTAAGCAAGTCAAATATCACAAAGGAAGCATTTGAGTCATTGGCATTCGACCCATTTATCATGATCTCAAACCTGAAATCATAGTGGATGTACTGTTTGGAAGCCAAAAATTCATATGAAAAATAAAAAGATAAATCATAAAATCAGAGCAGTACAAGAGATGATCATTTTGGAACAATACCATAGCCTCCTTGTTGTTTGATGTTTCCTGAGGAACTTTTTCCCGTTTACCAAGGCAATAGAAATTGAGGAAATCTTGAGGATGTGAATCTTGAAGCTGCAAGGCTTTCAGTTCTCGTGCAACAATATCATACATCATTTGCATTGTCTGGCTCTGTAAATTGCAAACATACACAACTCAGACGAAAATTTCTACGTTGGTCCAGAAATTATATGAGCAAATAAGAGAAGCAGAAGAATATAACAACAATATCAAGTGTCCTGAAACACATGTTACCAAATACCTGCCAGTAGAGAATTTCTTGCATTGCACCAGAATTCGGATGACCTTCAGGCCACATAGGTACAACTATATACACCGCAAATCTCTCATTAGCTCTGATTTTGCTGGCAATCTTCAGTGCCAACTCAATTGGAATCAGATTGTCAGCTCCTGATTGGACCATGAAAGGAAGGAATTAAGCTAGTGTTGAATCAAACGGAGGGATGCCAGAAAGGATTAGAAACCAAAAGAATGTATAATTTGAGAAAAGGTAAGTGCTTAGAGTCCTGAGTCATTGAGGTCGAATAATGTTTAAAAACCAATGACAGTAAACAAAAATGCACATGAATATTCTTTTAATGATCATAGTCAATTTTGGATGAACAAATAAGCAAATTTAACTTACTAACAAAAAAAAAAAAAAAAAACTTAGAATGGGTTCCTAGCTAGAAAACTAGGTTGATAAAACCAAAGGAGAGACAAATGTTGATCTTGTACTCATGCACAAAATGACAGATTCCAAAGATTTTAAGTGCAGCTTTGTACATAAATATATCATAGCTCGCTTTAAAACTTTTGCTCCCAAAAGTATAAACATTATGAGTTTAGAAAGTTATACTTCAGTGCACAGTAGATTGTCACATTACCTGCATCTTTATAATCTGGCCATGCATATGATGAACCAAGAAAATACTGATTTTCAATATATATGAAATGTTGGGCGGATCTGATTGCCTTGATGTACGCTGTCTGAATGCTTTTATCTATTACTAGATCCTTTGAGCAAATCAGGTTCTGCAGTTACAGTTAAGGAGTATGATCAGCTAATCAGCTTTGAGCTTTCCTCCAGAAATCATCTTTCATAAAAAATAAAAAAATGGGGGAGGGTGAGAGACCTGTGACGCAGCAACAATGACATCTTTGGGAAATCCATTCAGCGATCCTGAGTCAATAGACCGGAAAATCTGCAAAAGAAAGATATATACCCAGATTGGATTCATTAATTGTTTCTATAGTTCTATCATATAAGTAAAAGAAAAACTACACTGAGAAAAGAAGAAAAAGAAAATTCCATGATTCAACCTGGACATTCCAATCTTCAGGATCATCTTCTCTCTGAACCCATAAAGCTGGGTCTTCTTTGGGAATAATTGTAAATTCCTCTGAATCTGACATCTCAGGACTAAGTATCCATGAAATACGGCCTATCTTAAGTAAAGAATCATGCCAATGAGACACCCTTTTACATTGTCCAAAATCTCTAAATCGTGTGGTTTTCCTCCATCGTTGCTCAAAATTTATAAGAACATCATATGCAGCAGGCCCGTCAATTCTACAGTGCAAGTCATGCCATGGTTGCCTTGGAGCCTTGGTCCCAGCCGTCAAATTCTAGATATCAATGACTACAAACTATAAGTTATGCTAGTCCATAGTCCATTACTCCATAGTTACATTTAGTGAGAAGAAGAAAATGATGAAAGGGGCTAGGGGGCTAGCTAGCTAGCAGTCTATTTGAAACAAGGATAATAATAGACTGCCAAAACACCAATTACTTACAGGAATGGAAATTTGATGAAAATCATCTTTAAACACAGTGTCAACATCGTGAAACAATCTGTGCTCATGTGTGTCATAACGGCCATCACAGATATCAAGCCCTCCTAAAAATGCGGTTATCTTGCGGTTATTACCAGATGCTTGTGTGTCCACAATAACACATTTTTGATGGTGTGTAAAGACGGTTCCAACAACCTGTAGAAATGAATCCATATAAGAGTTGAAAAGCAAATAATTCCACTAGAGGAAATGCATGTTTGTTCAATGAAGCAGAAACTATGTCTAGCGAACCTTTAAAGAATTTCGAAACAACATGCAAATGTTAAGTAGGAATGGAGAAGAACAAGTTGCAATTTACGACAGGATAACAAGATTACAAATGGACTGGAACCTGCCTTTTGTTTTATAATGCTAAGCTTACTACTGCCATAGCGAGGGGCCAGAACACAAGTGACAGATGAATTCTTGAAAAACTTCCGGGTTTCTTCATCATGCGTTCCCATCATTCCTGCCTGCACCATTCCCACTTCACATTATGACTCAAATTCCATACAGCCATATAAAATCCAGAACAATCAATTACAGACAATACACATTTCAATTCATACAAAATTCATATCCCAGTGATTGGCGTAACGATTCCAATATCAGCATTCACAATTAAACAACAGTAACTCAGAAAATTCAAAACCACAATGCATGCTAAAATAATCACCGAGTAGACGTCGTTGGATGTCTTATCATTCCAGACCAGCATCAACACCCGTACACCTTCTTCTGATTTATACTTGAGAAACTCTCCTAGCGTTAAGTCGCCGCCGCGTGGCAACGGCCGGGTCGGCTCTCTAACCAGCCTCACTTTGTGAAACACAGACCATCCAACCACATATATCATATGGTGAGCCTCCGAAATCGCATAGCAAAGATCCTCCCAGCAATGCTCAGGCTTATAAACTTTTCTTCCGTCCAATTCAATTTGCGGCAGCAGCCCCTCCGGCACGTGCGCATCCTGGTAGAGCCGCACGTGACTGCCTTTTCTCAGAGGAAAGTAGGTGTTGGAGACTCCCTTCCGTGCTGGATCGCCGGCTATGCCGTGCTTGTAGACCGGGTTTTTCTCGAAAGGAGTGAACTTCAACTCGACCTTGATCGCGCAAGGAGGCTTCGGAGGCTTTCCAGTAGGTCCGATAATGTCAAACCAGCCGGAAATCACTTCTCCGGTGGCGATTCTCTCCGCGGAGATGGAGGCGGTTCCAATCATCTGAGCGCCGAAGACGTCGTTATCTTTCACCTGAAATTCAAGTTTGGCCGCAGGATGCGCGAGCGGGATGCAAAAGGTCTCGCGCCATTGAGGATTCTGAGAGTTCTTAATGACGCGCGTACGCGCCACCGTTGCCTGAGGCACGCAGACTTTGACGTAAGAGTCGCTGGTCATGATATTC
Organism: Fragaria vesca subsp. vesca; assembly: GCF_000184155.1. Lineage (NCBI taxonomy): Eukaryota > Viridiplantae > Streptophyta > Magnoliopsida > Rosales > Rosaceae > Fragaria > Fragaria vesca. The sequence goes on from NC_020491.1 coordinate 8,140,862, forward strand.
CGGTGGTGAGAAATCTTGCTGTCGTCGACCGACTGCGGAGGCTTCTTGGAGCGAGAGCGAGAGCAGTTGATGGTGTCGCAGGCGGTGAAGCAGCGGCGGAGCCGCTCGGAGAAGAGGTCCATATTCGGTAACCGCCTCGCCTCGAGGATTTTGAGGTCAAGGTCGCCATGCAGATAGACTATCTGCTCCGACATCGGTTCTGCCATGGACCGCGTCGTCGTTTGAGGTCACTCTAGGACTGAGAAAGGAGGAGAGGTTTTGGCTTTGCTCGTAACAAATTAAGAGAAACTGTAGGGGTTTATAAAGGCGGGGAGATTTGAAAGTGATTGGAAAATTTTAATATATCGTATAGCATGTCACATGAAAACGTATGGTTATTATTATTGAAGAAGCAATTAAATGACCATGTAATAACTATTTATCTTTTTAAAAACTCTTATGTGTCATACAATTAGACATATTTGTAATAAATATGTCATACCATACGGAATGATAGACAAACTCCGATAAACATATTTTTACTTTATTCCTTTATGTGTGACTCCATTGGTCCATACGGACCATACCATAAGCTTGTTGTCATGTCATTATTCTCCTCCATGAAAGAGCCAACTCTTGATCGAGCAGGGGTCATGTGTTTAGTGCAAGCGCCCGAGTGGGGTAGTTTAGTGCAATTGCTACGGGAAACTAAAGGGACATTATGGGCTTGAAATTATTAGATTAGCGACTGTGACGCTTAACAAGACAGCCACACTTGAATCGCAGCTAACTTATCCCGTACCATGATTCCAATAACGAAATCAAATGTAGCGCACTAAGAAAGTCGGAATGCTTAGTTGTTGGGGTTACCCGTTACCCTACCCATATTCTTCTTTGGGTGGTTGCCAACTTGCCATCTCCCCTCACGATGTGACCTCCTCATGAGTCATGATAAGAGATAATTATGAGGGTTGAAATTTACACATTTTTTTTTACGATCCACACACCGCTTTATTTTTATATAAAAACATCTAAAATGTTCATATTTTAAACAACTTGAAGAGATTAAAACATGAATAGTTTAGATATTTTCTTATAAAAAATAAGACAGAGGTGTGTAGATTGTAAAAAAAGGTGTGTAAATTTCACTCTCCATAATTATCTCATTTAAGAGTGAAGATAGAATGATGACGGGGTGTTTATATGTCAAGGTGTTCGTAAGCCTATGCTCAATGATGACGACATATGAAAAGCCTGTTCAGTGGTAATGTAATTTTTTTATTTTTTTTTTAAGAGTGTCAACGACGGTATTCTCAAATGTTTTTTAAGCCTAGAGACTAATCCACGCCGAGAGATTATGTCAGAATGTTTCCTCCCCTCTAGCCGCAAAGAATAAATTGATATTTAACTCTAATTAACGTTAACGGGATTCGAACCAAAGCTCTTATGTAATTCTTTATTTTAAGGATATTTACCAACTGATAAAATAAAGGGAAATTGACCACCGTGATCACCTCCATAGTCGATTGCAGCTTGAAGGATAATAGGTCAACACGATATAATAGGTCTTTGAAAGAATCCACCCCCAAATAACGAAACATTGGTCATCAAACACATAATGAACGAAAAGGAGATTAAAAGAAATTGGGTCCGGTTCAAGGACATCACTTTTGACACAATTTTTTACACTTCTTCATAGCCATCAGATTTTAAAATATTTAATGGTCTAAATTAGGTGTTAATACCATGTCAACACATAAAAATGTGATGTGGCATTACATATTAGCATAACAAATTATTTTACTTTTCTTTATTTAAAGAACAAAATCAAATCCAATTGGAAAATCAAAATCAATACACAATAATAAAGAGAGAGAAAAAAAAAAAAGGAATACGAACAAGAAGATGAACGATGCAGAAGAACAAGCATTAGAAGCATCATCGATCTCTAACTTGAATATCTCATCTATCTACTTAAAACAAGGATACAGATATGTATGAACAAATTTATCTGTTTTCTTTGTCAACATAGTATTACAGAGATAACTAGATTTAGGGTTTACTAACTGAATTGAAGTTTATGGTATTTGATAAATTTATTATGTAGCTAATTAAATTTGTTCCTCAGTACCTTCGTAGTGTATGATTGGTTACTCTATCATTATTGTTCCATACTGTAAACGAGTTTCTACTTAAGCGTGATACTCACGTGAGGTTCATTCATTTCTTGTTCTTTTTCTGATAAATAGTGTGTTTCTTGTGTATCGATCAGACTGAAATCCAAGTTCATGATTATGAAACTGCATATTCATATATAGGTTCCTGGTGCCAGTTTGAACTTATACTTGCAAGTAAACAACCAATATTTATACAGACAAACAACACAAGTAGAATGGCTTATAATTTGAACACTGAAGGTATTATTAAACATACCCAATACAATTTCAATGATCAAAAATGTTTTTTTTTTCCTCTCTTGGTGATGGGTCAGACGATGGGGAAGGTGATTAATGCTTTGGATGTTGCTGGGTTTCAAGAAACTTATATATATGTTTTGTACGTTTATGACGTTCTTCCTTTTTCTTTTTTCTTTGTTTTTGTTGTGTTCGATTTGATTTTGATTTTCCAAGTTAGAATTAGAATTCGTTTTGTTCTTTTAACAAAGAAAAATAAAATAATTTGTAATGCAAATATGTAATGCCACATCACCTGTCACATCACATTTTTATGTGTTGATATGGTATTAACACTTAATCTGGATCGTTAAATATTTTAAAATCTGATGGCTACGAAGAAGTGTAAAAAATTGTGTCAAAAATGATGTCTCTTGAACCGGACCCAAAGAAATTATGACAAGTAAAAACAAAATGAAATTCTGAATGTTATTTGTTTTATTGATAAAAAGTACATATGGTCATCACATATTCAGTATCTTGTTTATTTGTAAGATGTAACATATTATTCAGTAATTTGTATATTTGTAAGATGTAAGACCATGATATTCCGTTGAAGCTGATATGCAATCAGCAGTGGATTAATTCTCTAAAAAAGTTGATTATTCTTGGAGCAGCTCTGGTAGCAAGAATCAACATAGCCTTCCGCGTAGCATGTAATATCTGCATATCAAGCAATATTACGCTAAGTACTTTCGAATCACAGTAAAAATAGAAATGAGAAAGGGAGAGTTTAAGTAGAAGAATAGGCACCAGAAATGGAGAGTTTGGTAATAGCAGTGGTCATGACTTTGCTCATTGAGCTCACACAACTACGAGTACAACCATAACCGACGTCGTCAGAGTTTGGCCCAATCTTGCAGGAAGCCATGCAAAGGCCGAAGCACGCTGCATATTTTAAAGGACTTACTATGTCCAAACCGCAAGAGATGGCACACTTTTTGCCACAAATTAGAGTACGAATTGTGTCCGGAATGACAACAGACTCTTGAGGAGATGGGGCTGCTGCTAATGAAAGCACGAGCATGCTTAGCAATGCCACACATCTTAACACAGTATTAGTACTAGCCTCCATTGCCAAACTCTCTTCGATCTCTTTGGTTTTGGTTATGCTATAGCTAGTTTGCTCTGTTGATGGATGAAGTGGAAGTTAACCTCAACCCTTAATTTATAGGGTGCTTCTTTTGCCATCTTTGGAAATGCCATCAATTCCATTATCTGGTATGAGAATGAAAATCTCTGAGAATCCATGGTGTTTCAATCTCATGCCTATATAAACTTGTTACAGGATTTCATTGCCATATGTATCAGAAATTACGCGATTTTCTTCTAACATAAGCAGTTCCTTCAGATGTTGTTAGTAGGTGAGTATTGAACTATTGATTGCCTTAATTCTCTGTTAGCAAACAGATTACAGAAGAGCGAAAGAAGATATATCAATTTGCATATGTGTACGTACGTTTCACAGTTTCCTTATCTTTGGCCATTGACCTGTAAATATGGAATTTGCCTTGCAAAATCAGACGGAAAAACTTCACGCTTTCAAAACTCACCTCCTCTATCTATTTGAAATGTTGATTGCCTTAATCGTCAAAACTTAATGCAGTGCAGCGATGTGGAGCGATATCAAGTCACATGTTTATTTTTTATTGTAGATGCGTATGCGTATTTTGTTATCTATTATTGCTTTCTCATTTTAGATGCGAATGTGCATCTTATTATGTTTTATTGCTGAATTTGATGTGCTAGCTTGCATCAAACTCTGTATTTTGTAGATTGCATCTAATATAGTTTGTGGTCTTCTTTCTTAAAATAAAAAATTTCACAATTGCCTATACAATATAAACCACTGCAAATCTAAAAATTCCAGGTGGTAGAGAACTCAGGTGATCAGTCCCGTGAGTCGGCCGCCTCATTGCCCGCCATTTGTTTGGAAATTTATTTTATTAATAACCAAAAGAAAATTAAAACAAACTATGACAAATAAAAACAAATAGAGGAACTTTGAATCTTATTGCTTTCTTGATCAAAATATGTACATATAGTCGTCATATACAGACTTTACAATTTATTTACATTACATACGTAAATCTCCTACAATTATTTTTCGGTGTTTTGTAAATTTAACTTGTGACACCGGGATGTTACACTGAAGCTTACATGCTATTAGCAATTTATGATTTCTCTAAAAAACTTTACTATTCTTGGAGCAGCTCAGGAAGCAAGCATCGGTATAGCCTTCCGCGTAGCGTTGAAGATCTGCATGTCAAACAAGAAAATCCTAAATACTTTCTAATCACAGTCAAAAATGAAATGAGAAAGAGAGAGTTTGAATAGAAGTATAGGTACCATTAGCGGGGGGTTGGGCAGGAGCTGGTGTGCCTGGGGGCATTGTGAGTTTGGTATTAGTGGTCATGACTTTGCTCATAGAGCTCACACAAGTTCGAGTACAGGCATGTGTAGGGTCGACAGAAGTCGACTGCACGCTAGTAGTTGGCTTCCCGTCGGTATCGGCAGTTGCCTGGACGTCTGCAGGTGCCGGCGGGTCCTGAATCTTGCAGGATGTCATGCAAAGGCCAACGCAAGCTGCAAATTTTGCAGGCTTGAACAAGTCCAATGCGCAAGAAATGGCACACTTTTTGGCACACGTTAAAGTCCGTATTTTCGAAGCTCCATAAATTGGGTCTTGTGGAGCTGGGTCTGCAGGAACTGCTGGGGCTGCTGCTAATGAAAGCACAACCATCCCTAGAAAAGCTACGCATCTCAACAAAGTATAGGCCTCCATTGCTAATCTCTCTCTTTTTTTGTTTTGGTTTTGCTAACTAATTTTTTTTGTTGCTAAATAGCATGAACTTTATTAGAAACCTCTTTCAATTGCCTGATTAATTATTTAACTGTTCCTGTTTATATACAGAAAAATGGTTTCCCAAAATAGAAACTAAAAATAACAAGTGAATTTAAACCATAAATGATATATGGTTTGAATTTGTTAATCAATACATACCTTGAACTTAATTTGAATGTTTTCAAACAGTTAGTTTTGAACCTCAAATTTTTGATAGTTTAAAGAAATTAAAATATGTAGTATGATATGTATTCAGTACATGATCCGTAACAACAGGATCATTGAACGTAAAATCAGTATTTCCTTGCAGGATTTCCTTGCCAAATAAAGTAATTTTAATAGTTGCAGGATTTTCTGGGTGCTAAGAGAAACTTTCAGCCTCACATATCAAAAGGAACCCAATGAAAAGTGCAGTGAATTATAAGGAGCTTCATTGTTAGCTTCCTTATCATCTAATATTCATATCCATGCCTCTATTTCCTTGATTTCCTTAGCATATATAGCTTGACTCAACATGAACATATATCGAATGTAATTCAAAATTAGCTAATAATTAAGAAAGGAGAGCCAATCGTTGCAGAAAGTTTATGCATTTATGTAATTATATATTTCACCAACTCAAGAGGCATATATGCAGTATATACTATATAGCAGTGATATGCTTCTTTTATTACGGGTTAACTTTACGTAGGAATTGAAGGCACAATGCTTGAATGGTCTGAGTGCTCGAAATAGTGATTGAATATGGAGTCGTCACAAACAAAAAGAACAACATAATTTTGCCAGACTGATCATGTTTGTTATATTTGAGGGGGAACCAGGGTAGAGAGTTGGTGGGGCTCAAGCCCAACCAAAGTTCTGAAATAAAATCTGCAGTATGTTATCTACTAGCAAAACAGGTGACGATGCAGTTTTGGTTTAGGATATTTACTAATTCGAGACCATCCGGGTTCGAGTCACGGCTGCGTCGGTATTTTTTTGCTGTACAGTTTTACACCTTATTTTTCTTACTTCTGTAAAATTGTTTGTTCCTTAATTCTCGAAGGCATTCTGGCTTCAAACTAGACAATGGGTCTTCTTTTTGTGCGGCTTTGAATCAATTAAGTCATTAGGGCCTCAATTCTTTAGATAATAGCATTTTTTGGTTGATGTGAGGATATGTTTTTATAACTCTTGCGAGTCGTTATTAATGATATCTTCAATTTCTTTCTATTTGTGTCGATACAAAAAGAAAATTGTGTTTTCTCAACCCTTCTTGTTTTATTAATATAAACGGTGCAAATAAATTTTCTTTCTAATAATCAATTAAAATGGTAGTTTTAGATACCTAATATATTTTTGCATAATACTCGTATTGCTAGGGAGAAAAGAATTTCAATCCCACCCTTGTTCTCAATCCTGGATTCGCCACTGGGGAAACCGATTATCTATACCTTCCTCACTACTTAAGCTAACATGGACTCGAGCACAACCATGTTTGGTTATTAATTGACTGCATGTAATCCTCATTTCTTCTTGATTTGTATAGAAGCACAATAGGCTAGCTAGCTAGCTAGCTGCATTCTTTTGTAATTGAATTTGTTATGTCGTTCTCTATTTAGTATTTACACAATAAGCTCGTGTAAAGTGACCCTTTTCGTGTTCCTTTTGCCGCTTTAAGTTTAGGACTTCAGGTACATGTATCCAATATAATTCACAGTAAAAAAGAAGGGAATGGTTGTTGTTGTCCATATTGTCGTCTAATTCATACATGAAATTATGTGTTTCTTTTAAGTGTACGTTCAACTTGAAGAGACTGTTTGATCTGATCCAAGACTAGCCATGGCCTATACATATTACACCACTAAAAATCTCTGATTACTTGTGACTGAAATCAGAGCCAGACCTGAGGTTAGCCTCATGATCATGAGTCGGCCTCCTGCCGCCATCGATCTATGCAGGAATTCCCTTTTTTGAGTGTTTATAAAATTAAGCAATATATGTACCAAAAAATAGCCACAAAATAGTTTGTTAGGGCTGAGCTATTTAATTCAAGAACTTATTCGTTGGCAAAAATGCTGCTCAATCGATTACAGCCTAATTCTTTATTCGAAGCAAATTGCCAAAGTGAAAAAATTAAAATAAAGGATGACAGTGTTATATATCCAAATCGACCATGAACCAAAAGAAAAGTGGGAAATCGTAAGTTCGACTCACAATAGACTATTTGTTGTATTCGAGTTCGTTAAAGAAGATATGTGACTAAAACAACTCATGAGTTCTAACAAATTGGGAAAATTCGTAATTGATTTGTTGATTGAACCAACTCAACCAAGCATGTATGGTTATATACAGGATATACATTACATATGCAAATCTCCTATGTACATTATTTATTCAGTATTTTGTATACTCGTAACACCAGGATGTCCACTGAAGCTAAACTGTAGCAGTTGATCGATGAATCCTCTAAAAAAGTTTATTATCCTTGGAGCAACCCAGGTAGCAAGAATCAACATAGCCTTCTGCGTAGCGTTTCAGGTCTGCAATGTCAAACAATAAAATCATAAATACATGGAATCATAGCCAAAATGGAAATGAGAAAGAGAGAGTTTTATAGCTACCAGAAGCTGGGGGTTTGGCAGGAGTACTGGCTGTGTCTTGTCCCATTGTGAGTTTGGCATTGGTGGTCATGACCTTGCTCATAGCGTTGGCACAATTTTGAGTACAGTCAAAAAGGCCGGAACTTGGCTGCCCGCCCGCTGGAGTTGGCTGATCGCCTGCGGCAGTTGGCTTTACGTCAGCAGTTTGCTGCCCCGCGCCGCCAGGAGGTAGCTTACCAATCTTGCAGGCAGCCATGCAAAGGCCGAAGCAGCCTGTATATGCTACAGGACTGAATAAGCTCATAGAGCAATCCAAGGCACACCTTTTGGCACATTTTAGAGCTTGCACGTCCAAATGCAGTTTGAATTTAGACTCTTGAAAAGGGTCTTGAGGAGGAGGTACTGGGGATGCTGCTAATGAAAGCACAAACATGCATAGGAAAGCCACACATCTCAACACAGTTTTTGGGTTAGCCTCCATTGCTGTAAGCTCTTCTCTCCTTTTCTTGGTTTTGGTTATGTTAAATAGTTTCGTTTCTTGGTAACTAACACGAAATTTTAGTAGAAATCGCTTTCGATTGATTGATTAATCCATTCAAGTATTTCGGTTTATATACAAAGATGGTTTCCTGAAATAAAAGAATAGAAAAAATAACAAGTGAATTTAAACCATGAATGAGAAATGGTTTAAATTCTTTGATCGATGTAGACCTTGAACTTTGAACCTACGGTTTCAAATCGTTAGTTATGAACCTCAGAGTTTCAATGGTTTAAAGTAATTATATAAATAAAAAATGATCTGTACAATATACTATCACCTGGATCACTGGATGAACGTACTGGAGATTAGCCTCATGCCTAAAATTATATTACATCTATGGAAATGCCATCATTTTCCATTGTTTGGTATGAGGATGGAAGTCAGTAGGTGAATATTCAATTGCTTTATGTATTTGCAAACAGAAGAGCAAAAGATAGAACCTCAAATTGCCTATATGTTTCATAATTGCCGTATCTTGGCCATTGACCTATAAATGTGAACCTTTCCTCGCAAAGTTGGAGCGCACAACTTTCACAGAATCACAGAACTACACTTGGTTTTTTGCAGGGTGCAAAGAAAAACATTTCAGCCTCATTGGAACGAATCCAATGAGCATCTTTAGTTGATGAACATTTACTTTGGATGTCAAATATAGTTCATACATATTTCACTAGTGTGGAGCATTGACAACCATTTCGGTTGTTTGTGGCATCCTATGAGCTTCCTTATCATCCAGTATTCATAACCATACCTCTATTTATTTATTTTCTTTCATTTCCTTAGCAAAACAGAAACAGAATATGAACAGATATTGGATGCAATGCAAATTTGTTTGTAAAACTTTAAGAGGAAGTTTTAAGAAATCCAGTCAGAACAGAAAGTTTATGGATTTATTTATATTTTACAACTGAAGAGGAATAGGGGGAGACATGCCTCTTCTTTTCCACAGCATACTTACTTCTTTCTTATTCTTCTCATCCTCATCCTCATCGTTTTCTTCTTCTTCCTCGCCTACCCCAATTTTCAAGTTGTCTAAACGATGAGGTTCATCATCAACCTCTGTTAAATCGAAGTCCGACAAGACACCACGGCGGCTCTCAAACCTCTTCATATGGCCCAACGAAGGCACTCTTTCCGCTGCACGACTAGTTCTAGATAATGAGCTTGTAGCAACCGAACCATCATCCTTTGTCTTACCTTGGTTCATGAGCAACTTTGGGATGACATTTGAGACCCTGAAAGTCTTCTCTTTGGGAACACAAAGAGCTAGACTAGTGCTCTCTTCTGGTGGTGGAGGGCAGACCTGCTTAGGCTTTGGTTTGCTCTTCTTCTTCTTCTTCTTCTTGTTCTTGCCTTTGACTTGGCCCATGCAAGAAACCTTTGGGGAGGTAGGTTCTTTCGAAGCAAAACTACTGGATCCATTCCTAGGCTTTCTCCTAGCCTCTCTCGGAATGATCGATACAATAGGATGCCGGGGACTTGCAGGCGGGCTTTTGTAGGTGACTGCAGGAGCCGCAGCTTGTGAAAGAAACTTTAAGATCTGCATCCTTAACTTCGACTGCTTCTCCATTCTTTAGCGTCAAGTTTCGGCTCAGCTCAATTGTTCTTCCTCTTGTAATCCATTTGCCGGTCGCGTACATATAATAAGTACTGAGATTTTTCAGTAACTTCGGGCTTACCGGAAGAATGAGATTGTTGACATTGTCACATACATACGATGAGGGTTGAGTTTTGGCACTTTGGAAGTGGTCTAGTGATAGCTCTATATGCCAAAGCCGGCTTTTGAATAAAAGAAATGTTTTCTGAAAATAACCACGTGAGCCGGCAGGCAGCAATGCAAAAATTCAACAACGTTTACAATAATTTGGATTTCATGCAATTCTCACTAAAATGTCAACGATAGCTACAGATTAACAATAAACTCTTGTTGACGATCAAGAGCCAACCTAATCCATTTCATTACAAGTGGTGCACTTGCGTGCAATGATCTAGTATTGTACTCTTACATAGGATAAGGCAAACAATTGGGAGAGTTACAAAACTAGAGATCCGTGATAAGTTATTTTCCCATGTTTGGAGAAATCCATTTTCGTTACACCAAACAAATAATACATTACTGAACACAGAAAAAACTTTGGCGACAAAGAGCTGCAACGCATCAAAATTTTAGGCTGCTCTAGAGTCCTGCCAACCCTCACTCCTTCCCCGCTATAGGCCCAGACTGAATATGTGAACAATAAAAGCTGTGTCAATACCAGAAATTTATCCATATAGAGCAATATAACTTAAATGCTGGTCATTCTCCGGATAAGAGGCCCCATTTTTATTTCTGTTTTTTCCTCACGGCAGCCTTAGAGTTGTTATCGTCCTTTGTCTACTAACCACAAAGCATGCACTTACTTTTCCCAGATCAAATGCACAAGAAAGTATCTGGATGCATCAATAGTGCAAATACTAGAGCTTGAAGAAAAAGACCTTCTCATTCTCCAGATTCAGAAAGGTTTATTGCCTTAGCGAGTGCTTCTGTCATCCTTGACATCCTTTTCGCTTGTTTGCGGGGTGTACTGGCTAGTGGATGATGGGGAGTACCCTGGCTGACTCGGTGAGTACCCAGCACTTGGACTGCAAGGAAGGTAGAAGTAAAAGAAGAAATAGAATGAGCACCCCACCACAATTCAGAAAATTGATGAATCAGTATTCAGAACAACTCATATGTTTTTACCTGTATTGTGGAGAACTTGGGCTGTAATCAGGGCTCACTCCAGAGGTATATGGGCTGAACAAGACAGTTTCAACATCTTTCAACACACCATCCAAACATAAAGGTAAACAATACACTCCATTATACAAAAGAGCACACTAAGATTACCTGCCAGGAGTGTATGAGGGGCTAGAAGGAGAATATGATGGTGATGTGGGTGAATACGATGGTGATGTGGGGCTGCGACAAAAGATTGAAAAGTTAAGCACATAATAATTATAATGAATTGGAAAGCTTAGATGCAGAAAGACCAGTCATCAATCGACTAAGAAAAAATTCAACTCATCAATACTTCGCATTCTTTGAGATGCCACAAATGAACCCGACGGAAGTGTGCAAGAAGCTCACCTGTAATTTGGAGAGGTAGGACTATATGGGCTAGCTGGTGACAATCTTGGACTGCTCGGAGAGTAGGCTACCGATGGGCTATATTTTGCAGAAGGAGGATTATAACTCGGAGAGGTAGGGCTATAACTAGGAGAAGTTGGACTATAACTCGGGGAAGTAGGGCTGTAACCCGGTGAAGTTGGGCTGTAGGCAGGTGAAGTTGGGCTGTAGGATGGGGATGTGGGGCTGTAGGAGGGGGATGTGGGGCTGTATGAAGGAGATGTTGGGCTGTAGGAGGGGGAAGTGGGGCTGTATGAAGGAGATGTTGGGCTGTATGATGGTGAAGTTGGACTGTATGCAGGGGAAGTGGGGCTGTACGCAGGGGAAGTGGGACTGTAAGCGGGGGAAGTCGGGCTGTAGCTTGGAGAGGTCGGGCTGTAGCTTGGAGAAGTCGGGCTGTAGCTTGGAGAGGTCGGACTGTAGCTTGGAGAGGTAGGTGAGTAAGAGGGGCTCGTAGGAGAATATGCTGGACTGGTTGGACTATAACCTGGAGAGCTTGGACTATAGGTTGGAGAAGTGGGACTATAACCAGGGGAGGTGGGGCTGTAACCCGGCGAGGTGGGACTATAACCAGGGGACGTGGGACTGTATCCAGGGGAGGACGGACTGTATCCAGGGGAGGATGGGCTGTAACCCGGAGATGAAGCAGGAGAGAATGCCATTCCACCGACATAGGGAGAAAACTGAGCATCTGAGATGGGAGACATTCGCATATTCGGGCTCAGCAAATAATTAGGTGACATCATTCCATCACGGAAGGGAGTTCCCGACACTGGCGAACGGGATGGTGTCATGCCAAAATCAAGGCCATCCACATAGCTAGGCAGCTGGAGTTCAATAGCATTCTTTAGCATCTCATCGTTGAGATACAGGGCACAGTCTCCAGTCCCAATTGGTGCCAGCTGCCCTAACATTATGTTTTCTGTCACACCCCTCAGATGATCCGTTTCTGCAAAAACCGAAGCATCCAGCAGAATATCCACTGTTTCTTCAAACGAGCATCTCATCATTGGGCCAGTGTCATTTCTATTGATACCATGACGTGTAATGGCCATCAAGTGGCCGCGATACGTCATGGTATCACATAGGATAGCCAGATGGCGGTAGTTCACATAAGATCCATCAAAGGATATGACAACACGCAACTCATCCAACAAAGAACGACGAACTGCTTCAATCCCTAGAACTTCAATAATTTCAATCAAATGATTGCTTGTCGTTCTCTTGGCATCAACATCATCATGGCACAGGACAGCTAAAAGATTAACACCTTCTGTATCCAACATCCATTCTTGCTCTGCTTTGAATCCTTCATTCTGATCAAACTTGTTAACTTTACCATGCTTTATGAACACTTTATTAATATCTGGGATACCTCGAAGGGCCATCTCTGTAAGCATGTTACTCTCGATCTTCTTCAGGAATACATCATCTTCAGCAGATTCATCTTGTGAATCCCCTTTTGGAGTCTCCTCATTCATGATACGAATTCGAAGGATCAACTTCTCGGCATTGTCATCATTAAAAATACAAGTTAAATCACCATCAAATTCAAGGTTAATCTTCTCAGCAATGTCAGCCATGCTCAATTTCTTATCCACCATCATTTCACGATTCAACTCAATGCGAAGCAACCATGGAGATATTTTGTCGGGGTTGACTTCTTCATCTGGCATTTCGTAGTAAGATCTCACGAAATCAAGATCCTCTTCTATCAGTGTGCTCATTGGATCTGGATCATACCATACTTCTGTAGCTTGGGTAACACTACGTAAAGTAGTGTATTCCAAGGCACACTGCACATTCTTAGCCCTCTCCTTGGTTTTATTAGCTTCAGGCTTTAAGTACACAGACAGAGATGGGGTTTTGATTCTCTTGGCAACATTAATAATTTCCCTCAACCTGGGAACACCTAGTGTCACATTTTTTGCACTCACACCAGCATAATGGAAGGTATTGAGGGTCATCTGAGTGGCAGGTTCACCAATAGATTGTGCAGCAACGCAACCAATCATTTCCCCAGGTGCTACAAGTGATTGCAGGAAACGTGACTCTATCTCCCCAATAACCCACTCAAATGCTTCACGAGTGAGCCTATACTCCTCCAACACCCTTTTACTTGCAAATGTGCTGCGAAGCAAGATATTGAAAAAGAGAGTTGCGTTCTTTTGTGCTTCAACACTCAACAGATCATCACCAGGAACGACCCTTAGCCTCTCCTGTAGTTTGTCAATAGCCTCAACAATTTCCATGGGATGCATATCAGATGTCCTCCTGAAGTCGATTTTAAAAGTTTTCTGTGCATTCCAAATGAGCCTCTTCAGGTTAACAGGCAAAGGCCAAGAATTATCACCAGTAACAGCAATCTCTGTGCCAAGTTGAAGCCTATCAGTTTCAAGTTTTGAAACTTCCGCATCAAACACGTTGCGAAACTCTCTAATAGTTTTTAGATCCTCAACATGTTCAGGCAACATATAGTCTGGATTCCAATTTTCATCATCAAACACATAAGCAAAAGTCTTGTCAAACTCCTTCTTTTTCATTTTTAGAGAATCCAGCTTTTGAGATTCTATCCATACAGCATCCATTCCATCTTCTCCATAGAGAAACTGTATGACATCCCCCAATGAATTTCTCACAGTCCCGTCATATTTGACCATAATATCCTCCATAGCCTTCACCAGTCTCCTCTGGATATACCCAGTCTCAGATGTCTTGACTGCAGTATCTATAAGACCTTCCCTACCTCCCATAGCATGAAAGAAGAACTCCTGTGGAGTTAGTCCCCGAAGGTATGAATTTTCTACAAAGCCACGACTTTCTGGTCCATAGTCGTCCTTAGTGAAGTGGGGCAAAGTACGGTCTATGAACCCATATGGGATTCGTTTACCCTCAACATTCTGCTGTCCCACACAAGCAGTCATCTGTGATATGTTGATAAAACTTCCCTTAGATCCGGCTGTAACCATAGCCTTGAGATTGTTACTCTCAGACAAACTCTTTTGAGCACTACTTCCAGCGTCATCACGAGCCCTATTCAACACCTGAAGAAACGTAATTGTTATTAATGAACACTGTTTGCAGCAGAACCATAAGAAATTGAAGGAAAAGACCATGTAAACACACCTGATTCACTTTGTTTTCAAAGGAATCCATCATAGTTCGCCCCGGTTCAGGCTCCAGGCTCTTGGATTGGGCTTTACTGATAAGTTCTTTCACTTCATTTTTCGCCTTGGAAATAGTTTCATTAATCTTTTCCATCGTTGCTGCATCAGCAATTGTGTCTCCAATTCCAATGCTAAATGCATTCTGCAACAGCCAGTAATTCACAAGCCACTGGGTATGACCAAGAAATTTGCGGGCAGCATCAGGACCCACCTCTTCCCTACGTAGCAACATAATTCAACTCATAAGTTTCATGTCTTACTCTCATTTCAGTTTTGAACAAATAGTTAAAACAAACCATTTCTGTCTCAAAACTTAAAAACCAATGCACACAAAAAATGCATGGCAGATCTGATAGTAAAACATTACATACCATATCACGTGTATAAGACTGCCAGTAGATGTCCCAAGTGCCTTTTTGCACAGAGTTCCAGAAAGTAACTCCCCTTTTTCTATTCTAACATGAGTATCACCGGGGGTGATGTTACCAGTTTCTGACTCCGAGTGCCATGCTGAAGTTCTCTGGAGATTTATTTGCTTTGGTATTATAAGATTGAACACCTGTTTCCCAGTCCAAAGAGGCCGTGGTTTCAATATAGCAGGAGCAGGTACTTTTCCATCAAAATCCTCCCACCACATCAAGATGTTCATGAAAACATCCTGAAAAGAATTGACAAGAAATAAGAAAAACATAACAGACACCTCGTAAAATATGAGAAAATAACAGCATTATCACTGTACCTTCTCTATGAAGGTATCTCTCTTTGTGATCTTACGACAACCCAGTAGAGTATCTTGGACGATTCCCATCACAGGACGATTTGATTGAGGGGACACAATGCATTTGGGCACCATCATGAGCTCCAACACCTCTGCCCTAGTTTCAAATGACTGGGGAACGTGCATATTCATTTCATCCCCATCAAAATCAGCATTGTAAGGCGAAGTGACAGAGAGGTTTAGTCGAAAAGTTGAGTAAGGCATGATTTTGATTCTGTGCCCCATAATAGACATTTTATGGAGACTGGGTTGACGATTGAAGAGGACAAAGTCTCCATCATTCAAATGACGCTCCACCTAGAAAGAATAAAAGAGGTCAAGTAACTCTAAAAGAACAACGACCAAAATTAAACTAAATGAATTGAAAAGCCGATACCTTATAACCAAGCTCCAGATGATGATCACTACTTTTCTTCAAGTACCGTAGATCAAGCCTTTGCCCATCATCTCTTATAATATACTTTGCACCAGTTTTACCCGGTGGAGGATGGGGTCCATACTCAACAAGCTCCTTTAACCTATTTTAGTGAAAGAAATTAACATAAGACTACAATGAAACTTCTTTACATAATAGTCGGAAAGATGAGAAAACAAAACGATAGATACACCTTTCAATATTGTAAGGAGTCACAGTTTCAGGGTATGTGAGATTCAACGCAATACTCCATGGTACTCCTAATTGATCAATGTTGATATTCGGATCTGGTGTAATAACCGTACGTGCTGAGAAATCAACCCTCTTCCCCATTAAGTTTCCTCTAATCCTGCCTTCCTTTGCCTTAAGCCTACTACAAATCGATTTAATGGGTCTCCCTGATCTCTGTGTAGCCTGCTCAGAAATAATAGATTCAGAATATAAAGAAGTGATAATGGTGAAGACAGACGTAGGTCTATTAATATCAATAAATCATAGGTCCAATACAGAACCAAAATTTTAGGTTTACAGGCAACTACATACCCTTGGAAGTCCAGGCAACTCATTATCAAAATATGTAGCTATGTGGAATTGCAAGAGTTGTGCAAACTCTGAGATGATATGAGCAGGTGACCCGTTTCTTTCCTGTCTCCTCAGATTCTCATTGTGGCGGATGATCATGGCCAGCTGATGGGTTAAATCATCCTGAACAGCACAGATAAAATGTCAGTGAACAGCTATAATAAAAGGGGAAGGAAAATGGATTCTATCTTCAGCTGCTATCATCATCTTCCTAACAATGGCAAAAGTAGACTTGCCTCACTCCTCGAGGAGGTGTCCATCATCACAGAGGGTCTGACAGGTTGTGGAGGAATAGGAAGAACTTGTAAAATCATCCAATCCGGACGTGCATACTTGGGGTTCAATCCCAATAATTGGCAGTCCTCATCACTTATCCTCTTTAAAACACTAAGAACCTAAAACAAAGACAACACCATGTAAGCATCATGAAGTATGAAATCCCAGTAAAAGAAAAAACCTCTTGGAATAAAGCTGGATTTACTCACCCTTTCGGCAGTAAGGGTCTGCTTCCTTTCCACAGGCTCAGGAAGCTGTTCCTGGTCATCACTCTTCTTCCTTTGCGCTTTATACTCTGCAACCATCTTCATACCATCAATAGTAAGCTTGGGCTGCTGAGCACCACATCCACCCCGACTCTTCTTTAAAGGCTCGTCGGTATCTTGCACATCAATCTCATCCCCACCTTCACACTTTGTTTTATTCTTGCATGCATCCAAAATTTTCTTTAACCTATTCTTCGGGTTCTTTATTCTCAAAGCCGTCTTAAACTTGTGATCATCCTGCACAAGTAAGAACAGCACTTAAAACGTAATAGCACACAGGCTCAATCCTAAACCTCAAACCCCTTTCAACAGAAAACTAGCTAAAGCACCCAATTTCACCACAAACTGAACCCTAAGCAATTCGGCAAGCTCAAGATAGTAACATCAATAACACTACAATCGAAAAATGCACCTAACATTTAGCCGTCATACCTCATCAACAAGGATTTTAGAGCAGTTAAAGCAGACGCAACGCATAATGGAGAGCACGGTCTTCATGAACCCTATATGAAACATAGGCTTGGCAAGCTCCAGGTGCCCAAAGTGCCCCGGACACTCAGCCATATTCGCCGTGCAAGTCTCACACTTCATCTTCCGGTCAATTGTCCCCAACCGAGGGTCACTCAACCCCGCCGTCTTCGGCTTTCCCCCCAGCATTGTCTCACTGTGCTCAATCTGCACCACAGACATTTGCCTCTGCAAAAACCACACAAAACAAAAACCACAAAGCTTCAGAAACAGTAACGAATCAAAATTCCAGTTTCGAAAAAATCGAGAGAAGCTGAGAAGCTGAGGGTTTACGATTTCGTCCGGGCTGAGTATGCCGAACTGGACGCGGCGGACCTTGGCGACCTCGCAGGGGGAGAAAGGGAAGCGGATATCCATGGCGATCGGGTTTACGAAACCCTAGGGTTTTGAATTTGGGGTTTTTGTTCTAGAATTAACTGAGTGTTAGATTTTTGTTCTTTGATTTTTGGTTTTGAATTAAACGGGTGTGTTTATATGTGTAAGAGAGGAGATCGAGAACTCTCGATTTCGCTCTGAAACTTCTCCAAAAGAGAGAGTCTCCCAAAATCTGCGATTGGGAGCCCTAGGGGTGTATTTATAGACCAAGAGGGCGAGGATTGGGGGATACCGACTTTGAAAAGGACGAAATTGTCCCTAGTTGTTGACTAGATTGTCGCGGTGATATGCGTGGCGGTGAAGTAAAATAGGAAAGTCCTGTTTGTAATTTTATCTGCTAAGGTTGGGGCCAGCTGGAGTTGAGTTTATCCAAAAATCCAGAGGGTTTGAGTTCACCATGACGGCCCAAAGGTGCATAACCCAATCTTAGTAGGAACTAGGAAGAACAAGGCATCATATTGTTATGGCTTCACCAAGTTTGTTATGGGAACGTTTATGAGGAAACTGTAAAGAACAAATGCATCTGAGAAAATAAATGCGCAATTTTAAACCGTTACAATCTCGACTATTAAATTCAATGCACGTGCCTCAAATTTGTTTGACGTCAAATATGGTTGTCAGAATCAAAACCTAAAACCGCAAGGAAAGCCTCATTGCCAATTGAAATCTTCCTACTCAAATTGGTCAGTTAACTACAGTTAAGTCACTATAAATCAATAGCCTTGATACTAAGGAAATTTTATTGATTTAGCAATTATTAGATAATCGAGGTTAACTTAACACTTAAATCAGAATAGACTATAAGTACTGATAAGGATTATCAATGTATCGAGCATTAAATTATCGAGGTTCTTCGGTAGTCATGAAAAAGCGCCAGGGCATGCCTCATATAGTAGTTTCCGACAACATGAGTATGAGTCGTATGAGACTTAAAGCCCACCGGGTCATTGTGGAATGAGAAAAAAGGCCTTTCGATTTGGGCCCAAATAGCATTCTAAACACCAAAGCCACCAACAAACAACTATCAAAGAACGACAATCGACAAGGAAGAGCAGCTGCAGCTATACAGAAACTAGTTGCAATAGTGAGCCAAACAAGATCGAACATAAACAGAAGGCGCACTATGCGTACCCCAATCTGTAAAGCAAGCCAGCCTACAACAAAATCAGCCGCCGCACCACTGCCCTCCGGTGGCAGAGCTCACTATCTCAAACACAAAGAAAAGAGTTTACCCGCCAAGACTCCCAAGAGGTACGTTGAATTTGATTGTTATTGTTATGAGCGTATTCTTTAGATTCCAATTCCGATAATGACTTGATACAGAGATTACAACAAATCCAATACACAGAAAACTAACTATATATATGAACACATAGATGAATTAACATAAACTGAATTCCAATAGCAAGTCTGGCTTAGGATTTGATATGAAAATGGCTTTAACAAAGATTCAAACACCGTCTCAATCTCAGAGTTGGTGGAACTATGCAATCTAGACATTTACAGTGGTGATAATTCCCTTTAAGGATCAAATGGTGAAGTTTTCCCTATAAAAGTAATATGCCTTGACCAGGACTGGTTATCTGCATCATTCTTCTATGTCATCCTGCCAATCATCCTCATCATCTTTCTCAGTCATCCTTGTCATCCTTGTCATCCTTTTCGCTAGTCGGCATAGAATATTGGCTAGATGGGGAGTCCTCACCACTTGGACTGCAACAGAGGTAGATGTGTTAGCATTTTGGCACATTTTAAGAAGACCTGACCTTAAGAAAAGAAACTGTTTGCATGAACCAGCTTAGTAGTTTACCTGTACTGTGGAGAACTTGGGGAATAGTCTGGGCTCACTCCAGAGGTGGTTAATAAGCTGAGCAAGAACAACCAGAAACGTTTTTTAATACACAGCAGTAAACAATAGCTTACGAAACTATACGAGGGTGAGGTGAGAAGTGATTGAACCAATGAAGCTTACCTGCTGGGACTGTAAGTGGGGCTCGATGGGGAGTAAGTTGGAGATGTTGGGGAATATGCTGGTGAAGTTAGACTGCAATTGAACATGAAAAGAAACAACCATATAAGATTGCCTGAATTTAGAGAATTTATAGTGATTGGAAAAGACTAGGATGCAGCAAACAGTTGGATAGAAAATGTAGTTTAATTGTGTGAGATGTCATCAGCAGTCAACCGGATCCAGGAACTTTCAAGTCACTAATGAATGTCATCACAATACGAGTAAAAGCTAACCTGTATGGAGATGTGGGGCTGTATGACGGCGATGTGGGACTGTAGGAGGGCGATGTGGGGCTGTAGGAGGGCGATGTGGGGCTGTAGTAGGGCGATGTGGGGCTGTATAATGGTGAAGTAGGGCTGTAGTTTGGAGAGGTCGGGCTGTAGGGGTGTGAAGTTGGGATGTACAAAGGAGAAGTGGGACTATATGCAGTCAGGCTGTAAGGAGGTCGTGTTTGGTCGTATGAAGGTGAAGTTGGGCTATAAGCAGTTGATGTCGCAGAGGGAGGGGTGTAGCTGGGTGAGGTAGGTGAGTAATATGGACTTGTAAGAGAATAGACAGTACTGGGTGGACTACCTGGTGACGTGAAAGATGGACGTGCAGGAGGACTGGTTGGGGTATAACATGGTGAAGTGGGGCTATGGTATGGGGAGGTGGGACTGTATACAGACGGAGGGTAGACAGTACTGGGTGGACAACCTGGTGGCGTGAAAGATGGACATGAAGGAGAATAGGGAGGACTGGTTGGGGTGTAATGTGGTGATGTGGGGCTATAGTATGGGGAGGTGGGACTGCATACAGATGGAGGATAGCCTGGAGATGAACGAGGAGAAAAGTTAATTCCCGCAACGTATGGAGAAAACTGTGCCGCATCCAACATCGGTGAAAGCAGATTACTAGGGCTCTGCAAATAACTAGGAGATAGTATGCTGTCAAGATATGGAGAATGGGACGGTGTCATGCCAACATCAAGGCCATCTGTATAACCAGGTAGCTGCATTTCCATAGCATTTTGTAACATCTCTTCGTTCAGATACAGGGCACAGTCTCCAGTGCCAATTGGTGCCAGCTTGCCTAGCATTATGTTTTCTGTTACACCCCTCAGATGATCTGTTTCTGCAAAAACTGAAGCATCCAACAGAACATCCACTGCTTGCTCAAACGAGCACCTCATCATAGGACCAGTGTCATTTCGATTGATACCATGACGAGTGATGGGCATCAAGTAGCCACGATAGGTCATCGTATCACAAAGAATGGCCAGGTGCCGGTAATTTACATAGGATCCATCAAACGATATAACATTACGCAACTCATCCAGCAATGCCCGTCGTGCTGCCTCAATTCCAAGAACTTCCATAATCTCATACAAGTGATTGCTTGTTGTCCTCTTGGCATCAACATCCTCATGGCACATGACAGCTAAGAGATTAACACCTTCAGTATCTAGCATCCACTCTTGCTCCGCATTAAACCCTTCATTCTGATCAAACTTGTTTACTTTACCATGCTTTATGAACACTTTTTTTATATCTGTAATCCCTTTAAGAGCTACCTCTGTCAGCATGGAAGCTTCAAGCGTCTTCAGGAAAACATCATCTTCTGATTGACCAATCACTTCATTATGTGGTGCTTCTTCATCCATGAGACGGATTCGAAGTATCAACTTCTCAGAATTGTCATCATTAAAGATACACTGTATATCACCACTATACAGATGACTAATCTTCTCAGCAATGTCAGCCATACTCAGTTTCTTATCCACCATCATTTCACGATTCATCTCTATGCGAAGCAACCAAGGAGATATCTTTTCAGGATTAACATCTTCATCTGGCATTTCATAGTAAGATTGGACAAATTCAAAATCCTCCTCAATTAGTGTGCTCATAGGGTCCGGATCATACCACACTTCAGTAGCTTGAGCAACACTTCCGAGGTTAGTGTATTCCAAAGCACACTGAACATTCTTGGCCTTCTCCTTGGTTTTATTAGCTTCAGGCTTCAAGTAGATAGAGAGAGATGGTGTTTTGATACTCTTAGATACATCAATAATTTCCTTCAACCTTGGAACACCGAGAGTAACATTCTTTGCACTTACACCAGCATAGTGGAATGTATTGAGAGTCATCTGAGTGGCAGGCTCACCAATAGATTGTGCAGCAACAATACCAATCATTTCCCCAGGTGATACAACTGATTGCAGGAAGCGTGCCTCTATCTCGCCAATAACCCAGTCAAATGCTTCACGAGTAAGCTTGTACTCTTTTAGCACCCTTTTGCTAGCGAAAGTGCTGCGAAGCAACATGTTGAAGAAGAGTGTGGCATTATTTTGAGCTTCAAGACTTAACAAGTCATCACCAGGAACAACCTTCAGCCTCTCTTGGAGTTTATCAATAGCCTCAACAATTTGCATTGGATGCATATCAGAAGTCCGTCTGAAGTCGATTTTAAAAGTTTTTTGTGCATTCCAAATGAGCCTCTTCAGGTTGACAGGCAAAGGCCAAGAATTATCACCTGTGACAGCAATCTCAGTGCCAAGTTGAAGCCTATCAGTTTCAAGTTTTGAAACTTCCGCATCAAACACGTTGCGAAACTCTCTAATAGTTTTTAGATCCTCAACATGTTCAGGCAACATATAGTCTGGATTCCAATTTTCATCATCCAACACATAGGCAAAAGTCTCGTCGAACTCCTTCTTTTTCATTTTTAGAGAATCCAGCTTTTGAGACTCTATCCATACAGCATCCATGCCATCTTCTCCATAGAGAAACTGTATGATGTCCCCCAATGAATTTCTCACAGTCCCATCATATTTGACCATAATATCCTCCATAGCCTTCACCAGTCTCCTCTGGATATAACCAGTCTCAGATGTCTTGACTGCAGTATCTATAAGACCTTCCCTACCTCCCATAGCATGAAAAAAGAACTCCTGTGGAGTTAGTCCTTGAAGGTATGAATTCTCTACAAAGCCACGACTTTCAGGTCCATAGTCGTCCTTAGTGAAATGTGGCAAAGTACGGTCTATGAAGCCATATGGAATTCGTTTACCCTCAACATTCTGCTGTCCAACACAAGCAGTCATCTGTGATATATTGATAAAACTTCCCTTTGATCCGGCTGTAACCATAGCCTTGAGATTGTTACTCTTAGACAAACTCTTTTGAGCACTACTTCCAGCATCGTCACGAGCTCTATTCAAGACCTGAAGAAACATAACAGTTTAGTACTAAAACAATATAAATCTAAACTGAATGAAGTATGGACAAAAGACACAAAACCATGTCAAGTACCTGGTTCACTTTGTTTTCAAAGGATTCCATCATAGTTCGTCCTGGTTCAGCCTCCAGCTGCCTCGATTGGGCTTTACTGATAAGTTCTTTCACTTCATTTTTTGCCTTGTAAATAGCTTCATTGATCTTTTCCATTGTTGCCGCATCAGCAACTGTATCTCCAATTCCAATAGTAAAACCATTCTGCAACAGCCAGTAATTCACCAGCCACTGGGTATTACTAAGGAATTTGGAGGCTACATCTGGACCAACCTCTTCCCTGCAGAACAAAATAATTCAACTCTTCAGAAACTGAGAAAAGTACTCTTTTTCTGTCTGATCATACTTTTGGTCAATTAATGCTTATTCTTTAATTCCGCCAAAATTTCAAGTTTGGATCCAGCAGGAGCTGTTAAATACACACCATTGCACCAAAAGAAGGAAAAACATGCAAAGTAATTAAATAGGAGTCTAAAAGTTTTACTTGTCACATATTAGACTTGGATCAAATTTCAAACATCAAAGCATGCGCCTCTTTTGCAAAAGAATAAACTTGCATGCCAAGGAATGCATTGCTGATCTAGATAAGGAAAGATTTCATACCATATGACATGTATAAGACTTCCTGTAGAAGTCCCAAGTGCCCTTTTGCAAAGTGTTCCAGAAAGTAACTCCCCTTTTTCTATTCTCACGAAAGTATCACCAGGGGTAATGTCACCACTTTCTGATTCAGAGTGCCACGATGAAATTCTCTGGAGATTTATCTGCTTTGGTATTATGAGATTAAAAACCTGTTTCCCAGTCCAAAGAGGCCGTGGCTTCAATATTGCAGGAGCAGGCACTTTCCCGTCAAAATCCTCCCACCACATCAAGATGTTCATAAAAACGTCCTGTAAAGATGGACTAGGATAAGACTACTAAATAAGGAAAATATGAAAGATGCCAGGAAAAATTTGAAAAAATAAATAAATATATATATATATATATATCACTGTACCTTCTCTATAAAGTATCCCTTTCTGTAATTTTCCGAGCACCTAACAGTGTATCTTGGACTATTCCCATTACAGGTCGGTTTGACTGAGGGGAAACAATGCATTTGGGCACCATCATGAGCTCCAAAGCTTCTGCCCTAGTTTCAAGTGACTGAGGAACATGGACATTCATTTCATCCCCATCAAAATCAGCATTATAAGGTGAAGTCACGGATAAGTTCAAGCGAAAAGTTGAGTAAGGCATGATTTTGATTCTGTGCCCCATGAATGACATTTTATGGAGACTAGGTTGACGATTTAAGAGGACTAAGTCCCCATCCTTTAGATGACGCTCCACCTGCAGCCAGAATAGTAGAAGTTCAAGTATTTTCAAGGAAAGGAGAAACCCGAAACCAAATTTGTCAGTGTAAAAGAGCTATGCCTTATAACCAAGCTCCAAATGATGATCACTATCTTTCTTCACATAACGAAGATCAAGTCTTTGTCCATCATCTCGTATGATGTACTTTGCACCAGTTAGCCCAGGTGGGGGATGGGGCCCATGCTCAACAAGTTCCTTCAACCTTTTTGTTTGGAAAAGATTCCATGAATATGAAATATAGAGAAATATGAAGTAATAAAAATTGGAGAGATTCCATGAACATTAACAGAAAGATCACCTTTCTTTATTAAATGGAGTCACAGTCTCTGTGTATGTGAGATTCATAGCAATGCTCCATGGTATTCCTAATTCATCAAGGCTAAGGTTTGGATCTGGTGTAATAACTGTCCGTGCTGAGAAGTTAACTCTCTTCCCCATCAAGTTTCCTCTAATCCGGCCGTGCTTTGCCTGAAGTCTACAACATATTGATTTAATAGGCCTCTTTGTCGATCCATGAGTAGCCTATTCAGTAGAGGATAAACTTCAGCATATGAATATTGCACAGCAATATAAGATTAACAGAAGTGTACGTGTCTCTCTATGTAAATAACGTTATAATGTATAAGTAACATGTAATGTATAAAAGGCAAGGACACTTTACCCTTGGTAGTCCAGGCAAGCCATTGTTAAAATATGTGGATATGTAGTATTGCAAGATTTGTGTAAACTGTGAAATGATATGAGCAGCAGAACCATGTTTTTCCTGTTTCCTCAGATTCTGGTTGTGGCGAATAATCATGGACAACTGATGTGTTAAATCATCCTGGACACGATAAAAACATGAAGTCAGAGATAACCTAAAAGGCGACATGCTAGCTACTTCTCTTCTAAATAGAAATAAGAAACAAACAGTAACAAAAGAGACTTGCCTCACTCATGGCAGAGCTGCTCATCATCACTGAGGGTCTCACAGCTGGTGGAGGAATAGGCAAAACTTGTAAAATCATCCAATCCGGTCGAGAATATTCAGGGTTGAGTCCCAACAATTGGCAGTCCTCGTCACTTATTCTCTTCAGTACACTAAGAACCTGAAACAAATTCGACATTATGTCAGCATTGTTTAACAAGTTTATGCAGTAGAATGAGAGAATAAGTTTTAAGTTTGTATCCATCACCTTTTCTGCAGTAAGGATTTGTTTCCTTTCCGTAGGTTCAGGAAGCTGTTCCTCATCATATTGTTTCCTCTGTGATTTGTACACTGCAAGCAGTTCCAAACCATCTATAGAGAACTTGGGCTGCTGAGCACCACAGCCACCCCGACTTTGCTTTACATGTTGACCAGATTTTCCACCTTGCAGATCAATTTCATCACCACCTTCACACTTGGTTTTGTTCTTGCATGCATCCACAAACTTTCTTAGCCTATCTTTAGGCTTCTTGATTCTCAAAATTTGTTTACACTTATCATCTTCCTGCGGAAATGATAAATTTAAGTTGGTTAATGTAACACTTCAAAATCATGTGGTGTTATTCCGTTTAAGTTAATTACGGACCTCATTGAGCAGAATTTAGATGTAAAAAGTTCATGTTAAAAAAGTTCTACTGCGACTATTCCAACTACGACCAATACAATACAGGATTTAGATGTAGAACCCCATTCTATTGCTAGCAAAACAGGTTGTTTTCAGCCGCACAAAGATTATCAGTTCAACATTCCAAAATTCCCAAGAATCCTGTTCAAAAGAAAAGGGAATAGAGCACATAGAGCCACAACATATTTGCAAAGTTCTTAAGGCAATTCTCCTAAGTATTGCTTTCTAGGACTAGGTAATTTACACCTTCAAGTACTAGTAGCAGTGGGAGGAAATCAGAAGTTTAGACTCTCATATTAGTAGTACAAGTCTGACCAACAGAATGTATAGAAAGCAATCAAGATTTCTAAATCAAAAGCCTGGCTTCTGAGTTAAACTCACATACTGAAATGGAAGCAAAACTAGATCATTCTACTCATATCAGGGTTAGAATCAGTATATAGTAATCCATTATAAAACTAAAACAAGTTTCAGCCAAATGCCAAATGCTTTCTCCAACTCTAAGACACAACACAGCCAGGTAAGTCATAGTGTCATACTTCAGAATAAACAAACAAGGACAACTAATTGTCGACGAAACTATCCCAAAATGAAACAGCATGATAGCATAAACAAGTTCAGTACATTACAAAACAAAAGCACGTTCCAGCCAAACACCAAACACTTCCATTAACTCCAAACCACATCAACTCCGGTAGTCACAACATCACATTACATATTAAACATAGTTTCACTAAATTAAACATACTAGAATCTGCATATAGTACATTGTAAAACAGAATTCAAAATCAAGGCTAGTAACAACCTCATCAAGCAGAATTTTCGAGCAACTGAAGCACACGCAGCGCATTACAGACAGCACAGTCTTCATAAATCCGAAGTGGAACACCGGCTTGGCAAGCTCAATGTGACCGAAATGCCCCGGGCACTCGCTCAAGTTATTAGCACAAGTCTCACACCGATTGCTCCGATCAATCGGACCGAGCCTCAGATCGCTCAAGCCGCCTCTCACCGGCTTCCCGTTCAGCATTGTACTGCAATTGTCAACCTCCAGCACAGACATTTGCCTCTGCACACAAAACACAGACAAATGCTCACAAATTAGCTACTCTCTCTCACTCTCAGCTCAACCGGAGCACACAAAAGCAGCTTCGGAATCTCCGGTTTCCGGTTTCGAATCGGAAAAAGGAAACGAAAGCAAAAAGAGAGAGAGAGAGAGAGAGAGAGAGGATTACGATCTCGCCGGGGCTGAGGATGCCGAACTGGACCGAGCTCGGCGTCGCAACCTCCAGAGGAGAGTAAGGGAACTGGAATTCCATGGCGGTGGTCTCCGATTCGGAAACCCTAGGTTTTTCAGTGATTGAAATTCAGTGAGAGATTTTTAGTTAGTTAGATTTTTGAGTGTGTTCGTTTTTTTCTTTATGGCGGTTAAATTTGATTTTCTGTTTATGGCGGAAGAAGAGAGAGAAAGCGACTGCAAGAGCTTCGCCTCTCTTTGAGATTCTCTGAGGAATTCTCGAAACGAAGGAATTGTGAGGCCAAGGGGTTCTATTTATAGAGGCAATGGGGGAGGTTGGGGGGTTATGTAAAGACAAGAGTGCCCTTTGAGGTCGGCATCAATTTCCGGACCTGTAGTGACCGTACACGTGGACTCCAAGCTAACCGAACCTTATTTTTTCTATTTTGTTTCGGGTATCTGGTTTCATTCGGGTCAGGAGCGGACACTGGATTTGTTCCATCGGCCCAAAAGATTGAGCTTTTTTTTGTTGTTTTTTTATTTTTCTTTCTAAAACTAATTAATTTCCTTGAAAGAAGTATCATGTATACATGATCTTCTAAAGCAATCAAATCAACAGCTCAAATGCAACAAATCACTCGCTAGTCGCAACTCAGTACTACTTTTAACTTACGAAAGAGACTATGTCGTTAAGTAAAATTTTATTAAGCTAAAACGAAAAGTTAATATGTAATAACACTAATAGTAATTTGTTTTCATATGAACGAATGTCATTGTTCGAGTTACATAATATTATGTTTCATCACATCATTAAGATTTAAGAATAAGTTGGAAAGTATCGAAAGTTCTAAATAGTGATGTTATAGAAAAATAGTCATATCATACATATGAAACATTGAGACCTTAACAGGCTTACAGGACCTAAATTTGATTCTGAATCATGTTTAGAAAACATTGTTACAGCTAGCCTGTATCAACTTTTAATTGCTTTACAACTTAAAAAGGAAAAAAAATTTAAAAAAAATTAATAGTTGCTTGCAACACGGGGTCGGTGTCGGTTGTATTCCCAATTGGATCAAACCCAGTTTCGGGCCCAAAACGGAAATAATAAACGCGCCAAGTCAAGCCGCCCTTTTCAAAGAGAGAATTCCAGATCCCCCGCCACGTCACCAAACGCGCTTTTGTGAAAAGTCCCTTACAAAAGCCAAACTCGAAAACCCCGATCGCCAAAATCCAAAATGTCTTCAGCTTATTCTTCTTCATCGGTCTACACCTGCACGGAGTGCGGAGCCAACCTGAACCTGAACGCCGCCTATCTCTACCCGCCGGACGTTTACTTCGAGGCCGGGAACAAGAACACGCTGTCGTTTTCGGGCATCGACACGACCAAGTTCCGGTTCGAGAAAGAGGACAAGATCAGGCCCTTCTGGGAGACCCGAAACTATTGGGGGATCCAACGGACGAGGACCAAGATCAAGTGCAACGGGTGCGGGCGGCTGGTCGGACACGTGTACGATGATGGGCCGCCGATGATGGAGGGGAACGGGCAGTTTGGGTTTGGGCCCAGCCAGGTTATTCCCAGGGCGGCTAGGTACCGGTTCAAGATCAAGGCCTTAAGGGTTGCTTCTCAAACTTGAGTTTGGGAACATTTGTGTAATGAGATCACTTTTACTGTAAAGAACGTGACATTTTTGGTTAGATGAATAAGGGATTTCAATTTATGCTTCAATTTTTTTGTAATTTTTCTTAATCTATTACCTCTGAAAAGTTGATGAACCTAAATCGATAGTTGTTCCAGATATCAAAATTGTGTCGTGTCTTTTTGATATTTTATAAATTTGAAATACCAAAGTTAATAGTCAGGGATACTGTTTGAACGATATTTCTATTTTTTATTATACAATTATAGCATTTAAATACCCCAATTTATAACATTTAGATACACCAATGGAATCGTCTTGATTGTTTATCTTGTTGTTTTCCAATGGAATCTTCTTCTGGGTTGTTAGCAAGTTGGTGGTTAACTTTTATCTGATGTACATGTATTGACCAAGCAAAGTCTTCTTTTCTTAATTATGTGAAAGTGTGTAGGCTTGGAAATCATCACCCTTTAAGAACATCCTGCCAAACATTTCTTCCAACAAGAACTCCAACTTTGCACCTACCAGTCAATTGTCTCTTGTTTCTCTACTCTTAATAAAAGACCAGATTGGAGAATACAACTATACAAGAGCATCCTCTCTGGAAAAAGCCATCATCTATCAGTCAGATTTGAATGTTAGCTTTGAGTAGTAGCTAATTTTTGGGGGGTTGGTCTGTTTGAAAGTTCTATATCCGATTAAGACTAGCTTCAATCTTTTGTTTCTCAGTTGCAACTGACACCTGAACTGAGACAATCATCCAATTGGGTTTGTGAAAACTGAAAAGGTTGATGAACATGAAGCTAAAGGAGCAGGAAAGTGGAAAGTGCTGTGTCAAGAGAAAACAGATGAGTTCATCACCATCGCCGCCACCTCCGCCGCCACCGTTTCCAAGGTTCTTGGCTAAGAAGAGTGTTGTTGAGAGTGTGACAAAGAGAGAAATCGACAGGTTCTGGACGCTGAAGCGTATTAATGAGGAGGAGCACCTCCTCGCAGCGATCAAGGCTGCAGCACGCATTAGAGCTCGAAAACTCTCGGTATGATTTACTTGATACTAATCAGATACATGGGAAATTTTGGTCTAACTTATGATAAAATCTACGGTACACTAATGTACTGATACATTCACAAGTATGAACTGGTTTTGTTAAAAGGGTAGGTTAGAAGTAGCCATCTTATTGAGCTAGTTAGGAGCTAACACTCTGAGGTTAACCAATGACTCCACTTCAAAGCGATCAGTTCCTTGCCTGTCAAGTATTCTCGACCACAGTCACAGCAATTTTATAGTTTTAGCTATTGCTTATCTTTGAAATTGGGAGACAGTCAGACAGATGAATGATCAGTAGTATCAGATGTAACAAAGTTGCAAAAAAATATATATATATCATCAGTTTCTCACATTTGCTTTATTGCTTAACTGGTTGGAAGGTGTATGATTTGTAGGAGGAAGACTACAGATCTTTTGAGGAGTCCTTGAATGATGAAGACAACGATGGCAAGGATAGAGACGCCGCAGTCAAAACAAATGAGAACAATGATGTGATTCGTGTTGGAATTAAGGACTGGTTAGTGATTTTCTCAATCAATCAAATAAAACTAGCGAGGTGATCATAGAGTTTCCTTGACAGAAAACTTTCAAATAACCTGTGCAGGTGGACAAAGAGCAAGTATGCATACTTGAACCAGCCAGATATGGATTCCAAGGAGCCTCCAAAAAGGCGTAGCTCCACATTTATTCCTAATTGCTTTGCTTATAAGCCAACGCCTCTGTACCCAACCTCTCTTGGTGTCTTTTAAACCAACTGAGCTGCTTCAATTGATTGGATTGAACATTCATGAATTATATGTTTGCTAGGAGATGCAAGTTTGTATGTTTTATATTTGGAATAAGTAAAGGTTGCAGCTTTTGGTGGTATTAGTTTTCTATGCATGGTTATAAACACTACCATTTATTTGAATTGAACTGGGAAAAAGTGTAACAAACCCTTAGTGGCTTTGTTATTTTAGTCAGATTCTGTCAAACTGTTGTGCTTCATTTGGTAATTAAGAATCAATTGTGCTTCTCTGTTTCGACTCTGTAATCAAATTACCAAATAATTTCTATGGATCAAACCAACTTCCAGGCACAACTTACAGAAGAAATCCAAACGCAACAAATGAAAAGAAGAAGAAACATCACCAATCATAAAGGACCAACAGATTTGCCATAGTAGTGACCCCAAAACTGAGACCAAAAAGAACAGTTCCCTAATTTGATTAGGTTATACAGTAAACAAGTTGGGTGATATGACTTACATCTCACTATTTCCTAGTTTGACTGTATTTCCTATTCCCATTGGGTAAGTTATATGACCTATATCTCACTATTTCCTAGTTTAACTGTATTCCCCATTCATATTGGGTAATACTTAAAATGTTTCCAAGTTATACCTTTCCAAAGTTGTTCATGGGGGTGAACAAAATCAAAGAAGCTTTTCTCTCCAAGAGTTCAGTATCTAGTTGTTGTGCGGAGTGTTTTAGAATTTAGATCCCATTTTTTGGGGTGGGGAATTCAGAATGCTACATCTAGTGAGACCATATCTTCGATTTCTACCCCAAGCCGAAAATATACACAACAGACCCTTCAGAGAGAAATTAGTATTTACTGCAGCCGTACTGCTCCTCTTTCGGGTCTTCAGTCAGTGTCCCCTCTATGGGATACAATATTCTATGAGTAATAGATGGGACACATTTTACTGGATGCGTGTTATTCTCGCAACAAGTCCTGTCGGCACTGTAATGGGGATCGGTATTACCCCCATTGTGACATCTGGAATGATCATGAGTTTCTTTAGCCAGTTCAAAACTCATTCAATTGGACAACAGAATCCGCGAGGATGTTGAACTGTTCAATGGGGCACAGAAGTTGTTGGGGATCCTCATTGCTTTTGGTCAAGCTGTTACTTATGTGCTATCAGGAGCATACGGCAATGTAGGTTTTGTTAATGCCCTTCTCATCATAACTCAGCTGTTCTTTGCTGCTTTCATTGTGATATGCTTTGATGAGCTTTTCCAAAAGTGATATGGCCTTCTGTCTTCTGCGGGCTCCCTTTTCGTTGCTACCAACATCTGCGAAAACATCATTTGGAAAGCTTTAAGCCCCGTGACTATAAACAGCGGCCGCTGGGGAGCTCATGAGTTTGAAGGTGCACTTGTTGCTTTGTTCCATCTCATGCTGATCAATACAGACAATGCCAGCACTATTCGAGAGGCTTTCTTTCGACAGCACCTACCAAACTCAACTTACTTGCCACTGTCTTCATCTTTCTAATTGTTGTCCACTTGCAATGTTTCCATGTGGCTTTGAAAGTGAGATCAAGGGGAGCAGTGTCATCATATCGTATTAAGCTCTTCCGTACTTCTACCATGCCCATCGTTCTCCTATCCGCTCTCGTCTCAAATTTTTATTTTGTATCACATTTTCTTCACAAGAGGTACAATGGGAATTATTTCTTGGTGAACCTCATGGGGAAGTGGCAGCAATCTGGCCAGTTCAACATTCCCATTGGTGGTCTAGCTTACTATGTCACTGCACCAGGAAGATTGGCAGATATGGCACCCGATCCCATTCGCGCATTATTTTATCTAGTCTTCACACTTGCAATATGTGCATTGTTGTCGAAAACTTGGATCCAAGTTTCTGGTTTTGCTGCGAGAGATGTAGTAAAGAAACTCGAGGCACAAAACATGGGGATTCCTGGACATAAATTTTCGAGCTTAGAGAAGGAACTTAACCACTATGTACCTATTGCGGCTGCGCTTGGAGGAATCTGCATTGGTGCCTTGACTGTTATGGCTGATCTCATGGGAGCAATGGTATCAGGACCTGGGATTTTGCTTGCTGTTACAATCATATATCAGTGTTGTGAGGCATATGAAGAGCAAGAGTGCTAGGGCCAGTGTACATTAGTCACATTTTGCAGGATACATTAAAGTAGATCTTGACATAGTGTAATTTGTATTAAGCCATGTAACTTCAGTAGTAATGTATAGTTGTTGGTGATGCATACAGTATTCTAATAACATTTGCCTTTTCCAAATAGTTTAAACTAAATTGTAACAGGTTTGGAAGCAGACTCTGTAAATTGTTGCAGCATCCCAAATGGCAACATTTTTTTTTGAGAAGATTCCAAATGGCAACATTGATCATTTGAGCTATCCTACATTCCTCATATGACAATTAATGTTTATATTGTGTCGAGTTAAGCACAATTTTGCTCGGTTTTTGTCAACTAATTGTATAGAAAACTCAAACACCAAAACACGTAGTGTAAATGTCTAACATACACAATAATAACACTGAAGACAACCTTACTAAAAACTACACCATAAATAAAAGCACGCATATGACACCAAGCGATACAACGGATACAAATCAACACTGAAAGACACAAATCCTACACCAAATGAACAGAAACTAGGCCACGCAAGTAAACCCAAGCACAACGACCAATTCCAAGCTACTAGAAATCAATACACAACACGATTATCTCACAATCGAAAATTCGAAACTCATCAATGTGTCGAGAATAAAGGTAATAGTATTTTGTAGTATATATAGTATTATCACAACACTACATAGTAGGGGTGGACTCGGTCCCAACGGTTCGGTTTTAAGACACTAACCGAGAACCAGAACCGAGGCTTCGGTATTCTATTTTTTAAAATCGAAACTGATAAAATTATATAAAAAACCGCACTCGTCAGTTAACCTAATATCGGTTCGGTTTCGGTTATAAAACTTACTATCCATAATACTTTTCGCACTTATCAAATAACATAAAAAATAATAGTTTTAAAACAGTAAACTACGAGTTCTTTTAAAACAATAAACTACGAGTTCAATACTTCAAATAAGTTACTTTAAGGGTTCAAACAAGTAATTGAAAAGAAAAAGAAACCTAAAGTCTATACATCATTTATTTGATGCCTCCAACATCCATAACAAAAAGGAACATTGTATGGGAGGGAATTCAATTAGACTTAGACACTTAGAAACCATAATATTGTGTGTGAAAGCTTATAATATATAACCCATAACCAATAAAAACACACGACACCTAATGTAGAATTACATATTAAAAATTAAATAAATATATGTCGGTTCGGTTCGGTTTAATCGATTTTCTAAATGCACGAAACCACAAACCGACATCACAATGCTTGATTCTTTGATACTTAAGGAACTGATAGCCTCGGTTTTACAGGTTTCGATTTTTCGGCATCTGTTTAATACGATTTTGGCCGGTTTCGGTTTTGTTAGTGCCAAAAAGTCCACCCCTAGACTACATAGTAACATAGCATGTATGTATCTAGACTTTCTGAACAGATCAACCTTATGTTGACATAATTAAATAGACACAGAAAAATTAAATCAAAAGAAAATTAG
Organism: Fragaria vesca subsp. vesca; assembly: GCF_000184155.1. Lineage (NCBI taxonomy): Eukaryota > Viridiplantae > Streptophyta > Magnoliopsida > Rosales > Rosaceae > Fragaria > Fragaria vesca. Next base: position 8,175,333 of record NC_020491.1, read on the forward strand.
AAAAACAAACTCAGCGATTTCGTTTCTGAAGTCTTTGAAAACAAAGCGCGTAGAGACTGATGAAGCTTCTCTAATCTCTCAGCTTCCAGATCTTGAATTCGATCCCCGATCCCAATCCCTAGGGTTTCCTCATTTCCATCTCCATCAAATCAAGCCATGGCCGTAAAGCCCAGGCACGGCCGCGTCGCCGGTCGAAAATCGTCGTCGTCGTCCTCGACTCTGGTCCTCACCTTGCTCGTCATGTTCACCTTCGTCATTCTCATTCTCCTCGCCCTCGGAATCCTCTCCGTCCCGAGCGGCTCCTCCGGCGACTCGCCCAAGGCCAACGATCTCAGCTCGATTGTAAGGAACAGCGCCGAGAGGTGAGTTGAATTGTGGCTCTTGATTTGTTTCCAATTCGATTTCAGTGGTTGATTTCGTAATTATTGTGAATTTTGGGGTTATTAGGATTCAGGGAGATGATCGGAGCAAGGAGCAGTGGGTTGAAGCCATCTCGTGGGAGCCTAGAGCTTTTGTGTATCACAATTTCTTGGTGAGATTTTTTCTGAGTATGTAGAATTTGTGATATTTGATTCGAGTTTGTTTCTATTTTTGTTATTGTTTCTAATTTGAGATATGCATTTATTAAGTGATGGAGTTTGTGATGTGTGTGTCAAAATATCTGCGTATTCGGTGTATAGAGTATACTGTAATCTGTGACAATTGCTTGGATGAGATTAGTGCTTTGTAAATGACTGGAATTGGTGTGATCTCTAGCCGTGGAAAGCTGACCTGGTTTGGGTGATTTTGGCAGACACAACAGGAGTGTGATTATCTGATCGATCTAGCGAAGCCTCATATGGAAAAGTCGACTGTGGTTGACAGTGAAACTGGAAAGAGCAAAGATAGCAGGTGTTTGTTACTCACCGGCTTCTCTTGTGTTATTTCAGCTGAATGCTTTTGTTCGTTGGATTTCCTTGGTTTTTTGGGATCATGTGTGATACGATTGGTTTACATCCTGTGTGCAGGGTTCGTACGAGCTCTGGAACATTTTTGTCTAGAGGACGGGATAAGGTTATCAGGAATATTGAGAGAAAGATTGCTAATTTCACCTTTCTACCTGTAGGTAAGTTGTTGATCCTCTACCCTTTGTACTTGTTATCTGTTACAATTTACGATTTTGTAGTGTCTATGATGCTTTCAACGATTCAGAAGTTGTTTTATTAATCCAAAACCTCAATATACAGAACACGGGGAGGGCCTTCAAATTCTCCACTATGAAGTGGGACAGAAGTATGAGCCTCACTTTGACTATTTTCAGGATGAATATAACACTAGGAATGGAGGTCAACGGATGGCTACCATTCTGATGTATCTGTAAGTTTCATATCATAGTTGTGTAAATACTCTTCTGATTCATTACATAGAGCCACTTATGTTGATCCTGAAATATGTTTCCTCCTCCTGTGTGGTGCAGCTCAGATGTTGAAGAAGGGGGTGAGACTGTGTTTCCTAATGCAAAAGGGAATATAAGTTCTGTGCCTTGGTGGGATGAGCTATCCGAGTGCGGGAAGAAAGGACTTTCTGTTAAACCTAAGATGGGAGATGCATTGCTTTTCTGGAGCATGAATCCTGATGCAACTTTAGATCCTTCAAGTTTGCATGGTGAGTGATTACTTACAGTAAGTTACTAGGTTGGAGAAGCATCAGTTTTAGGTGTCACTGTCCGTGATTCTAAACTATCCATCATGGAAGATTCTGTATGTACATATTGCATTTACCATCTCCTTACAAGAGTTCATACGAATTCTGATAGATCAAACTTTATTTCTGGTACTTTTTAACATAATATTCGTTCATTGATAAATACTCTTCTATTCGTTCATTGACAAATACTCCTGAGCTTTACTGAAGTTACGTATGTCGCCTGTTCTATTTCAGGTGGGTGTCCTGTCATCAGGGGGAATAAATGGTCATCTACTAAATGGATTCGTGTGGACGAGTACAAAGTTTGAAAAACTATACGAGAGGTGATTACCTAACATACATCGTTAATCGTTCATACGGGAATCTTCATGTTAGTATGCTATATACTGTGAAGCTACAACTAAAGATGAAAAGAAAAGATTTCTGAAATCCACTTATTGACTCTTCTATGGCTCTTTTCAGATATACTTTTCTATCGTTTCTTTAATTCGGTTATCTATATTGTCGTCTCAATGATCATTTCCTGCAGGTTATACAAGTTCTTATGTTACTGCTGTACTTTTCAAAATTTCAAGCCCGAGGTCCAGTACCTGTGCTTCAACTGTCAGTCGTAACCTAGTAAACCGGTGGACATCTGCATGGCTTCGAGATTTGAAGGACTTGTTGCTCTACTAATTCAAGTTTTGTTTGGGAGCTATATTCTTGTTATCCCTACCACTGAAAAATAAGCATCCATATTTTTCCTTGTCTAGACAAGAAGTCTTACTGTCAAAAAATTTAGGACAATCGAGTCGATAATGTGTAACCCTTCACGGAAAATCAAGAAAGTACATTTACTATCCTATAAACCTCTAGAATACTTTTGGATGAAGAACTCTGTGAACCCTCACCATCGTGTAGCGTGTACTCTTGAACCTATAGATGTTATTTCAAAATCCATTGCAAACAAGAAGAATGAGATGGAAATTATGGCCATTTTGGACCGATGGATAGAACATGCTACTTCAGAATACAATATTTCGGGTTTTCAATATTGCAGAGAAGCATTTAGCAAGAGGATTTGAGACGGCGGACAAGAAATGAACAAGAAGCCACATTTGTGGACCTTCAACCTCACCTCCATTAAAGCCGACTTTAACAAATTTCAATTCTACAGTCATAAGCATAACCAACGGATACAAATATTGGAAAATTTTGATCATGACCCATGCAAGCTCTATATCCCCTGAACATTCTAAAACTAGAATAATCCCCTCCAACATCTCTTTATTTATAAGGTAATATGGGTCAGCTCTATAACTGAAACAAGCTTTCTTTACCCCCTCCATGTTGATTATTAGAACTTGTTGAAAGGTTAGTACAATGGCGACCTTCACCTGCATGCCAAAGGCGTCATGGTTGATCTAACTCTTTATCAGGTTCCTGATGACATATTGCAAAATGCCTCCGTGATCAAAATACGCAAGCTCAACCTGCACCAAAGAAGGAAGATGAGCAACCTGAGATGGACAAACACGCAAAAGCAGTAGTAACAGAGTTGGAAATCATTACCTCTGTATCAAATCGTAGCGTGCATACAAATGACTTTCCATTGCTTGTCACCACTGTGATATCTTGACCGGGTTTAATTTCACTAACAGTGCTTGGGAGGTCGATGGTGTAGCGTTCCTCACCAGTCAATCCAAGAGTTTCAGCATCCTCCCCAGCCTTGAAGCATAGGGGAATGATACCCATGCCCACGAGATTACTACGGTGAATGCGCTCAAAGCTTTTTGCTATGACGGCCTTCACCCCCTGAGAATAGTAATGATTTTAAGCATCATTCCATGAACTAAGTTAAAGGTTCGTAAAATTAATGATATAGGGTACTGTAAAAGGGCATACCAGTAGCTTTGGACCCTTAGCAGCCCAATCACGAGAACTTCCACTCCCATATTCAGCACCAGCCAGAATAATTGTGTCATGCCCTTCACTTTTGTACTTCTGAAAAGTACAATGATAATAATAGAAGGTGAGAATAATACATTATGTGGAATAAATTTTACAACCATTTTCAGGATTTCCTTCAATTAACAAAAATTGTATGAAAAGGTTATTTTTTGTGTAACATTGTATGAAAAAGTTGACATTACCATGGCAGCATCAAAGACTGAAACTTTATCTCCTGTGGGATGATGGATTGTTTTGGGGCCAACTTCTCCTTTCAAAAACTTATTGACCAGGCGAATATTTGCAAAAGTGCCTCTCGCCATTATTTCATCATTACCACGACGACTACCATAAGAGTTGAAGTTTCGTCTATCAACACCGCGCTCCATAAGGTATTTGGCTGCTGGGCTCTCTCTGTGGATGCTACCAGCTGGTGAGATGTGGTCAGTTGTAATGCTATCTCCAAAGTTGAGCAAGCAGTAAGCATTCTTCACACCATGAGGGCCAGGAGGAGACATGGTCATATCTTTAAAGTAAGGTGGCTCGTGTATATAAGTGGACTTTGGGTCCCACGCATAAAGATTGCCAGATGGTACAGATAACTGATTCCACATGGGATTTCCTTGGGTGATTGCTTCATATGTAGCCATAAACATCTGAGGAAGAACATTTGATTGGACAGCCTGAAGAGAGCAAAAGAATAGTGTGAACTTCAGATCCCTCAATCTGGTGGAAATTGCTCTGCAATATATGCCAAAAGTTTCAAAAGAAACAAATGTCCCAGTGGATCAGTAAAGCAATCTCACCTCTGCCACTTCTTTATTAGATGGCCATATATCCCTGAAAAATATCTTCTTTCCGTCTTTCCCCACCCCAATAGGTTCAGTTTCAAAATCAATATCCACCTGCACCATTGCCTCTAAATTAGATATTTCACCAGAGACAAATTTACAAGCACAAAGCCAGAGCCACACATGATGAGTATGCAAATCTTAGGGCATACAAGATAACATGAGTACACACAGATTAACATGTGACTGCAAGAATATATGGGCTCCATACCGTGCCAGCAAGAGCATAGGCAACCACAAGAGGAGGAGAAGCAAGATAATTTGCCCTTGTTAAAGGATGTACACGACCCTCAAAGTTCCTATTTCCAGACAATACAGCAGCAGCTACAATATCTGTAATAGTGCAGAAACAGCTTAATTACCTTGCAAGACTGTAGATTGCCATATGTATAAGCATTATCTGTCTAAAGTACCTACCATTTTCCGTAATAGCTGATGCCACTGCGTCATCAATATCTCCTGAATTTCCAATGCATGTGGTGCATCCATACCCAACAATGTTAAATCCTAGCTGATTCAGATACTTCTGCAACCCACTGCAGGGACAATCCATAGACTATTAATACATCACTAAGACGGTAAAAAATTTCCCCGGATATGGTATATGGTTCTTGTGAGTACCTCTTTTCCAAGTATTTGGTTACAACCCCAGATCCAGGAGCAAGACTAGTCTTAATCCATGGCTTGACCTAACAAAAGAAACATAAACTATCAATTCTGATTATAATCAAAGGGCTCAATTTTTAAATATACAAGGCAGCAAGATAAGTAAGCGCTCTGTTATATAACTTGAGAAGTAGATTGCCCTAAAAGAACACTCAGAGATTACTTCACATAAAATTATATGCTCTTAAGATAGACCCACTTCACATGTATAGGTAATGCATATATATCCCAGTAGACCAATATTCTTGTGGTTCCATCATAATATATATCCTCTTGTTACTTGTTTTTATTCACTAATTGATGCATCATGCTCCTCCTTATTCACTTTTCCTCAACCTATATATGATTACACCAATATGAGAAATAGCCATAAGTAGATATCTAACCTCCAATCCTAAATCACAAGCTTTCTTTGCAACCAATGCAGCTCCAAGCATTACACTAGGATTTGAGGTGTTTGTGCAACTGGTAATAGCTGCTATTACGACATCTCCATGCCTAAGCTGTGCGGGGGTTCCATGAAATGAGAACTCTACGACTTTCGTTTGAGATTCCTTCGGCACAGCAAAACCCTGAAATGTCACACAAGCAATATAAGCAAAAACAGACAGATGGTACGCATACGTGACAGTCTAATACAAAACATAATCTCAGTCATCGAATTAGTAAAATGGATAGCTACAACAATAACACTCTGCTATAATCATTGGCCAAAAATTAAATTTTGACAAGATTTTGAACTTCCCAATCCTTATGACAGACTTCTGGGAGACACTTTCCTTGAGTTGTTTTCAGCTTGATACCATAAATACATAAAAGAGAAGAATTTTCTCAGACATAGACCAATGTTTATCTTCAAATAACTTAAATCTGTTTAGTAGTTAAACATAGAACATCCAAATGTGCCTGAAGTCTCTCCATGCTCTTACAATTTTAAATTTACTTTAAGACATTCTCACCTTGAATCCAACTCTATTGTCAAGGCACGCATGCCAATCAACTTTCATTTCTTTCAGAGAAACACGATCATGTGGCCTGGAAAACATATGCTTCTCAGTTGTGCACAAAAGATTGATATTAAAAAAAAGGGTACAAAGTGTGCACATAGTAATCTGATTTATTAAAAAAGTCTACCTCTTTGGCCCGGATATGCAAGGCTCGACATCCTCAAGTTTTAGCTCAAGACTAGCAGAGTATACTCTCTCTAACTGGGGCTGAATCCAGGAAAATTGTTCATTCAGAAACCACATTGTAAACAAATGTCAAATAGGATAGAAACAAAATTAATGAAAGACATTTTTACCTCACTGTAGTCCACGAACATCTTATTTGCCCGTAAATATGATTCTATCATAGCAACCTACATGACAATTTCCATCTTAGTGTATACAGATGACATTATAAATGAAATAGCGTCTGAACAGCACTTACAGTGTCAGCAGTTCTGCCAGTTAGTTTTAGATATTGTAACGTAACATGATCAACAGGAAAAAAGCCCATGGTTGCACCATATTCAGGAGACATGTTAGCAATAGTTGCACGGTCAGCTAATGACAATTCACTCATGCCTTCCCCTGAAAAAGGCCATGTAATGTGTGAGAACTAAGCAAATCAAATAGCAGCTGCATCATCTACCATTGACAAAATTTATCACTGGTTACTATGGTTACATATGTGGATATACCATAAAACTCCACAAACTTCCCAACAACTCCATGCTTCCTCAGCATTTGAGTTACTGTCAGAACCAAGTCGGTAGCTGTCACACCATCTCTCAATTTTCCTAACAGTTTGAACCCAACCACACCAGGGAGGACCATGCTCATTGGCTGTATATAAACAATATAGAGAATAAGTGAACTTGCTGGACAAGAAACTGCACAAGGGAAGTGCACAAATACAAGTTCTAACTTAATGCAAGAGTCAATGAATCACAAGATAACAAGTTAGTTATTAACAAGCAGGTAAAGATTATAGAAGTGCACTCATTTACCTGGCCAAGCATAGTAGCTTCTGCTTCAATCCCACCTACTCCCCAACCAGCAACACCTAATCCGTCAATCATTGTGGTGTGTGAATCTGTCCCAACAACACTATCAGGATATAGCAAGCCATTTGTGTTGAACACCACCCGCCCAAGGTATTCTAAATTAACCTGTAAGTCAGCATTTGAATTTGTACATCAGTTGGCATATTGGAAGTACAATTGGAAACTGAAAATCAAAAATTAGTAGGAGCCATATATTGGAGAACAAACTTACTGCCTCTGATTGATGCATTTACCTGATGAACAATTCCTGATCCAGGAGGAACAACAAGCATGTTATCGAATGCATTTGATCCCCATTTCAGAAAACCAAACCGTTCGTTGTTTCTCTGGAACTCTAGTTCCATATTTGCCTGCACAGCATTTTCTGATCTTGCCACATCTACCTGAACTGAGTGATCAATGACAAGATCTACTGGTACCTACATTCATGAGAAGCAATGTTGAAATTCTTTCAAATATTTGCAATTTAACATTACAACCAAGAAATCTAAAGCATATATGTAGCTCACCAATGGGTTAATCTTGTTAGAATCTCCCTTGAGATTGTTCATGGCATCTCGCATGCAAGCTAGATCAACCACAGCTGGCACACCAGTAAAATCCTGAGAACCATAAAACACAACCAAATCATAAACCACATACACATCACTAGCATTGCGACAACAGCAACTTACAAGAATCACTATCCACAATACCTGAAGAAGGACTCTAGCAGGTTTGAATGGGATCTCAACCTGCTTGGGAGCACTGTTCTCCCAATCAATAATCTTCTCAACATCCTTGCTCTTAACCTGAAACTCATCGCAGTTGCGAATTGCAGACTCCAGAAGGATCTTAATAGAGTACGGTAGCTTATCTGCATCACAAACATCAATACAAACCGCAGTCAATACATCATCACTAAAAATTCACACTCGAAACTCGAAACCGTAAAAAAACAATGCACCGCTCACAAAGCCAATAACACAACCATTTCCACTATTCCATTACTCCAATGAATCAAAAGCTTCAATACAACAGATTCATCGATCCACAACACTACAAATCATACAGATTCATCTCATTTCCTACTGCTTCATTCTCCTAAACCAAAGCAAAACACAGTAAAAAAGCAAATCCGAGTTGAAAAAAACTTACCGACTCTAGGATCATTGAGAGCTGGCAAGCTGTAGTACTTCCCGAACTCGCCGCCGTCCGGCTTCTCGAGCGATTTCAATATACTCTTGAACGGATTCTCCGCCGCTGCGATCAATCAAAATCGTCGGAAATGAAAACAAACACAGTAAAAATAAATCAAAGAACAAAAATCCGATCAGAAAACAAAACAGACTGAGAGGATCGAGCTCGCGGTTCACAGTACCCATAGCGAAATCGATCGGAGTAACGGAGAAGCTGATCGGAGATCGGAGTGGTTAGGGCTCTGATTTATTATCAGAATTGGAGTGAGTGATTTGGATGAGGCAACACTGAGAAGTTGGTTGAGGGTGACTTCACGTTTATAAACATAGTTCTCGTCGTCGTATAGTCTAGGTGCCATGAATATACTTGGATCTCAGAAGAGTAAGGATTCGGTGCGGGCGGGTCTAGTTTAGTATTTCTGTGCTGTCTTAGCTGGTGAGCTCGGATTGGAATGTTAGATAGGGATGATTTTGTAATTTCCATATCGTGACCCTCTTGGCGTGTGGTTAGCGATGGACCTTTTTGTTTTTTTTTGTCTGAAATATTTCAGTATTAATTATGCTATGTTTAGACTTTAGACCACGTTGCTTTTTTCCTTAATCTTGATTAGCATTATTGAGATCGCCACAATCTACGGGTAATAGCAATTTCAATGAGTGATAATTAGCATCTCCACTAATATGTTTGAGAAACTTTGTTGTACAAGAGAGAAAACTTTAAACTACAGTCACAAAAAATATTTATTGTCGAGCTTATTACGTGCGACGTGAGTATCACATTTATAAGTATACGTTAGTTTCAAAATACTTAATTATCATTTTGATTATTGGTTTAAAATTTAATATTTAAGATTTTAATATTATCAAATAATTGTACGCGTCGATAATACGATCGATTTGGATTAGGGTGATGATCTGTACTTGCGGCCCAGGGGAACATTCTTGGGAAATGAACTTATCATTGTCATAACTTCTGTTTGTGTGCCCGAGGATGATGTGCACAAGAGTGACGATACCAAAGAAGGAAACTTAACCGAGAAGGGAAGAGATAAGCATGGACTCAAACGGAAAGGTAGTAATGTGGGCCAGAGATATAATATTGAAAATGGGCCTAACGCGGCCCAATAACTTTAACGTTTGGGCTCGATCTATATCTGTTTATTTTTCTTGGGCTCATATCGATCTACTTCTTTTTCTTTGATGGCCGGACCTAGCAAATTGTTCTACAATCTAATGCATTGTTTATTCATTCAAGTGCTTAGAGATTCATAGCTTCATGCCCTCGTTCATGGGTAATCGTTTAGATTATCCACCAGATTAATTAAGATGAAGAAAGAAAACGTGATCATCCTTCAAAGGAAAAAAAAAACAGTGACCATGATTTCCACTGATGAGCATGCTAAGGAAGTAGGATTAAGCTGCACTCACATATCGGATATACAAGCTAGACTTCGATTCTTCTAATTATGTTATTGATTCAAATAGTTAAATATGAGTGTATATATATAACAAAAGCCACGTGACCAAAATATTCGTAGATTGATAACGATTGTTGAAAGACGTACTGGTAGACGAAGGAGGCATATATACCATACTTGAAAACCCGCCATGATTATTATTCTATAGCATACAATTCAGTTCATAATTTAGTTCAGAGGCTGCGCCAAAATTCTTAATCACGAATCATTTAATGAGATAATTAATTATGAGGTGCTCATGTTGATTCTATTAGGTCATCTATCTAATCATAGATATCTTTGTCATGCATGAAATTAAAATAAAAATCATGTAAAACTAAATTAAACTTCGATCTAAAGCGAAGTTTATATAATTTCATGATCGATATGGACTCCCCTCTTGTAAATGGGCAAATCAATCAAAATTTAGGCAACAAATCAACAAGAGAGAAAGTGAGAGTAGTGAAAGCTAGTGCTTGTTGCTACTAGCTACTCCAAAACTTAATCGCCAAGAATCACTTATTTAATTAGGTTTAAGTCAAGTCATTAATTCCACCACATAAGCTTTACACGTAATCGATTCCTCGACACAGTCTTTTTCTTAGTACTTATTGCTCTTAATCCGTGTTAATCGAGCTAACTAGCTAAGCTTAGCTCGTTCTCACAAAACAAGTGGACGACTGGGATTTATATATTTAGTTTCATATATTTATATATAAACGCATGACTGCAGATTGCGGAAGTCGTTTTGTCTTTCTGTTTGGAAAAGTCAGTATTTTAAGCAGGTGCGGGCAGTTCTGCTGTTTCCAGAAGCCGCTTTTTCCAGCTAAACCGCGGAGAGAAGGTTCCAGACTTCCGACCGAAGCTGCGTTTTCAAATGAGGCTGCGGTTGGTCACTAGTTACTAGTTACTACGACGTCGTTTCTACGAGGAGTCGCAGAAGCACCGCGTGGACTGTGTATGAAATGACGTCGTGGAATAAAGTAGCTAGGGTTTTATTACCGGCGGGGGAAGTTGGCGGTAGAAATATAACTGATGAGTTCGACCACGACCGGAAATAGTATTGGTTATTCCCAAATTCCCAATTTAGTGAATTCTACCTATATGACGACCAAAATACGAACTCGATCACAAACCAAAATTTAAGATGTATATCAATATACTAATTTAGTTGAAAACAATGATGTTGAGCATAAGTTTAATTTTTTTAATCATTTTACGGTTAGATCTTTCCAACATTTTCACAAACCTATTACATATACATTGTTACTAATTAATTTGGTGTGTGACTAGCCATAAGAGAACATGTGCAATGCCTTTAAAGTGCAAACGTCCCTACTTATGCCCCAATCATGAGTTGACGATGGCACTTCTCTTATCAGAGGAGACCATAGCCTCTCTCGTGAGTTTCTTCTCGTTGTTGGACTCGTCGGCTGCCAGCTTGTAGTTGACCTTGATCGTGCTTGAACTTTTGGGTGAGGTTGTTGCTCAAACCTTCAACTCCGATCTCCATTGCCTTCATGTCACGCCCAAATTTTCGAAAGATAAAATTTCAAAAATTTGGGCATGATAAAACTCAAATTCTAAATATCCCAAAACCTGCTTAACAACTATCAAACTAAAAACAGATACTGGAAATGTAAATGTCAACAAACTCAATAACTGAGTTAAACATTTATTCTCCTTAATTACATCAACTTTCAAAAGTCTAGAATAGACAACTTCGCTCACAAGAGCTTAAAACAACTACCATAAAAATACAAATAAATGTATCTCGTCAAAAACCCAGCTCCTAGGCCACTGCCTCAACCCTGCTGATCATCACCTACAGGTCTAACCCCTACACCATGAATTGGTGCACCGGGTTGTAAACAACAAACCCGGTAAGCTAAAAAGCTTGTATGAGTAACTCTCAAATATTAACTCAACAATTTCAACATCACATATAAATAAAATTGGTAATTCCTGCATTAATAACTTAGTTCAGGAATCACCTAAAAGCAAGAGAAACCAAAAGAACAATCAAGAAAAACACAATAATTCAAAATCACTCAAAATCATAAATGAAACAAATAATTAAAAGGAAACGCAACAATTCACAATCAAACAATCAAAATGAAATCCTACAAAAAGGCATAGTTC